>NC_133350.1:37973173-38323725 GCF_030506205.2 Paramisgurnus dabryanus | reverse complement strand
CGGTTTATATTGCCTAAAATAGTATAAAGCAGGATTAAAGGTGCATCACTGCGACGCAGCACAGTACAGTTAATAAAAACCAGATGCAATATTGGTTGAAATCTCTTATTAGAATCCACAAAATAACCTTTTATCTATAAGGCAATAATCTGGTATTTATATTTCAGACTCCAACCTCACCAATTGAGAGTCTGATCACTTGTATAGTAATTGGCTACAAGACACACGCTCGGGATTGATCACCCGGGCGGGGCACATCTCGATGAAGGTGTATAGTGCTGAAAGCCCGAAACACCTGATGACTCGAGATGAAAGCACTACTGACGAGGTGTCTTGAAATTTTCCCTCGCATTGGTGAGGAATGCCTCTGGAGGGATAGGATTCAAAATGAAAATCCCCTTAAACCAAAAGTTTTTGAGAACTACAGCAAGAACTACGCTTTAAACGCTGAGACGGTTAAGATAAAATCCCCTGAAGTACTCTGACAACTACAGTATAAATCAGAGCTTAAACGCATATGCAAAATGCCCGATGTAGCGTAACTATACGGAAAACTAGACTGTACGCACAACACGAGCCGGTGAGACTTTTCAAAACCGAGACGGTTAAAATTCAAACTCTAAAAAGTCGGGATCTAAAATACAAATCCCTAAACCCAAGGTCAGTACTTCTTAAACATTAACACCAACTACCACTTACCTTAACTTGCCCTAACCCCAAAGTCAGGCACCATCGGGACAAATAGTAATCACTACACTTAACCTAAACCTGCCCCTAAACCTAAGGTCAGGAACCCTAGACTTCTTTAAAATATACCTGTATCTTGGCTAATTCTAAAGTCAAGCACCATAGACATAGTATCTACAAACAAAGCAATATACAAACATTACAACAAACTACAGTCTAAGTTATAAAGAAAAGACAAAAACAAATAATGTAGATCTGAAGCAAAAACAGGGTTCCTCAGAAATACACAAAAACAAATTTTCTACGTGGCCTGAAGCCGATAAAGGCACTGCTCCCAGACGGGAGACGATCACAGGCGACATGGTATAGTCTAACATGCGTCGCCCGTGCACCCACCTCATTCTCCCTATTCCAAACCTTTTCGACGAGCTCCGAATAGGGGGGAGATGTTGTAACTTTCCGAAAAACCTAACCCTGCCAGAGCCATCGGACTTGACATACCCATGTTCACGCGCACGATCTTACAACATCCAGGCCAGAAAATCGCCCAGATGGAGATCTTCATTCCCTCCCGTCTCTCCCTCTTCCGTTCTCGGTGGGGGATAGGCGGGGAAGGGAAAACGAACCGAACCTAGACAGGTTCTTTTGGGCGATGTGAGACCTAGACAGGCTTACATTTCCTGGTTCGTTCCTTAAGTAAGATCTTTTTTCTGGACGCAGAAGACTCATATAATGCTAAAGTTATTATAGTCCTCATCGACGATTAGAAATAAATAATAAGTAAATAATCCTACAAATATAATCCCCTGACCTCCTCATAAACCCTAACCCCAAAAACCCTAAAAGGAGTACGATAAACTGAGATTAGTGGCCCACCACACTTAATCCCTAACCCCAAAAAAATTTTTAACAAATTTTTAGAACCCCTAAAAATAATAATAAATACATGTTTATTCCCCTCACCTAACACCAAACCCTAAACCCAACATCTGGAAAACTCAGCTCAAACCCAGGAAGTAATTGCTCTAGGTTAATGAATCGTACATTCAAAAAAGCGACACGTTTAATTCCCTTGTTTTTTATAATAAATAAATAAAGGAAACGCTTTACAATTCCTTAGACCATATCGAGTAGTAAAATAAAATGATTTATTTCAATTTTAAATGAAAAGCATAGCCAGCAGCTTTAAAAGGCATTTAAACCTACGTTTTGGGACTGTAGTTCCCTAAAGTAACCACCAGAGGGCGCCACTCGATCGTTCCATCTTTATTAAAACTCATTACACTTCTGTTTTCATCACAAAGCAGGTTCCACGGGGACAACACGTGCAAAACATCGAACTGAGACCCACAAAGGATCAACATCAGCACTTTTAAAGGTGACAGGTAGACATAACATCACTGTATCATTACCTTTTTAAACAGGATTAATTGGATTTTCGTTTGGAAATGATCTTTTGGATCGAGGCATACGATAGCACGTGGCTTAGCATGACACTCAGGATCAGTTTCTCGTATTAACAGAGTCTTAAACTGTAGATTGGCAAGGCAAGTTTATTTGTATAGCCAACTCATACACATAATTCAAAACCACCTAATGAAAAATCTGTCAAAACAAGAGACTTAAAAATAAAAAACAAAGATACACGTGAACTCAAAACAACAATTTTTAAGAAATAAAAACGGTTTATATTGCCCTAAAATAGTATAAAGCAGGATTAAAGGTGCATCATGCGACGCAGCACAGTACAGTTAATAAAAACCAGATGCAATATTGGTTGAAATCTCTTATTAGAATCCACAAAATAACCTTTTATCTATAAGGCAATAATCTGGTATTTATATTTCAGACTCCAACCTCACCAATTGAGAGTCTGATCACTTGTATAGTAATTGGCTACAAGACACACGCTCGGGATTGATCACCCGGGCGGGGCACATCTCGATGAAGGTGTATAGTGCTGAAAGCCCGAAACACCTGATGACTCGAGATGAAAGCACTACTGACGAGGTGTCTTGAAATTTTCCCTCGCATTGGTGAGGAATGCCTCTGGAGGGATAGGATTCAAAATGAAAATCCCCTTAAACCAAAAGTTTTTGAGAACTACAGCAAGAACTACGCTTTAAACGCTGAGACGGTTAAGATAAAATCCCCTGAAGTACTCTGACAACTACAGTATAAATCAGAGCTTAAACGCATATGCAAAATGCCCGATGTAGCGTAACTATACGGAAAACTAGACTGTACGCACAACACGAGCCGGTGAGACTTTTCAAAACCGAGACGGTTAAAATTCAAACTCTAAAAAGTCGGGATCTAAAATACAAATCCCTAAACCCAAGGTCAGTACTTCTTAAACATTAACACCAACTACCACTTACCTTAACTTGCCCTAACCCCAAAGTCAGGCACCATCGGGACAAATAGTAATCACTACACTTAACCTAAACCTGCCCCTAAACCTAAGGTCAGGAACCCTAGACTTCTTTAAAATATACCTGTATCTTGGCTAATTCTAAAGTCAAGCACCATAGACATAGTATCTACAAACAAAGCAATATACAAACATTACAACAAACTACAGTCTAAGTTATAAAGAAAAGACAAAAACAAATAATGTAGATCTGAAGCAAAAACAGGGTTCCTCAGAAATACACAAAAACAAATTTTCTACGTGGCCTGAAGCCGATAAAGGCACTGCTCCCAGACGGGAGACGATCACAGGCGACATGGTATAGTCTAACATGCGTCGGCCCGTGCACCCACCTCATTCTCCCTATTCCAAACCTTTTCGGACGAGCTCCGAATAGGGGGGAGATGTTGTAACTTTCCGAAAAACCTAACCCTGCCAGAGCCATCGGACTTGACATACCATGTTCACGCGCACGATCTTACAACATCCAGGCCAGAAAATCGCCCAGATGGAGATCTTCATTCCCTCCCGTCTCTCCCTCTTCCGTTCTCGGTGGGGATAGGCGGGAAGGGAAAACGAACCGAACCTAGACAGGTTCTTTGGGCGATGTGAGACCTAGACAGGCTTACATTTCCTGGTTCGTTCCTTAAGTAAGATCTTTTTCTGGACGCAGAAGACTCATATAATGCTAAAGTTATTATAGTCCTCATCGACGATTAGAAATAAATAATAAGTAAATAATCCTACAAATATAATCCCCTGACCTCCTCATAAACCCTAACCCCAAAAACCCTAAAAGGAGTACGATAAACTGAGATTAGTGGCCCACCACACTTAATCCCTAACCCCAAAAAAATTTTTAACAAATTTTTAGAACCCCTAAAAATAATAATAAATACATGTTTATTCCCCTCACCTAACACCAAACCCTAAACCCAACATCTGGAAAACTCAGCTCAAACCCAGGAGTAATTGCTCTAGGTTAATGAATCGTACATTCAAAAAAGCGACACGTTTAATTCCCTTGTTTTTTATAATAAATAAATAAAGGAAACGCTTTACAAATTCCTTAGACCATATCGAGTAGTAAAATAAAATGATTTATTTCAATTTTAAATGAAAAGCATAGCCAGCAGCTTTAAAAGGCATTTAAACCTACGTTTTGGGACTGTAGTTCCCTAAAGTAACCACCAGAGGGCGCCACTCGATCGTTCCATCTTTATTAAAACTCATTACACTTCTGTTTTCATCACAAAGCAGGTTCCACGGGACAACACGTGCAAAACATCGAACTGAGACCCACAAAGGATCAACATCAGCACTTTTAAAGGTGACAGGTAGACATAACATCACTGTATCATTACTTTTTAAACAGGATTAATTGGATTTTCGTTTGGAAATGATCTTTTGGATCGAGGCATACGATAGCACGTGGCTTAGCATGACACTCAGGATCAGTTTCTCGTATTAACAGAGTCTTAAACTGTAGATTGGCAAGGCAAGTTTATTTGTATAGCCAACTCATACACATAATTCAAAACCACCTAATGAAAAATCTGTCAAAACAAGAGACATAAAAATAAAAAACAAAGATACACGTGAACTCAAAACAACAATTTTTAAGAAAATAAAAACGGTTTATATTGCCTAAAATAGTATAAAGCAGGATTAAAGGTGCATCACTGCGACGCAGCACAGTACAGTTAATAAAAACCAGATGCAATATTGGTTGAAATCTCTTATTAGAATCCACAAAATAACCTTTTATCTATAAGGCAATAATCTGGTATTTATATTTCAGACTCCAACCTCACCAATTGAGAGTCTGATCACTTGTATAGTAATTGGCTACAAGACACACGCTCGGGATTGATCACCCGGGCGGGGCACATCTCGATGAAGGTGTATAGTGCTGAAAGCCCGAAACACCTGATGACTCGAGATGAAAGCACTACTGACGAGGTGTCTTGAAATTTTCCCTCGCATTGGTGAGGAATGCCTCTGGAGGGATAGGATTCAAAATGAAAATCCCCTTAAACCAAAAGTTTTTGAGAACTACAGCAAGAACTACGCTTTAAACGCTGAGACGGTTAAGATAAAATCCCCTGAAGTACTCTGACAACTACAGTATAAATCAGAGCTTAAACGCATATGCAAAATGCCCGATGTAGCGTAACTATACGGAAAACTAGACTGTACGCACAACACGAGCCGGTGAGACTTTTCAAAACCGAGACGGTTAAAATTCAAACTCTAAAAAGTCGGGATCTAAAATACAAATCCCTAAACCCAAGGTCAGTACTTCTTAAACATTAACACCAACTACCACTTACCTTAACTTGCCCTAACCCCAAAGTCAGGCACCATCGGGACAAATAGTAATCACTACACTTAACCTAAACCTGCCCCTAAACCTAAGGTCAGGAACCCTAGACTTCTTTAAAATATACCTGTATCTTGGCTAATTCTAAAGTCAAGCACCATAGACATAGTATCTACAAACAAAGCAATATACAAACATTACAACAAACTACAGTCTAAGTTATAAAGAAAAGACAAAAACAAATAATGTAGATCTGAAGCAAAAACAGGGTTCCTCAGAAATACACAAAAACAAATTTTCTACGTGGCCTGAAGCCGATAAAGGCACTGCTCCCAGACGGGAGACGATCACAGGCGACATGGTATAGTCTAACATGCGTCGGCCCGTGCACCCACCTCATTCTCCCTATTCCAAACCTTTTCGGACGAGCTCCGAATAGGGGGGAGATGTTGTAACTTTCCGAAAAACCTAACCCTGCCAGAGCCATCGGACTTGACATACCATGTTCACGCGCACGATCTTACAACATCCAGGCCAGAAAATCGCCCAGATGGAGATCTTCATTCCCTCCCGTCTCTCCCTCTTCCGTTCTCGGTGGGGGATAGGCGGGAAGGGAAAACGAACCGAACCTAGACAGGTTCTTTGGGCGATGTGAGACCTAGACAGGCTTACATTTCCTGGTTCGTTCCTTAAGTAAGATCTTTTTCTGGACGCAGAAGACTCATATAATGCTAAAGTTATTATAGTCCTCATCGACGATTAGAAATAAATAATAAGTAAATAATCCTACAAATATAATCCCCTGACCTCCTCATAAACCCTAACCCCAAAAACCCTAAAAGGAGTACGATAAACTGAGATTAGTGGCCCACCACACTTAATCCCTAACCCCAAAAAAATTTTTAACAAATTTTTAGAACCCCTAAAAATAATAATAAATACATGTTTATTCCCCTCACCTAACACCAAACCCTAAACCCAACATCTGGAAAACTCAGCTCAAACCCAGGAGTAATTGCTCTAGGTTAATGAATCGTACATTCAAAAAAGCGACACGTTTAATTCCCTTGTTTTTTATAATAAATAAATAAAGGAAACGCTTTACAAATTCCTTAGACCATATCGAGTAGTAAAATAAAATGATTTATTTCAATTTTAAATGAAAAGCATAGCCAGCAGCTTTAAAAGGCATTTAAACCTACGTTTTGGGACTGTAGTTCCCTAAAGTAACCACCAGAGGGCGCCACTCGATCGTTCCATCTTTATTAAAACTCATTACACTTCTGTTTTCATCACAAAGCAGGTTCCACGGGACAACACGTGCAAAACATCGAACTGAGACCCACAAAGGATCAACATCAGCACTTTTAAAGGTGACAGGTAGACATAACATCACTGTATCATTACTTTTTAAACAGGATTAATTGGATTTTCGTTTGGAAATGATCTTTTGGATCGAGGCATACGATAGCACGTGGCTTAGCATGACACTCAGGATCAGTTTCTCGTATTAACAGAGTCTTAAACTGTAGATTGGCAAGGCAAGTTTATTTGTATAGCCAACTCATACACATAATTCAAAACCACCTAATGAAAAATCTGTCAAAACAAGAGACATAAAAATAAAAAACAAAGATACACGTGAACTCAAAACAACAATTTTTAAGAAAATAAAAACGGTTTATATTGCCTAAAATAGTATAAAGCAGGATTAAAGGTGCATCACTGCGACGCAGCACAGTACAGTTAATAAAAACCAGATGCAATATTGGTTGAAATCTCTTATTAGAATCCACAAAATAACCTTTTATCTATAAGGCAATAATCTGGTATTTATATTTCAGACTCCAACCTCACCAATTGAGAGTCTGATCACTTGTATAGTAATTGGCTACAAGACACACGCTCGGGATTGATCACCCGGGCGGGGCACATCTCGATGAAGGTGTATAGTGCTGAAAGCCCGAAACACCTGATGACTCGAGATGAAAGCACTACTGACGAGGTGTCTTGAAATTTTCCCTCGCATTGGTGAGGAATGCCTCTGGAGGGATAGGATTCAAAATGAAAATCCCCTTAAACCAAAAGTTTTTGAGAACTACAGCAAGAACTACGCTTTAAACGCTGAGACGGTTAAGATAAAATCCCCTGAAGTACTCTGACAACTACAGTATAAATCAGAGCTTAAACGCATATGCAAAATGCCCGATGTAGCGTAACTATACGGAAAACTAGACTGTACGCACAACACGAGCCGGTGAGACTTTTCAAAACCGAGACGGTTAAAATTCAAACTCTAAAAAGTCGGGATCTAAAATACAAATCCCTAAACCCAAGGTCAGTACTTCTTAAACATTAACACCAACTACCACTTACCTTAACTTGCCCTAACCCCAAAGTCAGGCACCATCGGGACAAATAGTAATCACTACACTTAACCTAAACCTGCCCCTAAACCTAAGGTCAGGAACCCTAGACTTCTTTAAAATATACCTGTATCTTGGCTAATTCTAAAGTCAAGCACCATAGACATAGTATCTACAAACAAAGCAATATACAAACATTACAACAAACTACAGTCTAAGTTATAAAGAAAAGACAAAAACAAATAATGTAGATCTGAAGCAAAAACAGGGTTCCTCAGAAATACACAAAAACAAATTTTCTACGTGGCCTGAAGCCGATAAAGGCACTGCTCCCAGACGGGAGACGATCACAGGCGACATGGTATAGTCTAACATGCGTCGGCCCGTGCACCCACCTCATTCTCCCTATTCCAAACCTTTTCGGACGAGCTCCGAATAGGGGGGAGATGTTGTAACTTTCCGAAAAACCTAACCCTGCCAGAGCCATCGGACTTGACATACCATGTTCACGCGCACGATCTTACAACATCCAGGCCAGAAAATCGCCCAGATGGAGATCTTCATTCCCTCCCGTCTCTCCCTCTTCCGTTCTCGGTGGGGGATAGGCGGGAAGGGAAAACGAACCGAACCTAGACAGGTTCTTTGGGCGATGTGAGACCTAGACAGGCTTACATTTCCTGGTTCGTTCCTTAAGTAAGATCTTTTTCTGGACGCAGAAGACTCATATAATGCTAAAGTTATTATAGTCCTCATCGACGATTAGAAATAAATAATAAGTAAATAATCCTACAAATATAATCCCCTGACCTCCTCATAAACCCTAACCCCAAAAACCCTAAAAGGAGTACGATAAACTGAGATTAGTGGCCCACCACACTTAATCCCTAACCCCAAAAAAATTTTTAACAAATTTTTAGAACCCCTAAAAATAATAATAAATACATGTTTATTCCCCTCACCTAACACCAAACCCTAAACCCAACATCTGGAAAACTCAGCTCAAACCCAGGAGTAATTGCTCTAGGTTAATGAATCGTACATTCAAAAAAGCGACACGTTTAATTCCCTTGTTTTTTATAATAAATAAATAAAGGAAACGCTTTACAAATTCCTTAGACCATATCGAGTAGTAAAATAAAATGATTTATTTCAATTTTAAATGAAAAGCATAGCCAGCAGCTTTAAAAGGCATTTAAACCTACGTTTTGGGACTGTAGTTCCCTAAAGTAACCACCAGAGGGCGCCACTCGATCGTTCCATCTTTATTAAAACTCATTACACTTCTGTTTTCATCACAAAGCAGGTTCCACGGGACAACACGTGCAAAACATCGAACTGAGACCCACAAAGGATCAACATCAGCACTTTTAAAGGTGACAGGTAGACATAACATCACTGTATCATTACTTTTTAAACAGGATTAATTGGATTTTCGTTTGGAAATGATCTTTTGGATCGAGGCATACGATAGCACGTGGCTTAGCATGACACTCAGGATCAGTTTCTCGTATTAACAGAGTCTTAAACTGTAGATTGGCAAGGCAAGTTTATTTGTATAGCCAACTCATACACATAATTCAAAACCACCTAATGAAAAATCTGTCAAAACAAGAGACATAAAAATAAAAAACAAAGATACACGTGAACTCAAAACAACAATTTTTAAGAAAATAAAAACGGTTTATATTGCCTAAAATAGTATAAAGCAGGATTAAAGGTGCATCACTGCGACGCAGCACAGTACAGTTAATAAAAACCAGATGCAATATTGGTTGAAATCTCTTATTAGAATCCACAAAATAACCTTTTATCTATAAGGCAATAATCTGGTATTTATATTTCAGACTCCAACCTCACCAATTGAGAGTCTGATCACTTGTATAGTAATTGGCTACAAGACACACGCTCGGGATTGATCACCCGGGCGGGGCACATCTCGATGAAGGTGTATAGTGCTGAAAGCCCGAAACACCTGATGACTCGAGATGAAAGCACTACTGACGAGGTGTCTTGAAATTTTCCCTCGCATTGGTGAGGAATGCCTCTGGAGGGATAGGATTCAAAATGAAAATCCCCTTAAACCAAAAGTTTTTGAGAACTACAGCAAGAACTACGCTTTAAACGCTGAGACGGTTAAGATAAAATCCCCTGAAGTACTCTGACAACTACAGTATAAATCAGAGCTTAAACGCATATGCAAAATGCCCGATGTAGCGTAACTATACGGAAAACTAGACTGTACGCACAACACGAGCCGGTGAGACTTTTCAAAACCGAGACGGTTAAAATTCAAACTCTAAAAAGTCGGGATCTAAAATACAAATCCCTAAACCCAAGGTCAGTACTTCTTAAACATTAACACCAACTACCACTTACCTTAACTTGCCCTAACCCCAAAGTCAGGCACCATCGGGACAAATAGTAATCACTACACTTAACCTAAACCTGCCCCTAAACCTAAGGTCAGGAACCCTAGACTTCTTTAAAATATACCTGTATCTTGGCTAATTCTAAAGTCAAGCACCATAGACATAGTATCTACAAACAAAGCAATATACAAACATTACAACAAACTACAGTCTAAGTTATAAAGAAAAGACAAAAACAAATAATGTAGATCTGAAGCAAAAACAGGGTTCCTCAGAAATACACAAAAACAAATTTTCTACGTGGCCTGAAGCCGATAAAGGCACTGCTCCCAGACGGGAGACGATCACAGGCGACATGGTATAGTCTAACATGCGTCGGCCCGTGCACCCACCTCATTCTCCCTATTCCAAACCTTTTCGGACGAGCTCCGAATAGGGGGGAGATGTTGTAACTTTCCGAAAAACCTAACCCTGCCAGAGCCATCGGACTTGACATACCATGTTCACGCGCACGATCTTACAACATCCAGGCCAGAAAATCGCCCAGATGGAGATCTTCATTCCCTCCCGTCTCTCCCTCTTCCGTTCTCGGTGGGGGATAGGCGGGAAGGGAAAACGAACCGAACCTAGACAGGTTCTTTGGGCGATGTGAGACCTAGACAGGCTTACATTTCCTGGTTCGTTCCTTAAGTAAGATCTTTTTCTGGACGCAGAAGACTCATATAATGCTAAAGTTATTATAGTCCTCATCGACGATTAGAAATAAATAATAAGTAAATAATCCTACAAATATAATCCCCTGACCTCCTCATAAACCCTAACCCCAAAAACCCTAAAAGGAGTACGATAAACTGAGATTAGTGGCCCACCACACTTAATCCCTAACCCCAAAAAAATTTTTAACAAATTTTTAGAACCCCTAAAAATAATAATAAATACATGTTTATTCCCCTCACCTAACACCAAACCCTAAACCCAACATCTGGAAAACTCAGCTCAAACCCAGGAGTAATTGCTCTAGGTTAATGAATCGTACATTCAAAAAAGCGACACGTTTAATTCCCTTGTTTTTTATAATAAATAAATAAAGGAAACGCTTTACAAATTCCTTAGACCATATCGAGTAGTAAAATAAAATGATTTATTTCAATTTTAAATGAAAAGCATAGCCAGCAGCTTTAAAAGGCATTTAAACCTACGTTTTGGGACTGTAGTTCCCTAAAGTAACCACCAGAGGGCGCCACTCGATCGTTCCATCTTTATTAAAACTCATTACACTTCTGTTTTCATCACAAAGCAGGTTCCACGGGACAACACGTGCAAAACATCGAACTGAGACCCACAAAGGATCAACATCAGCACTTTTAAAGGTGACAGGTAGACATAACATCACTGTATCATTACTTTTTAAACAGGATTAATTGGATTTTCGTTTGGAAATGATCTTTTGGATCGAGGCATACGATAGCACGTGGCTTAGCATGACACTCAGGATCAGTTTCTCGTATTAACAGAGTCTTAAACTGTAGATTGGCAAGGCAAGTTTATTTGTATAGCCAACTCATACACATAATTCAAAACCACCTAATGAAAAATCTGTCAAAACAAGAGACATAAAAATAAAAAACAAAGATACACGTGAACTCAAAACAACAATTTTTAAGAAAATAAAAACGGTTTATATTGCCTAAAATAGTATAAAGCAGGATTAAAGGTGCATCACTGCGACGCAGCACAGTACAGTTAATAAAAACCAGATGCAATATTGGTTGAAATCTCTTATTAGAATCCACAAAATAACCTTTTATCTATAAGGCAATAATCTGGTATTTATATTTCAGACTCCAACCTCACCAATTGAGAGTCTGATCACTTGTATAGTAATTGGCTACAAGACACACGCTCGGGATTGATCACCCGGGCGGGGCACATCTCGATGAAGGTGTATAGTGCTGAAAGCCCGAAACACCTGATGACTCGAGATGAAAGCACTACTGACGAGGTGTCTTGAAATTTTCCCTCGCATTGGTGAGGAATGCCTCTGGAGGGATAGGATTCAAAATGAAAATCCCCTTAAACCAAAAGTTTTTGAGAACTACAGCAAGAACTACGCTTTAAACGCTGAGACGGTTAAGATAAAATCCCCTGAAGTACTCTGACAACTACAGTATAAATCAGAGCTTAAACGCATATGCAAAATGCCCGATGTAGCGTAACTATACGGAAAACTAGACTGTACGCACAACACGAGCCGGTGAGACTTTTCAAAACCGAGACGGTTAAAATTCAAACTCTAAAAAGTCGGGATCTAAAATACAAATCCCTAAACCCAAGGTCAGTACTTCTTAAACATTAACACCAACTACCACTTACCTTAACTTGCCCTAACCCCAAAGTCAGGCACCATCGGGACAAATAGTAATCACTACACTTAACCTAAACCTGCCCCTAAACCTAAGGTCAGGAACCCTAGACTTCTTTAAAATATACCTGTATCTTGGCTAATTCTAAAGTCAAGCACCATAGACATAGTATCTACAAACAAAGCAATATACAAACATTACAACAAACTACAGTCTAAGTTATAAAGAAAAGACAAAAACAAATAATGTAGATCTGAAGCAAAAACAGGGTTCCTCAGAAATACACAAAAACAAATTTTCTACGTGGCCTGAAGCCGATAAAGGCACTGCTCCCAGACGGGAGACGATCACAGGCGACATGGTATAGTCTAACATGCGTCGGCCCGTGCACCCACCTCATTCTCCCTATTCCAAACCTTTTCGGACGAGCTCCGAATAGGGGGGAGATGTTGTAACTTTCCGAAAAACCTAACCCTGCCAGAGCCATCGGACTTGACATACCATGTTCACGCGCACGATCTTACAACATCCAGGCCAGAAAATCGCCCAGATGGAGATCTTCATTCCCTCCCGTCTCTCCCTCTTCCGTTCTCGGTGGGGGATAGGCGGGAAGGGAAAACGAACCGAACCTAGACAGGTTCTTTGGGCGATGTGAGACCTAGACAGGCTTACATTTCCTGGTTCGTTCCTTAAGTAAGATCTTTTTCTGGACGCAGAAGACTCATATAATGCTAAAGTTATTATAGTCCTCATCGACGATTAGAAATAAATAATAAGTAAATAATCCTACAAATATAATCCCCTGACCTCCTCATAAACCCTAACCCCAAAAACCCTAAAAGGAGTACGATAAACTGAGATTAGTGGCCCACCACACTTAATCCCTAACCCCAAAAAAATTTTTAACAAATTTTTAGAACCCCTAAAAATAATAATAAATACATGTTTATTCCCCTCACCTAACACCAAACCCTAAACCCAACATCTGGAAAACTCAGCTCAAACCCAGGAGTAATTGCTCTAGGTTAATGAATCGTACATTCAAAAAAGCGACACGTTTAATTCCCTTGTTTTTTATAATAAATAAATAAAGGAAACGCTTTACAAATTCCTTAGACCATATCGAGTAGTAAAATAAAATGATTTATTTCAATTTTAAATGAAAAGCATAGCCAGCAGCTTTAAAAGGCATTTAAACCTACGTTTTGGGACTGTAGTTCCCTAAAGTAACCACCAGAGGGCGCCACTCGATCGTTCCATCTTTATTAAAACTCATTACACTTCTGTTTTCATCACAAAGCAGGTTCCACGGGACAACACGTGCAAAACATCGAACTGAGACCCACAAAGGATCAACATCAGCACTTTTAAAGGTGACAGGTAGACATAACATCACTGTATCATTACTTTTTAAACAGGATTAATTGGATTTTCGTTTGGAAATGATCTTTTGGATCGAGGCATACGATAGCACGTGGCTTAGCATGACACTCAGGATCAGTTTCTCGTATTAACAGAGTCTTAAACTGTAGATTGGCAAGGCAAGTTTATTTGTATAGCCAACTCATACACATAATTCAAAACCACCTAATGAAAAATCTGTCAAAACAAGAGACATAAAAATAAAAAACAAAGATACACGTGAACTCAAAACAACAATTTTTAAGAAAATAAAAACGGTTTATATTGCCTAAAATAGTATAAAGCAGGATTAAAGGTGCATCACTGCGACGCAGCACAGTACAGTTAATAAAAACCAGATGCAATATTGGTTGAAATCTCTTATTAGAATCCACAAAATAACCTTTTATCTATAAGGCAATAATCTGGTATTTATATTTCAGACTCCAACCTCACCAATTGAGAGTCTGATCACTTGTATAGTAATTGGCTACAAGACACACGCTCGGGATTGATCACCCGGGCGGGGCACATCTCGATGAAGGTGTATAGTGCTGAAAGCCCGAAACACCTGATGACTCGAGATGAAAGCACTACTGACGAGGTGTCTTGAAATTTTCCCTCGCATTGGTGAGGAATGCCTCTGGAGGGATAGGATTCAAAATGAAAATCCCCTTAAACCAAAAGTTTTTGAGAACTACAGCAAGAACTACGCTTTAAACGCTGAGACGGTTAAGATAAATTCCCCTGAAGTACTCTGACAACTACAGTATAAATCAGAGCTTAAACGCATATGCAAAATGCCCGATGTAGCGTAACTATACGGAAAACTAGACTGTACGCACAACACGAGCCGGTGAGACTTTTCAAAACCGAGACGGTTAAAATTCAAACTCTAAAAAGTCGGGATCTAAAATACAAATCCCTAAACCCAAGGTCAGTACTTCTTAAACATTAACACCAACTACCACTTACCTTAACTTGCCCTAACCCCAAAGTCAGGCACCATCGGGACAAATAGTAATCACTACACTTAACCTAAACCTGCCCCTAAACCTAAGGTCAGGAACCCTAGACTTCTTTAAAATATACCTGTATCTTGGCTAATTCTAAAGTCAAGCACCATAGACATAGTATCTACAAACAAAGCAATATACAAACATTACAACAAACTACAGTCTAAGTTATAAAGAAAAGACAAAAACAAATAATGTAGATCTGAAGCAAAAACAGGGTTCCTCAGAAATACACAAAAACAAATTTTCTACGTGGCCTGAAGCCGATAAAGGCACTGCTCCCAGACGGGAGACGATCACAGGCGACATGGTATAGTCTAACATGCGTCGGCCCGTGCACCCACCTCATTCTCCCTATTCCAAACCTTTTCGGACGAGCTCCGAATAGGGGGGAGATGTTGTAACTTTCCGAAAAACCTAACCCTGCCAGAGCCATCGGACTTGACATACCATGTTCACGCGCACGATCTTACAACATCCAGGCCAGAAAATCGCCCAGATGGAGATCTTCATTCCCTCCCGTCTCTCCCTCTTCCGTTCTCGGTGGGGGATAGGCGGGAAGGGAAAACGAACCGAACCTAGACAGGTTCTTTGGGCGATGTGAGACCTAGACAGGCTTACATTTCCTGGTTCGTTCCTTAAGTAAGATCTTTTTCTGGACGCAGAAGACTCATATAATGCTAAAGTTATTATAGTCCTCATCGACGATTAGAAATAAATAATAAGTAAATAATCCTACAAATATAATCCCCTGACCTCCTCATAAACCCTAACCCCAAAAACCCTAAAAGGAGTACGATAAACTGAGATTAGTGGCCCACCACACTTAATCCCTAACCCCAAAAAAATTTTTAACAAATTTTTAGAACCCCTAAAAATAATAATAAATACATGTTTATTCCCCTCACCTAACACCAAACCCTAAACCCAACATCTGGAAAACTCAGCTCAAACCCAGGAGTAATTGCTCTAGGTTAATGAATCGTACATTCAAAAAAGCGACACGTTTAATTCCCTTGTTTTTTATAATAAATAAATAAAGGAAACGCTTTACAAATTCCTTAGACCATATCGAGTAGTAAAATAAAATGATTTATTTCAATTTTAAATGAAAAGCATAGCCAGCAGCTTTAAAAGGCATTTAAACCTACGTTTTGGGACTGTAGTTCCCTAAAGTAACCACCAGAGGGCGCCACTCGATCGTTCCATCTTTATTAAAACTCATTACACTTCTGTTTTCATCACAAAGCAGGTTCCACGGGACAACACGTGCAAAACATCGAACTGAGACCCACAAAGGATCAACATCAGCACTTTTAAAGGTGACAGGTAGACATAACATCACTGTATCATTACTTTTTAAACAGGATTAATTGGATTTTCGTTTGGAAATGATCTTTTGGATCGAGGCATACGATAGCACGTGGCTTAGCATGACACTCAGGATCAGTTTCTCGTATTAACAGAGTCTTAAACTGTAGATTGGCAAGGCAAGTTTATTTGTATAGCCAACTCATACACATAATTCAAAACCACCTAATGAAAAATCTGTCAAAACAAGAGACATAAAAATAAAAAACAAAGATACACGTGAACTCAAAACAACAATTTTTAAGAAAATAAAAACGGTTTATATTGCCTAAAATAGTATAAAGCAGGATTAAAGGTGCATCACTGCGACGCAGCACAGTACAGTTAATAAAAACCAGATGCAATATTGGTTGAAATCTCTTATTAGAATCCACAAAATAACCTTTTATCTATAAGGCAATAATCTGGTATTTATATTTCAGACTCCAACCTCACCAATTGAGAGTCTGATCACTTGTATAGTAATTGGCTACAAGACACACGCTCGGGATTGATCACCCGGGCGGGGCACATCTCGATGAAGGTGTATAGTGCTGAAAGCCCGAAACACCTGATGACTCGAGATGAAAGCACTACTGACGAGGTGTCTTGAAATTTTCCCTCGCATTGGTGAGGAATGCCTCTGGAGGGATAGGATTCAAAATGAAAATCCCCTTAAACCAAAAGTTTTTGAGAACTACAGCAAGAACTACGCTTTAAACGCTGAGACGGTTAAGATAAAATCCCCTGAAGTACTCTGACAACTACAGTATAAATCAGAGCTTAAACGCATATGCAAAATGCCCGATGTAGCGTAACTATACGGAAAACTAGACTGTACGCACAACACGAGCCGGTGAGACTTTTCAAAACCGAGACGGTTAAAATTCAAACTCTAAAAAGTCGGGATCTAAAATACAAATCCCTAAACCCAAGGTCAGTACTTCTTAAACATTAACACCAACTACCACTTACCTTAACTTGCCCTAACCCCAAAGTCAGGCACCATCGGGACAAATAGTAATCACTACACTTAACCTAAACCTGCCCCTAAACCTAAGGTCAGGAACCCTAGACTTCTTTAAAATATACCTGTATCTTGGCTAATTCTAAAGTCAAGCACCATAGACATAGTATCTACAAACAAAGCAATATACAAACATTACAACAAACTACAGTCTAAGTTATAAAGAAAAGACAAAAACAAATAATGTAGATCTGAAGCAAAAACAGGGTTCCTCAGAAATACACAAAAACAAATTTTCTACGTGGCCTGAAGCCGATAAAGGCACTGCTCCCAGACGGGAGACGATCACAGGCGACATGGTATAGTCTAACATGCGTCGGCCCGTGCACCCACCTCATTCTCCCTATTCCAAACCTTTTCGGACGAGCTCCGAATAGGGGGGAGATGTTGTAACTTTCCGAAAAACCTAACCCTGCCAGAGCCATCGGACTTGACATACCATGTTCACGCGCACGATCTTACAACATCCAGGCCAGAAAATCGCCCAGATGGAGATCTTCATTCCCTCCCGTCTCTCCCTCTTCCGTTCTCGGTGGGGGATAGGCGGGAAGGGAAAACGAACCGAACCTAGACAGGTTCTTTGGGCGATGTGAGACCTAGACAGGCTTACATTTCCTGGTTCGTTCCTTAAGTAAGATCTTTTTCTGGACGCAGAAGACTCATATAATGCTAAAGTTATTATAGTCCTCATCGACGATTAGAAATAAATAATAAGTAAATAATCCTACAAATATAATCCCCTGACCTCCTCATAAACCCTAACCCCAAAAACCCTAAAAGGAGTACGATAAACTGAGATTAGTGGCCCACCACACTTAATCCCTAACCCCAAAAAAATTTTTAACAAATTTTTAGAACCCCTAAAAATAATAATAAATACATGTTTATTCCCCTCACCTAACACCAAACCCTAAACCCAACATCTGGAAAACTCAGCTCAAACCCAGGAGTAATTGCTCTAGGTTAATGAATCGTACATTCAAAAAAGCGACACGTTTAATTCCCTTGTTTTTTATAATAAATAAATAAAGGAAACGCTTTACAAATTCCTTAGACCATATCGAGTAGTAAAATAAAATGATTTATTTCAATTTTAAATGAAAAGCATAGCCAGCAGCTTTAAAAGGCATTTAAACCTACGTTTTGGGACTGTAGTTCCCTAAAGTAACCACCAGAGGGCGCCACTCGATCGTTCCATCTTTATTAAAACTCATTACACTTCTGTTTTCATCACAAAGCAGGTTCCACGGGACAACACGTGCAAAACATCGAACTGAGACCCACAAAGGATCAACATCAGCACTTTTAAAGGTGACAGGTAGACATAACATCACTGTATCATTACTTTTTAAACAGGATTAATTGGATTTTCGTTTGGAAATGATCTTTTGGATCGAGGCATACGATAGCACGTGGCTTAGCATGACACTCAGGATCAGTTTCTCGTATTAACAGAGTCTTAAACTGTAGATTGGCAAGGCAAGTTTATTTGTATAGCCAACTCATACACATAATTCAAAACCACCTAATGAAAAATCTGTCAAAACAAGAGACATAAAAATAAAAAACAAAGATACACGTGAACTCAAAACAACAATTTTTAAGAAAATAAAAACGGTTTATATTGCCTAAAATAGTATAAAGCAGGATTAAAGGTGCATCACTGCGACGCAGCACAGTACAGTTAATAAAAACCAGATGCAATATTGGTTGAAATCTCTTATTAGAATCCACAAAATAACCTTTTATCTATAAGGCAATAATCTGGTATTTATATTTCAGACTCCAACCTCACCAATTGAGAGTCTGATCACTTGTATAGTAATTGGCTACAAGACACACGCTCGGGATTGATCACCCGGGCGGGGCACATCTCGATGAAGGTGTATAGTGCTGAAAGCCCGAAACACCTGATGACTCGAGATGAAAGCACTACTGACGAGGTGTCTTGAAATTTTCCCTCGCATTGGTGAGGAATGCCTCTGGAGGGATAGGATTCAAAATGAAAATCCCCTTAAACCAAAAGTTTTTGAGAACTACAGCAAGAACTACGCTTTAAACGCTGAGACGGTTAAGATAAAATCCCCTGAAGTACTCTGACAACTACAGTATAAATCAGAGCTTAAACGCATATGCAAAATGCCCGATGTAGCGTAACTATACGGAAAACTAGACTGTACGCACAACACGAGCCGGTGAGACTTTTCAAAACCGAGACGGTTAAAATTCAAACTCTAAAAAGTCGGGATCTAAAATACAAATCCCTAAACCCAAGGTCAGTACTTCTTAAACATTAACACCAACTACCACTTACCTTAACTTGCCCTAACCCCAAAGTCAGGCACCATCGGGACAAATAGTAATCACTACACTTAACCTAAACCTGCCCCTAAACCTAAGGTCAGGAACCCTAGACTTCTTTAAAATATACCTGTATCTTGGCTAATTCTAAAGTCAAGCACCATAGACATAGTATCTACAAACAAAGCAATATACAAACATTACAACAAACTACAGTCTAAGTTATAAAGAAAAGACAAAAACAAATAATGTAGATCTGAAGCAAAAACAGGGTTCCTCAGAAATACACAAAAACAAATTTTCTACGTGGCCTGAAGCCGATAAAGGCACTGCTCCCAGACGGGAGACGATCACAGGCGACATGGTATAGTCTAACATGCGTCGGCCCGTGCACCCACCTCATTCTCCCTATTCCAAACCTTTTCGGACGAGCTCCGAATAGGGGGGAGATGTTGTAACTTTCCGAAAAACCTAACCCTGCCAGAGCCATCGGACTTGACATACCATGTTCACGCGCACGATCTTACAACATCCAGGCCAGAAAATCGCCCAGATGGAGATCTTCATTCCCTCCCGTCTCTCCCTCTTCCGTTCTCGGTGGGGGATAGGCGGGAAGGGAAAACGAACCGAACCTAGACAGGTTCTTTGGGCGATGTGAGACCTAGACAGGCTTACATTTCCTGGTTCGTTCCTTAAGTAAGATCTTTTTCTGGACGCAGAAGACTCATATAATGCTAAAGTTATTATAGTCCTCATCGACGATTAGAAATAAATAATAAGTAAATAATCCTACAAATATAATCCCCTGACCTCCTCATAAACCCTAACCCCAAAAACCCTAAAAGGAGTACGATAAACTGAGATTAGTGGCCCACCACACTTAATCCCTAACCCCAAAAAAATTTTTAACAAATTTTTAGAACCCCTAAAAATAATAATAAATACATGTTTATTCCCCTCACCTAACACCAAACCCTAAACCCAACATCTGGAAAACTCAGCTCAAACCCAGGAGTAATTGCTCTAGGTTAATGAATCGTACATTCAAAAAAGCGACACGTTTAATTCCCTTGTTTTTTATAATAAATAAATAAAGGAAACGCTTTACAAATTCCTTAGACCATATCGAGTAGTAAAATAAAATGATTTATTTCAATTTTAAATGAAAAGCATAGCCAGCAGCTTTAAAAGGCATTTAAACCTACGTTTTGGGACTGTAGTTCCCTAAAGTAACCACCAGAGGGCGCCACTCGATCGTTCCATCTTTATTAAAACTCATTACACTTCTGTTTTCATCACAAAGCAGGTTCCACGGGACAACACGTGCAAAACATCGAACTGAGACCCACAAAGGATCAACATCAGCACTTTTAAAGGTGACAGGTAGACATAACATCACTGTATCATTACTTTTTAAACAGGATTAATTGGATTTTCGTTTGGAAATGATCTTTTGGATCGAGGCATACGATAGCACGTGGCTTAGCATGACACTCAGGATCAGTTTCTCGTATTAACAGAGTCTTAAACTGTAGATTGGCAAGGCAAGTTTATTTGTATAGCCAACTCATACACATAATTCAAAACCACCTAATGAAAAATCTGTCAAAACAAGAGACATAAAAATAAAAAACAAAGATACACGTGAACTCAAAACAACAATTTTTAAGAAAATAAAAACGGTTTATATTGCCTAAAATAGTATAAAGCAGGATTAAAGGTGCATCACTGCGACGCAGCACAGTACAGTTAATAAAAACCAGATGCAATATTGGTTGAAATCTCTTATTAGAATCCACAAAATAACCTTTTATCTATAAGGCAATAATCTGGTATTTATATTTCAGACTCCAACCTCACCAATTGAGAGTCTGATCACTTGTATAGTAATTGGCTACAAGACACACGCTCGGGATTGATCACCCGGGCGGGGCACATCTCGATGAAGGTGTATAGTGCTGAAAGCCCGAAACACCTGATGACTCGAGATGAAAGCACTACTGACGAGGTGTCTTGAAATTTTCCCTCGCATTGGTGAGGAATGCCTCTGGAGGGATAGGATTCAAAATGAAAATCCCCTTAAACCAAAAGTTTTTGAGAACTACAGCAAGAACTACGCTTTAAACGCTGAGACGGTTAAGATAAAATCCCCTGAAGTACTCTGACAACTACAGTATAAATCAGAGCTTAAACGCATATGCAAAATGCCCGATGTAGCGTAACTATACGGAAAACTAGACTGTACGCACAACACGAGCCGGTGAGACTTTTCAAAACCGAGACGGTTAAAATTCAAACTCTAAAAAGTCGGGATCTAAAATACAAATCCCTAAACCCAAGGTCAGTACTTCTTAAACATTAACACCAACTACCACTTACCTTAACTTGCCCTAACCCCAAAGTCAGGCACCATCGGGACAAATAGTAATCACTACACTTAACCTAAACCTGCCCCTAAACCTAAGGTCAGGAACCCTAGACTTCTTTAAAATATACCTGTATCTTGGCTAATTCTAAAGTCAAGCACCATAGACATAGTATCTACAAACAAAGCAATATACAAACATTACAACAAACTACAGTCTAAGTTATAAAGAAAAGACAAAAACAAATAATGTAGATCTGAAGCAAAAACAGGGTTCCTCAGAAATACACAAAAACAAATTTTCTACGTGGCCTGAAGCCGATAAAGGCACTGCTCCCAGACGGGAGACGATCACAGGCGACATGGTATAGTCTAACATGCGTCGGCCCGTGCACCCACCTCATTCTCCCTATTCCAAACCTTTTCGGACGAGCTCCGAATAGGGGGGAGATGTTGTAACTTTCCGAAAAACCTAACCTAACCCTAACCCTAACCCTAACCCTAACCCTAACCCTAACTTACAAGATTGCAGAATATATAGATCACTTTCTAAACCCTATATCTCAAAAACATCAGAGTTATTTGAAAGATACATTTGATTTTATAGACAAAATAAGGTTTAAGCAGTTTCCAGCAGATTCCTTTTTGTTTACTATTGATGTTGAAAGTTTATACACCAATATTAATACTCAATTAGGTATACAGGCAGTGAAGCGATGGTTCCAGCAATATCCTGACCCACGCAGACCAGATAAGGCCATTTTAAAATTACTTGAAATAAACCTGACTCGTAATGATTTTGAATTTAATTCCCAACTTTTTCTTCAGACTCAGGGGACGGCAATGGGTAAGAAATTTGCCCCAGCCTATGCTAACATTTATATGGCTGAGTGGGAAAGGACATTATTTTTGAAGTGCTCCAATCTGCCTTTCATATACTTTAGGTACTTAGATGATATCTTTGGGATCTGGCACCATGGTGAAACCTCGTTCCATCAATTCATGGACATGGCTAATGCACATCATATTCATATTAAATTAAAAAGCAATGTTCATTATGAGCACCTAAACTTTCTGGATACTACGGTCTTTTTTACAGGGACAACTGACGGGCAGAAACAACTCCAAACGAAAGTGTTTTTTAAACCCACGGATGTACATTGTCTCCTACATAAAACAAGTTATCATCCCAAACATACATTTAAAGGCCTTATTAAATCTCAGCTAATTAGGTTTTATAGGATTTGCTCACAGGAACAACATTTTAATGAAGCTACACAAATTCTATTTACTGCCTTGAGACCGAGGGGATATACTAAGAGATTTCTCCGGAGTATCAAGGCAGTTACATTGCAGGAATTGAGGCAGGGAAAGGGTGAACCAGTGGGGCCAGATCCTGGGGATTTCATCCCATTAATCACAACATTCTCTGAAAAAACTAAGGGATTGAATGTCAAGATCAAAAGTAATTTTGAAAATGTTAAAAAGAGTGTTGGAGAGTTGGAATCCTTCAAAATCATATCTGCATATAGGAGAAATCCTAATCTCAAAGATATCTTGGTGAAGTCCACCCTTAGGCCTGATCGTAAACAAGCTCCCTCTGTGGCTCCTTATTTTCATTCGGTAAAGTATGTTGGATCAGGGGACAGGGGTTGCCCTGTAAAACAACACATTTCTCTATATACTACGAATGTTGTATATTTGATCACCTGTAGGCATTGTAACAGAAGGTATGTAGGCGAGACGAAACACAGTATCATGGTAAGATTAAAGCAACACTTGTATACAATTAACAAACAAACGCTAGATACCCCTCTGGTCGTACATTTTAACACACATGGGACACAACATTTGAACATAACCGGGTTGGAGACGGAACTCCGGTGGACAGACGCACAGAGAAGGAAAAGAGAATATATTTGGATAGAAAGGCTAAATACATGGACACCGGAGGGATTTAATCAGAGATGAGGAAACTGGGTTTATAACTGTGGGTCACCTAACCCTAAAGCATTTATGACGGGTATTTTCATTTGTATTTTTTACATGTCTTAGGTCTAGAAAAAGGGTCTAACCCCTAACCTTATCCAAATCCTAACCCCAACGTCAGGCATCGGGTTCTCTAACCCCAATTTCCTCAAACCTAAACAACTATGATGTGTATTTTAGCCATATTTGTTCATGTTTTAGGTTTAGAAAGATGGTTTAACCCTTGACCTTGCCCAAATTCTAACCCTAATATTTAGTCTTTTTATTAAAAAAAACCCTAACCCCAGTCTCCTCGAATATAAACTCGTTTAACCTTAAATATCCTAAATAATAGGATAGTTTGCCTTTTAAAACCGTAATATACTATGTGTATAAACTAAATGTGGGATCAACTTAAAAACTCATACAAATTAAGCTCTTTAGTAAAGTTCATGATTAGGTCTTCTTTTTATAATTTTACTTGATTCTTTATTTAAAGTGTGCAAATGCATGTTTTGACTTTGTATAAAATTTGTGATACACTGATTTGGGTTTATTTTGTTTAAACACTTAATTATTATTTTTGATTGAGCACTTTGTGATAAGCTATTCATGAAAATAGATTGAGCTGATAATTAGAACGGTATTGAGCATGTGGGCCCATGACATTATCTGTAGGTATGTTATATGGTGATAAAATTAGAAAAATTGGCAAACAGAAGATTTAAGTTTTTTGTTTTGGAGATGGGGTTTAGAGGTTTTTGAAATTAGTACACCACCTGGTGGAGTGTAAATGTGTCTCTTTATAAAGTTTTTTATGTGTAAATTTGAAGGAATACATATATTAATATGTAGATGTTTTAGTATAAACTGTTTAATATTGGGAGGGGTGAATCGACGAAATTACAAATAGTACAGTGGTTAGTCCCCATGGAGTGTCAGCGGGAGGACCAGGGTTCGAGTCCCATAGGGACAAAAAAGGAAAAAACACTATTTTTTGGGTAGAAGTATCGATGAGGCTGGGAGGGACATTGGGTGCTGAACTGTTCACAGGTGGGGCTATACCATCAGTGGTGAAGGCCGATTAAGACTGAAGTACCACCTTGGGCGTCACGCGAGGTGGGCAGGCCTGCTTGTGACTGAATGTGTGTTGGTGCCTTTGTGTCTCTCTCTGTAGTCTCTGTGATATTTTTAAAGAAAACAGAGTATGTGCCAGTGTCCAAAAATGATTATTTAATCTTTCTTTCATAAAACTAACCTTTTGCCTTCACCTAACCTAACCTAAATCTCAGGGGGTGCACTTCCAGGGGGTGCACTCTTCGTATTTATGCCTATAACCTAACCCTAACCCCTAACGTCTTTTCAGATGAGTGGCATTTGGCTTGCTTTTGTGTAAGAAACCACACATCGTTCCTGATGGGCTTCCAACAGTAGGACCTCTCGCTTATTAGTTGAACGTAATAGTCGCTGATTTAAGGAAACATATATCCACCTTTGTCATCTTATTTCATACAGATTTTATCATGTTTTACATTTCAATGTCACATAAATTCAAAAGGGGCAACCTGCTACTGCCCAATTTCAAACTTTCACATGTATGGTTAAATCACTGAATGTCATTAACACTACAGGAAAAGATGCAAGCTCAGCTTTTACTGGTGGAACTTGACCATTACTCTATAAATACTGATATTTGAAATACAGCTACGTTTCAAATGAACGGCATTCGACTTGCTTTGCTTCAAAACCAGGCTATTGTTTCTGCTCGGTTTCAAACCAAGGACCTTTCGCGTGTAAAGCGAACGTGATTACCACTACACCACAGAAACTTGCCACCGATGAAAGACGGCTGTTTTGACACATCATGCCGTATATATTCTCTCTAAGCCACACTTTTAAGGGAAAACCCCTTTTGGCCACGTCAAAACTGCCCATATATCACTTGTGAGGTGAATTGGACAGGATGAATCCTTCTATTGGATGTAGCTTTGAAACTGCAGTACGACTCAAGCCACGACTTATCGAATGAGTGGCATTTAGATTGCTTTGAATTGTGTGCACTGTTCTGGCGAATGTGATAATACCTACAAAAATTAAAGCAGGGGAGCCAAGCAAGGCTGAAGTTGAGGGTTACACTTTCTTTGAATTATCTTGGAAGGAAATTATGTAACCTTTTACCTAAACAGATCTCAACTCGTTTCAGGCTAAAAGGCAAGCTTTGTTTCTGCTCGGTTTCGAACCAAGGACCTTTCGCGTGTGAGGCGAACGTGATAACCAGTACACTACAGAAACCTTCGCATTGTCTTAGCCTGGTTGTTCCATAGATGTTCTGCGCATTTTCTCTCTTTGCAAAAACTCCCTAATGGCCGATGTTTTTCACCCACTTTCGAACCGATCGTTTTTCACGTGCGAGGTGAATGTGAAGGCCTAAAATCTGCACCTGCGTGTATCTCTGAAAGCGCTTCAAGACACAAGCACAAAGACATCCCATGAATGACATTTGACTCGCATTTTTGTAAAAACTTTGGGTTGTTTCTGTTCGATTTCGTACCGAGGACCTTTCGCGTGTTAGGCGAACGTGATAACCACTACACTACAGAAACCTGCCTTTCACAAAACTCGGCTGTTTTGACAGATTTTGCCACATATTTTCTCTATGAGCCACACTTTGCGGGAAAAACTCTTTTGGCCACTTCAAAACTGCCCATATTTCACTTGTGAGGTGAATGGGACAGGCTGAAACCTACCATCGAATGTAACTTTGAAAGTGCTGTACGACTCAAGCCACGACTTTTCAGATGAGTGGCATTTGGCTTGCTTTTGTGTAAGAAACCACACATCGTTCCTGATGGGCTTCCAACAGTAGGACCTCTGGCTTTTTAGTTGAACCTAATAGTCGCTGATTTAAGGAAACATATATCCACCTTTGTCATCTTATTTCATACAGATTTTATCATGTTTTACATTTCAATGTCACTTAAATTCTAAAGGGGCAACCTGCTACTGCCCAATTTCAAACTTTCACATGTATGGTTAAATCACTGAATGTCATTAACCCTACAGGAAAAGATGCAAGCTCAGCTTTTACTGGTGGAACTTGACCATTACTCTATAAATACTGATATTTGAAATACAGCTACGTTTCAAATGAACGGCATTCGACTTGCTTTGCTTCAAAACCAGGCTATTGTTTCTGCTCGGTTTCGAACCGAGGACCTTTCGCGTGTAAAGCAGTGTGATTACCACTACACCACAGAAACTTGCCACCGATGAAAGACGGCAGTTTTGACACATCATGCCGTATATATTCTCTCTAAGCCACACTTTTAAGGGAAAACCCCTTTTGGCCACGTCAAAACTGCCCATATATCACTTGTGAGGTGAATTGGACAGGATGAATCCTTCTATTGGATGTAGCTTTGAAACTGCAGTACGACTCAAGCCACGACTTATCGAATGAGTGGCATTTGGATTGCTTTGAATTGTGTGCACTGTTCTGGGGAATGTGATAATACCTACAAAAATTAAAGCAGGGGAGCCAAGCAAGGCTGCAGTTGAGGGTTACACTTTCTTTGAATTATCTTGGAAGGAAATTATGTAACCTTTTACCTAAACAGATCTCAACTCGTTTCAGGCTAAAAGGCAAGCTTTGTTTCTGCTCGGTTTCGAACCAAAGACCTTTCGCGTGTGAGGCGAACGTGATAACCACTACACTACAAAAACCTTCGCATTGTCTTAGCCTGGTTGTTCCATAGATGTTCTGCGCATTTTCTCTCTTTGCAAAAACTCCCTAATGGCCGATGTTTTTCACCCACTTTCGAACCGATCGTTTTTCACGTGCGAGGTGAATGTGAAGGCCTAAAATCTACACCTGCGTGTATCTCTGAAAGCGCTTCAAGACACAAGCACAAACACATCCCATGAATGACATTTGACTCGCATTTTTGTAAAAACTTTGGGTTGTTTCTGCTCGGTATCGAACCGAGGAACTTTCGCGTGTTAGGCGAACGTGATAACCACTACACTACAGAAACCTGCCTTTCATGAAACTCGGCTGTTTTAACAGATTTTGCCACATATTTTCTCTATGAGCCACACTTTGCGGGAAAAACTCTTTTGGCCACTTCAAAACTGCCCATATTTCACTTGTGAGGTGAATGGGACAGGTTGAAACCTACCATCGAATGTAACTTTGAAAGTGCTGTACGACTCAAGCCACGACTTTTCAGATGAGTGGCATTTGGCTTGCTTTTGTGTAAGAAACCACACATCGTTCCTGATGGGCTTCCAACAGTAGGACCTCTCGCTTTTTAGTTGAACGTAATAGTCGCTGATTTAAGGAAACATATATCCACCTTTGTCATCTTATTTCATACAGATTTTATAATGTTTTACATTTCAATGTCACATAAATTCAAAAGGGGCAACCTGCTACTGCCCAATTTCAAACTTTCACATGTATGGTTAAATCACTGAATGTCATTAACCCTACAGGAAAAGATGCAAGCTCAGCTTTTACTGGTGGAACTTGACCATTACTCTATAAATACTGATATTTGAAATACAGCAACGTTTCAAATGAACGGCATTCGACTTGCTTTGCTTCAAAACCAGGCTATTGTTTCTGCTCGGTTTCGAACCGAGGACCTTTCGCGTGTAAAGCAAACGTGATTACCACTACACCACAGAAACTTGCCACCGATGAAAGACGGCTGTTTTGACACATCATGCCGTATATATTCTCTCTAAGCCACACTTTTAAGGGAAAACCCCTTTTGGCCACGTCAAAACTGCCCATATATCACTTGTGAGGTGAATTGAACAGGATGAATCCTTCTATTGGATGTAGCTTTGAAACTGCAGTACGACTCAAGCCACGACTTATCGAATGAGTGGCATTTGGATTGCTTTGAATTGTGTGCACTGTTCTGGCGAATGTGATAATACCTACAAAAATTAAAGCAGGGGAGCCAAGCAAGGCTGAAGTTGAGGGTTACACTTTCTTTGAATTATCTTGGTAGGAAATTATGTAACCTTTTACCTAAACAGATTTCAACTCGTTTCAGGCTAAAAGGCAAGCTTTGTTTCTGCTTGGTTTCGAACCGAGGACCTTTCGCGTGTGAGGCGAACGTGATAACCACTACACTACAGAAATCTTCACATTGTCTTCGCCTGGTTGTTTCATAGATGTTCTGCGCATTTTCTCTCTTTGCAAAAACTCCCTAATGGCCGATGTTTTTCACCCACTTTCGAACCGATCGTTTTTCACGTGCGAGGTGAATGTGAAGGCCTAAAATCTACACCTACGTGTATCTCTGAAAGCACTTCAAGACACAACCACAAACACATCCCATGAATGACATTTGACTCGCATTTTTGTAAAAACTTTGGGTTGTTTCTGCTCGGTTTCGATCAAAGGACCTTTCGCGTGTTAGGCGAACGTGATAACCACTACACTACAGAAACCTGCCTTTCACGAAACTCGGCTGTTTTGACAGATTTTGCCACATATTTTCTCTATGAGCCACACTTTGGGGAAAAAAACTCTTTTGGCCACTTCAAAACTGCCCATATTTCACTTGTGAGGTGAATGGGACAGGCTGAAACCTACCATCGAATGTAACTTTGAAAGTGCTGTACGACTCAAGCCATGACTTTTCAGATGAGTGGCATTTGGCTTGCTTTTGTGTAAGAAACCACACATCGTTCCTGATGGGCTTCCAACAGTAGGACCTCTCGCTTATTAGTTGAACGTAATAGTCGCTGATTTAAGGAAACATATATCCACCTTTGTCATCTTATTTCATACAGATTTTATCATGTTTTACATTTCAATGTCACATAAATTCAAAAGGGGCAACCTGCTACTGCCCAATTTCAAACTTTCACATGTATGGTTAAATCACTGAATGTCATTAACACTACAGGAAAAGATGCAAGCTCAGCTTTTACTTGTGGAACTTGACCATTACTCTATAAATACTGATATTTGAAATACAGCTACGTTTCAAATGAACGGCATTCGACTTGCTTTGCTTCAAAACCAGGCTATTGTTTCTGCTCGGTTTCGAACCGAGGACCTTTCGCGTGTAAAGCAAACGTGATTACCACTACACCACAGAAACTTGCCACCGATGAAAGACGGCTGTTTTGACACATCATGCCGTATATATTCTCTCTAAGCCACACTTTTAAGGGAAAACCCCTTTTGGCCACGTCAAAACTGCCCATATATCACTTGTGAGGTGAATTGAACAGGATGAATCCTTCTATTGGATGTAGCTTTGAAACTGCAGTACGACTCAAGCCACGACTTATCGAATAAGTGGCATTTGGATTGCTTTGAATTGTGTGCACTGTTCTGGCGAATGTGATAATACCTACAAAAATTAAAGCAGGGGAGCCAAGCAAGGCTGAAGTTGAGGGTTACACTTTCTTTGAATTATCTTGGTAGGAAATTATGTAACCTTTTACCTAAACAGATCTCAACTCGTTTCAGGCTAAAAGGCAAGCTTTGTTTCTGCTCGGTTTCGAACCGAGGACCTTTCCATGTGAGGCGAACGTGATAACCACTACACTACAGATACTTTCACATTGTCTTCGCCTGGTTGTTTCATAGATGTTCTGCGCATTTTCTCTCTTTGCAAAAACTCCCTAATGGCCGATGTTTGTCACCCACTTTCGAACCGATCGTTTTTCACGTGCGAGGTGAATGTGAAGGCCTAAAATCTACACCTGCGTTTATCTCTGAAAGCGCTTCAAGACACAAGCACAAACACATCCCATGAATGACATTTGACTCGCATTTTTGTAAAAACTTTGGGTTGTTTCTGCTCGGTATCGAACCGAGGAACTTTCGCGTGTTAGGCGGACGTGATAACCACTTCACTACAGAAACCTGCTTTTCTTGAAACTCGGCTGTTTTATCAGATTTTGCCACATATTTTCTCTATGAGCCACACTTTGCGGGAAAAACTCTTTTGGCCACTTCAAAACTGCCCATATTTCACTTGTGAGGTGAATGGGACAGGTTGAAACCTACCATCGAATGTAACTTTGAAAGTGCTGTACGACTCAAGCCATGACTTTTCAGATGAGTGGCATTTGGCATGCTTTTGTGTAAGAAACCACACATCGTTCCTGATGGGCTTCCAACAGTAGGACCTCTCGCTTTTTAGTTGAACCTAATAGTCGCTGATTTAAGGAAACATATATCCACCTTTGTCATCTTATTTCATACAGATTTTATCATGTTTTACATTTCAATGTCACTTAAATTCTAAAGGGGCAACCTGCTACTGCCCATTTTCAAACTTTCACATGTATGGTTAAATCACTGAATGTCATTAACACTACAGGAAAAGATGCAAGCTCAGCTTTTACTTGTGGAACTTGACCATTACTCTATAAATACTGATATTTGAAATACAGCTACGTTTCAAATGAACGGCATTCGACTTGCTTTGCTTCAAAACCAGGCTAATGTTTCTGCTCGGTTTCGAACAGAGGACCTTTCGCGTGTAAAGCGACATGATTACCACTACACTACAAAAACTTGCCACTGACGAAAGATGGCTGTTTTGACACATCATGCCGCATATATTCTCTCTAAGCCACACTTTTAAGGGAAAACCCCTTTTGGCCACGCCAAAACTGCCCATATATCACTTGTGAGGTGAATTGGACAGGATAAATCCTTCTATTGGATGTAGCTTTGAAACTGCAGTACGACTCAAGCCACGACTTATCGAATGAGTGGCATTTGAATTACTTTGAATTGTGTGCACTGTTCTGGCGAATGTGATAATACCTACAAAAATTAAAGCAGGGGAGCCAAGCAAGGCTGAAGTTGAGGGTTACACTTTCTTTGAATTATCTTGGTAGGAAAATATGTAACCTTTTACCTAAACAGATCTCAACTCGTTTCAGGCTAAAAGGCAAGCTTTGTTTCTGCTCGGTTTCGAACCGAAGACCTTTCCATGTGAGGCGAATGTGATAACCACTACACTACAGAAACCTTCACATTGTCTTCGCCTGGTTGTTTCATAGATGTTCTGCGCATTTTCTCTCTTTGCAAAAACTCCCTAATGGCCGATGTTTTTCACCCACTTTCGAACCGATCGTTTTTCACGTGCGAGGTGAATGTGAAGGCCTAAAATCTGCACCTGCGTGTATCTCTGAAAGCGCTTCAAGACACAAGCACAAACACATCCCATGAATGACATTTGACTCGCATTTTTGTAAAAACTTTAGGTTGTTTCTGTTCGATTTCGTACCGAGGACCTTTCGCGTGTTAGGCAAACGTGATAACCACTACACTACAGAAACCTGCCTTTCACAAAACTCGGCTGTTTTGACAGATTTTGCCACATATTTTCTCTATGAGCCACACTTTGCGGGAAAAACTCTTTTGGCCACTTCAAAACTGCCCATGTTTCACTTGTGAGGTGAATGGGACAGGCTGAAACCTACCATCGAATGTAACTTTGAAAGTGCTGTATGACTCAAGCCACGACTTTTCAGATGAGTGGCATTTGGCTTGCTTTTGTGTAAGAAACCACACATCGTTCCTGATGGGCTTCCAACAGTAGGACCTCTCGCTTATTAGTTGAACCTAATAGTCGCTGATTTAAGGAAACATATATCCACCTTTGTCATCTTATTTCATACAGATTTTATCATATTTACATTTCAATGTCACTTAAATTCTAAAGGGGCAACCTGCTACTGCCCAATTTCAAACTTTCACATGTATGGTTAAATCACTGAATGTCATTAACCCTACAGGAGAAGATGCAAGCTCAGCTTTTACTGGTGGAACTTGACCATTACTCTATAAATACTGATATTTGAAATACAGCTACGTTTCAAATGAACGGCATTCGACTTGCTTTGCTTCAAAACCAGGCTATTGTTTCTGCTCGATTTCAAACCGAGGACCTTTCGCGTGTAAAGCGAACGTGATTACCACTACACCACAGAAACTTGCCACCGATGAAAGACGGCTGTTTTGACACATCATGCCGTATATATTCTCTCTAAGCCACACTTTTAAGGGAAAACCCCTTTTGGCCACGTCAAAACTGCCCATATATAACTTCTGAGGTGAATTGGACAGGATGAATCCTTCTATTGGATGTAGCTTTGAAACTGCAGTACGACTCAAGCCACGACTTATCGAATGAGTGGCATTTGGATTGCTTTGAATTGTGTGCACTGTTCTGGCGAATGTGATAATACCTACAAAAATTAAAGCAGGGGAGCCAAGCAAGGCTGAAGTTGAGGGTTACACTTTCTTTGAATTTTTTTGGAAGGAAATTATGTAACCTTTTACCTAAACAGATCTCAACTCGTTTCAGGCTAAAAGGCAAGCTTTGTTTCTGCTCGGTTTCGAACCAAGGACCTTTCGCGTGTGAGGCGAACGTGATAACCAGTACACTACAGAAACCTGCCTTTCACGAAACTCGGCTGTTTTGACAGATTTTGCCACATATTTTCTCTATGAGCCACACTTTGCGGGAAAAACTCTTTTGGCCACTTCAAAACTGCCCATATTTCACTTGTGAGGTGAATGGGACAGGCTGAAACCTACCATCAAATGTAACTTTGAAAGTGCTGTACGACTCAAGCCACGACTTTTCAGATGAGTGGCATTTGGCTTGCTTTTGTGTAAGAAACCACACATCGTTCCTGATGAGCTTCCAACAGTAGGACCTCTCACTTTTTAGTTGAACCTAATAGTCGCTGATTTAAGGAAACATATATCCACCTTTGTCATCTTATTTCATACAGATTTTATCATGTTTTACATTTCAATGTCACTTAAATTCTAAAGGGGCAACCTGCTACTGCCCAATTTCAAACTTTCACATGTATGGTTAAATCACTGAATGTCATTAACCCTACAGGAAAAGATGCAAGCTCAGCTTTTACTGGTGGAACTTGACCATTACTCTATAAATACTGATATTTGAAATACAGCTACGTTTCAAATGAACGGCATTCGACTTGCTTTGCTTCAAAACCAGGCTATTGTTTCTGCTCGGTTTCGAACCGAGGACCTTTCGCGTGTAAAGCGAACGTGATTACCACTACACCACAGAAACTTGCCACCGATGAAAGACGGCTGTTTTGACACATCATGCCGTATATATTCTCTCTAAGCCACACTTTTAAGGGAAAACCCCTTTTGGCCACGTCAAAACTGCCCATATATTACTTGTGAGGTGAATTGGACAGGATGAATCCTTCTATTGGATGTAGCTTTGAAACTGCAGTACGACTCAAGCCACGACTTATCGAATGAGTGGCATTTGGATTGCTTTGAATTGTGTGCACTGTTCTGGCGAATGTGATAATACCTACAAAAATTAAAGCAGGGGAGCCAAGCAAGGCTGAAGTTGAGGGTTACACTTTCTTTGAATTATATTGGAAGGAAATTATGTAACCTTTTACCTAAACAGATCTCAACTCGTTTCAGGCTAAAAGGCAAGCTTTGTTTCTGCTCGGTTTCGAACCGAGGACCTTTCGCATGTGAGGCGAACGTGATAACCACTACACTACAGAAACCTTCGCATTGTCTTAGCCTGGTTGTTCCATAGATGTTCTGCGCATTTTCTCTCTTTGCAAAAACTCCCTAATGGCCGATGTTTTTCACCCACTTTCAGACCGATCGTTTTTCACGTGCGAGGTGAATGTGAAGGCCTAAAATCTACACCTGCGTGTATCTCTGAAAGCACTTCAAGACACAACCACAAACACATCCCATGAATGACATTTGACTCGCATTTTTGTAAAAACTTTGGGTTGTTTCTGCTCGGTTTCGAACCGAGGACCTTTCGCGTGTTAGGCGAACGTAATAACCACTACACTACAGAAACCTGACTTTCACGAAACTCGGCTGTTTTGACAGATTTTGCCATATATTTTCTCTATGAGCCACACTTTGCGGAAAAAACTCTTTTGGCCACTTCAAAACTGCCCATATTTCACTTGTGAGGTGAATGGGACAGGCTGAAACCTACCATCGAATGTAACTTTAAAAGTGCTGTACGACTCAAGCCACGACTTTTCAGATGAGTGGCATTTGGCTTGCTTTTGTGTAAGAAACCACACATCGTTCCTGATGGGCTTCCAACAGTAGGACCTCTCGCTTATTAGTTGAACGTAATAGTCGCTGATTTAAGGAAACATATATCCACCTTTGTCATCTTATTTCATACAGATTTTATCATGTTTTACATTTCAATGTCACATAAATTTAAAAGGGGCAACCTGCTACTGCCCAATTTCAAACTTTCACATGTATGGTTAAATCACTGAATGTCATTAACACTACAGGAAAAGATGCAAGCTCAGCTTTTACTGGTGGAACTTGACCATCACTCTATAAATACTGATATTTGAAATACAGCTACGTTTCAAATGAACGGCATTCCACTTGCTTTGCTTCAAAACCAGGCTATTGTTTCTGCTCGGTTTCGAACCGAGGACCTCTCGCGTGTAAAGCGAACGTGATTGCCACTACACTACAGAAACTTGCCACCGATGAAAGACGGCTGTTTTGACACATCATGCCGTATATATTCTCTCTAAGCCACACTTTTAAGGGAAAACCCCTTTTGGCCACGTCAAAACTGCCCATATATCACTTGTGAGGTGAATTGAACAGGATGAATCCTTCTATTGGATGTAGCTTTGAAACTGCAGTACGACTCAAGCCACGACTTATCGAATAAGTGGCATTTGGATTGCTTTGAATTGTGTGCACTGTTCTGGCGAATGTGATAATACCTACAAAAATTAAAACAGGGGAGCCAAGCAAGGCTGAAGTTGAGGGTTAAACTTTCTTTGAATTATCTTGGTAGGAAATTATATAACCTTTTACCTAAACAGATCTCAACTCGTTTCAGGCTAAAAGGCAAGCGTTGTTTCTGCTCGGTTTCAAACCGAGGACCTTTCGCGTGTGAGGCGAACGTGATAACCGCTACACTACAGAAACTTTCACATTGTCTTTGCCTGGTTGTTTCATAGATGTTCTGCGCATTTTCTCTCTTTGCAAAAACTCCCTAATGGCCGATGTTTTTCACCCACTTTCGAACCGATCGTTTTCACGTGCGAGGTGAATGTGAAGGCCTAAAATCTACACCTGCGTTTATCTCTGAAAGCGCTTCAAGACACAAGCACAAACACATCCCATGAATGACATTTGACTCGCATTTTTGTAAAAACTTTGGGTTGTTTCTGCTCGGTATCGAACCGAGGAACTTTCGCGTGTTAGGCGGACGTGATAACCACTTCACTACAGAAACCTGCTTTTCTTGAAACTCGGCTGTTTTATCAGATTTTGCCACATATTTTCTCTATGAGCCACACTTTGCGGGAAAAACTCTTTTGGCCACTTCAAAACTGCCCATATTTCACTTGTGAGGTGAATGGGACAGGTTGAAACCTACCATCGAATGTAACTTTGAAAGTGCTGTACGACTCAAGCCATGACTTTTCAGATGAGTGGCATTTGGCATGCTTTTGTGTAAGAAACCACACATCGTTCCTGATGGGCTTCCAACAGTAGGACCTCTCGCTTTTTAGTTGAACGTAATAGTCGCTGATTTAAGGAAACATATATCCACCTTTGTCATCTTATTTCATACAGATTTTATCATGTTTTACATTTCAATGTCACTTAAATTCTAAAGGGGCAACCTGCTACTGCCCAATTTCAAACTTTCACATGTATGGTTAAATCACTGAATGTCATTAACACTACAGGAAAAGATGCAAGCTCAGCTTTTACTTGTGGAACTTGACCATTACTCTATAAATACTGATATTTGAAATACAGCTACGTTTCAAATGAACGGCATTCGACTTGCTTTGCTTCAAAACCAGGCTAATGTTTCTGCTCGGTTTCGAACAGAGGACCTTTCGCGTGTAAAGCGACATGATTACCACTACACTACAAAAACTTGCCACTGACGAAAGATGGCTGTTTTGACACATCATGCCGCATATATTCTCTCTAAGCCACACTTTTAAGGGAAAACCCCTTTTGGCCACGCCAAAACTGCCCATATATCACTTGTGAGGTGAATTGGACAGGATGAATCCTTCTATTGGATGTAGCTTTGAAACTGCAGTACGACTCAAGCCACGACTTATCGAATGAGTGGCATTTGAATTACTTGGAATTGTGTGCACTGTTCTGGCGAATGTGATAATACCTACAAAAATTAAAGCAGGGGAGCCAAGCAAGGCTGAAGTTGAGGGTTACACTTTCTTTGAATTATCTTGGTAGGAAATTATGTAACCTTTTACCTAAACAGATCTCAACTCGTTTCAGGCTAAAAGGCAAGCTTTGTTTCTGCTCGGTTTCGAACCGAGGACCTTTCGCGTGTGAGGTGAACGTGATAACCACTACACTAGAGAAACCTTCACATTGCCTTAGCCTGGTTGTTCCATAGATGTTCTGCGCATTTTCTCTCTTTGCAAAACTCCCTAATGGCCGATGTTTTTCACCCACTTTCGAACCGATCGTTTTTCACGTGCGAGGTGAATGTGAAGGCCTAAAATCTACACCTGCGTGTATCTCTGAAAGCGCTTCAACACACAAGCACAAAGACATCCCATGAATGACATTTGACTCGCATTTTTGTAAAAACTTTGGGTTGTTTCTGCTCGGTTTCGAACCGAGGACTTTTCGCGTGTGAGGAGAACGTGATAACCACTACACTACAGAAACCTTCACATTGCCTTCGCCTGGTTGTTTCATAGATGTTCTGCGCATTTTCTCTCTTTGCAAAAACTCCCCAATGGCCGATGTTTTTCACCCACTTTCGAACCAATCGTTTTTCACGTGCGAGGTGAATGTGAAGGCCTAAAATCTACACCTGCGTGTATCTCTGAAAGCGCTTCAAGACACAAGCACATCCCATGAATGACATTTGACTCGCATTTTTGTAAAAACTTTGGGTTGTTTCTGCTCGGTTTAGAACCGAGGACCTTTCGCGTGTTATGCGAACGTGATAACCACTACACTACAGAAACCTGCCTTTCAGGAAACTCGGCTGTTTTGACAGATTTTGCCACATATTTTCTCTATGAGCCACACTTTGCGGGAAAAACTCTTTTGGCCACTTCAAAACTGCCCATATTTCACTTGTGAGGTGAATGGGACAGGATGAATCCTTCTATTGGATGTAACTTTGAAAGTGCTGTATGACTCAAGCCACGACTTTTCAGATGAGTGGCATTTGGCTTGCTTTTGTGTAAGAAACCACACATCGTTCCTGATGGGCTTCCAAAGGTAGGACCTCTCGCTTTTTAGTTGAACCTAATAGTCGCTGATTTAAGGAAAAATATATCCACCTTTGTCATCTTATTTCATATAGATTTTATCATGTTTTACATTTCAATGTCACTTAAAATCTAAAGGGGCAACCTGCTACTGCCCAATTTCAAACTTTCACATGTATGGTTAAATCACTGAATGTCATTAACACTACAGGAAAAGATGCAAGCTCAGCTTTTACTGGTGGAACTTGACCATTACTCTATAAATACTGATATTTGAAATACAGCTAAGTTTCAAATGAACGGCATTCGACTTGCTTTGCTTCGAAACCAGGCTATTGTTTCTGCTCGGTTTCGAACCGAGGACCTTTCGCTTGCAAAGCGAACGTGATTACCACTACACTACATAAACTTGCCACCGATTTAAGACGGCTGTTTTGACACATCATGCCGTATATATTCTCTCTAAGCCACACTTTTAAAGGAAAACCCCTTTTGGCCACGTCAAAACTGCCCATATATCACTTGTGAGGTGAATTGAACAGGATGAATCCTTCTATTGGATGTAGCTTTGAAACTGCAGTACGACTCAAGCCACGACTTATCGAATGAGTGGCATTTGAATTGCTTTGAATTGTGTGCACTGTTCTGGCGAATGTGATAACACCTACAAAAATTAAAGCAGGGGAGCCAAGCAAGGCTGAAGTTGAGGGTTACACTTTCTTTGAATTATCTTGGAAGGAAATTATGTAACCTTTTACCTAAACAGATCTCAACTCGTTTCAGGCTAAAAGGCAAGCTTTGTTTCTGCTCGGTTTCGATCCGAGGACCTTTCGCGTGTGAGGCGAACGTGATAACCACTACACTACAGAAACCTTCACATTGTCTTAGCCTGGATGTTCCATAGATGTTCTGCGCATTTTCTCTCTTTGCAAAAACTCCCTAATGGCCGATGTTTTTCACCCACTTTCGAACCGATCATTTTTCACGTGCGAGGTGAATGTGAAGGCCTAAAATCTACACCTGCGTGTATCTCTGAAAGCACTTCAAGACACAAGCACAAACACATCCCATGAATGACATTTGACTCGCATTTTTGTAAAAACTTTGGGTTGTTTCTGCTCGGTTTTCGAACCGAGGACCTTTCGCGTGTTAGGCGGACGTGATAACCACTACACTACAGAAACCTGCCTTTCACGAAACTCTGCTGTTTTGACAGATTTTGCCACATATTTTCTCTATGAGCCACACTTTGCGTGAAAAACTCTTTTGGCCACTTCAAAACTGCCCATATTTCACTTGTGAGGTGAATGGGACAGGCTGAAACCTACCATCGAATGTAACTTTGAAAGTGCTGTACGACTCAAGCCACGACTTTTCAGATGAGTGGCATTTGGCTTGCTTTTGTGTAAGAAACCACACATCGTTCCTGATGGGCTTCCAACAGTAGGACCTCTCGCTTTTTGATTGAACCTAATAGTCGCTGATTTAAGGAAACATATATCCACCTTTGTCATCTTATTTCATACAGATTTTATCATGTTTTGCATTTCAATGTCACTTAAATTCTAAAGGGGCAACCTGCTACTGCCCAATTTCAAACTTTCACATGTATGGTTAAAATCACTGAATGTCATTAACCCTACAGGAAAAGATGCAAGCTCAGCTTTTACTGGTGGAACTTGACCATTACTCTATAAATACTGATATTTGAAATACAGCTACGTTTCAAATGAACGGCATTCGACTTGCTTTGCTTCAAAACCAGGCTATTGTTTCTGCTCGGTTTCGAACCGAGGACCTTTCGCGTGTAAAGCAAATGTGATTCCCACTACACCACAGAAACTTGCCACCGATGAAAGACGGCTGTTTTGACACATCATGCCGTATATATTCTCTCTAAGCCACACTTTTAAGGGAAAACCCCTTTTGGCCACGTCAAAACTGCCCATATATCACTTGTGAGGTGAATTGGACAGGATGAATCCTTCTATTGGATGTAGCTTTGAAACTGCAGTACGACTCAAGCCACGACTTATCGAATGAGTGGCATTTGGATTGCTTTGAATTGTGTGCACTGTTCTGGCGAATGTGATAATACCTACAAAAATTAAAGCAGGGGAGCCAAGCAAGGCTGAAGTTGAGGGTTACACTTTCTTTGAATTATCTTGGAAGGAAATTATGTAACCTTTTACCTAAACAGATCTCAACTCGTTTCAGGCTAAAAGGCAAGCTTTGTTTCTGCTCGGTTTCAAACCGAGGACCTTTCGCGTGTGAGGCGAACGTGATAACCACTACACTTCAGAAACCTTCACATTGCCTCCGCCTGGTTGTTTCATAGATGTTCTGCGCATTTTCTCTCTTTGCAAAAACTCCCTAATGGCCGATGTTTTTCACCCACTTTCGAACCGATCGTTTTTCACGTGCGAGGTGAATGTGAAGGCCTAAAATCTACACCTGCGTGTATCTCTGAAAGCACTTCAAGACACAAGCACAAACACATCCCATGAATGACATTTGACTCGCATTTTTGTAAAAACTTTGGGTTGTTTCTGCTCGGTTTCAAACCGAGGACCTTTCGCGTGTTAGGCGAACGTGATAACCACTACACTACAGAAACCTGCCTTTCACGAAACTCTGCTGTTTTGACAGATTTTGCCACATATTTTCTCTATGAGCCACACTTTTCGGGAAAAACTCTTTTGGCCACTTCAAAACTGCCCATATTTCACTTGTGAGGTGAATAGGACAGGCTGAAACCTACCATCGAATGTAACTTTGAAAGTGCTGTACGACTCAAGCCACGACTTTTCAGATGAGTGGCATTTGGCTTGCTTTTGTGTAAGAAACCACACATCGTTCCTGATGGGCTTCCAACAGTAGGACCTCTCGCTTTTTGATTGAACCTAATAATCGCTGATTTAAGGAAACATATATCCACCTTTGTCATCTTATTTCATACAGATTTTATCATGTTTTGCATTTCAATGTCACTTAAATTCTAAAGGGGCAACCTGCTACTGCCCAATTTCAAACTTTCACATGTATGGTTAAATCACTGAATGTCATTAACACTACAGGAAAAGATGCAAGCTCAGCTTTTACTGGTGGAACTTGACCATTACTCTATAAATACTGATATTTGAAATACAGCTACGTTTCAAATGAACGGCATTCGACTTGCTTTGCTTCAAAACCAGGCTATTGTTTCTGCTCGGTTTCGAACCGAGGACCTTTCGCGTGTAAAGCGAACGTGATTACCACTACACCACAGAAACTTGCCACCGATGAAAGACGGCTGTTTTGACACATCATGCCGTATATATTCTCTCTAAGCCACACTTTTAAGGGAAAACCCCTTTTGGCCACGTCAAAACTGCCCATATCACTTGTGAGGTGAATTGGACAGAATGAATCCTTCTATTGGATGTAGCTTTGAAACTGCAGTACGACTCAAGCCACGACTTATCGAATGAGTGGCATTTGGATTGCTTTGAATTGTGTGCACTGTTCTGGCGAATGTGATAATACCTACAAAAATTAAAGCAGGGGAGCCAAGCAAGGCTGAAGTTGAGGGTTACACTTTCTTTGAATTATCTTGGAAGGAAATTATGTAACCTTTTACCTAAACAGATCTCAACTCGTTTCAGGCTAAAAGGCAAGCTTTGTTTCTGCTCGGTTTCAAACCGAGGACCATTCGCGTGTGAGGCGAACGTGATAACCACTACACTACAGAAACCTTCACATTGCCTCCGCCTGGTTGTTTCATAGATGTTCTGCGCATTTTCTCTCTTTGCAAAAACTCCCTAATGGCCGATGTTTTTCACCCACTTTCGAACCGATCGTTTTTCACGTGCGAGGTGAATGTGAAGGCCTAAAATCTACACCTGCGTGTATCTCTGAAAGCGCTTCAAGACACAAGCACAAACACATCCCATGAATGACATTTGTCTCGCATTTTTGTAAAAACTTTGGGTTGTTTCTGCTCGGTTTCGAACCGAGGACCTTTCGCGTGTTAGGCGAGCGTGATAACCACTACACTACAGAAACATGCCTTTCATGAAACTCGGCTGTTTTGACAGATTTTGCCACATATTTTCTCTATGAGCCACACTTTGCGGGAAAAACTATTTTGGCCACTTCAAAACTGCCCATATTTCACTTGTGAGGTGAATGGGACAGGCTGAAACCTACCATCGAATGTAACTTTGAAAGTGCTGTACGACTCAAGCCACGACTTTTCAGATGAGTGGCATTTGGCTTGCTTTTGTGTAAGAAACCACACATCGTTCCTGATGGGCTTCCAACAGTAGGACCTCTCGCTTTTTAGTTGAACGTAATAGTCGCTGATTTAAGGAAACATATATCCACCTTTGTCATCTTATTTCATACAGATTTTATCATGTTTTACATTTCAATGTCACTTAAAATCTAAAGGGGCAACCTGCTACTGCCCAATTTCAAACTTTCACATGTATGGTTAAATCACTGAATGTCATTAACACTACAGGAAAAGATGTAAGCTCAGCTTTTACTGGTGGAACTTGACCATTACTCTATAAATACTGATATTTGAAATACAGCTAAGTTTCAAATGAACGGCATTCGACTTGCTTTGCTTCAAAACCAGGCTATTGTTTCTGCTCGGTTTCGAACCGAGGACCCTTCGCGTGTAAAGCGAACGTGATTACCACTACACTACAGAAACTTGCCACCGATTTAAGACGGCTGTTTTGACACATCATGCCGTATATATTCTCTCTAAGCCACACTTTTAAGGGAAAACCCCTTTTGGCCACGTCAAAACTGCCCATATATCACTTGTGAGGTGAATTGGACAGGATGAATCCTTCCATTGGATGTAGCTTTGAAACTGCAGTACGACTCAAGCCACGACTTATCGAATGAGTGGCATTTGAATTGCTTTGAATTGTGTGCACTGTTCTGGCGAATGTGACAATACCTACAAAAATTAAAGCAGGGGAGCCAAGCAAGGCTGAAGTTGAGGGTTACACTTTCTTTGAATTATCTTGGAAGGAAATTATGTAACCTTTTACCTAAACAGATCTCAACTCGTTTCAGGCTAAAAGACAAGCTTTGTTTCTGCTCGGTTTCGAACCAAGGACCTTTCGCGTGTGAGGCGAACGTGATAACCACTACACTACAGAAACCTTCACATTGTCTTAGCCTGGTTGTTCCATAGATGTTCTGCGCATTTTCTCTCTTTGCAAAAACTCCCTAATGGCCGATGTTTTTCACCCACTTTCGAACCGATCGTTTTTCACGTGCGAGGTGAATGTGAAGGCCTAAAATCTACACCTGCGTGTATCTCTGAAAGCACTTCAAGACACAAGCACAAACACATCCCATGAATGACATTTGACTCGCATTTTTGTAAAAACTTTGGGTTGTTTCTGCTCGGTTTCGAACAGAGGACCTTTCGCGTGTTAGGCGAACGTGATAACCACTACACTACAGAAACCTGCCTTTCACGAAACTCTGCTGTTTTGACAGATTTTGCCACATATTTTCTCTATGAGCCACACTTTGCGGGAAAAACTCTTTTGGCCACTTCAAAACTGCCCATATTTCACTTGTGAGGTGAATAGGACAGGCTGAAACCTACCATCGAATGTAACTTTGAAAGTGCTGAACGACTCAAGCCACGACTTTTCAGATGAGTGGCATTTGGCTTGCTTTTGTGTAAGAAACCACAAATCGTTCCTGATGGGCTTCCAACAGTAGGACCTCTCGCTTTTTGATTGAACCTTTAAATCGCTGATTTAAGGAAACATATATCCACCTTTGTCATCTTATTTCATACAGATTTTATCATGTTTTGCATTTCAATGTCACTTAAATTCTAAAGGGGCAACCTGCTACTGCCCAATTTCAAACTTTCACATGTATGGTTAAATCACTGAATGTCATTAACACTACAGGAAAAGATGCAAGCTCAGCTTTTACTGGTGGAACTTGACCATTACTCTATAAATACTGATATTTGAAATACAGCTACGTTTCAAATGAACGGCATTCGACTTGCTTTGCTTCAAAACCAGGCTATTGTTTCTGCTCGGTTTCGAACCGAGGACCTTTCGCGTGTAAAGCGAACGTGATTACCACTACACCACAGAAACTTGCCACCGATGAAAGACGGCTGTTTTGACACATCATGCCGTATATATTCTCTCTAAGCCACACTTTTAAGGGAAAACCCCTTTTGGCCACGTCAAAACTGCCCATATCACTTGTGAGGTGAATTGGACAGAATGAATCCTTCTATTGGATGTAGCTTTGAAACTGCAGTACGACTCAAGCCACGACTTATCGAATGAGTGGCATTTGGATTGCTTTGAATTGTGTGCACTGTTCTGGCGAATGTGATAATACCTACAAAAATTAAAGCAGGGGAGCCAAGCAAGGCTGAAGTTGAGGGTTACACTTTCTTTGAATTATCTTGGAAGGAAATTATGTAACCTTTTACCTAAACAGATCTCAACTCGTTTTAGGCTAAAAGGCAAGCTTTGTTTCTGCTCGGTTTCAAACCGAGGACCTTTCGCGTGTGAGGCGAACGTGATAACCACTACACTACAGAAACCTTCACATTGCCTCCGCCTGGTTGTTTCATAGATGTTCTGCGCATTTTCTCTCTTTGCAAAAACTCCCTAATGGCCGATGTTTTTCACCCACTTTCGAACCGATCGTTTTTCACGTGCGAGGTGAATGTGAAGGCCTAAAATCTACACCTGCGTGTATCTCTGAAAGCGCTTCAAGACACAAGCACAAACACATCCCATGAATGACATTTGTCTCGCATTTTTGTAAAAACTTTGGGTTGTTTCTGCTCGGTTTCGAACCGAGGACCTTTCGCGTGTTAGGCGAGCGTGATAACCACTACACTACAGAAACATGCCTTTCATGAAACTCGGCTGTTTTGACAGATTTTGCCACATATTTTCTCTATGAGCCACACTTTGCGGGAAAAACTATTTTGGCCACTTCAAAACTGCCCATATTTCACTTGTGAGGTGAATGGGACAGGCTGAAACCTACCATCGAATGTAACTTTGAAAGTGCTGTACGACTCAAGCCACGACTTTTCAGATGAGTGGCATTTGGCTTGCTTTTGTGCAAGAAACCACACATCGTTCCTGATGGGCTTCCAACAGTAGGACCTCTCGCTTTTTAGTTGAACCTAATAGTCGCTGATTTAAGGAAACATATATCCACCTTTGTCATCTTATTTCATACAGATTTTATCATGTTTTACATTTCAATGTCACTTAAAATCTAAAGGGGCAACCTGCTACTGCCCAATTTCAAACTTTCACATGTATGGTTAAATCACTGAATGTCATTAACACTACAGGAAAAGATGCAAGCTCAGCTTTTACTGGTGGAACTTGACCATTACTCTATAAATACTGATATTTGAAATACAGCTAAGTTTCAAATGAACGGCATTCGACTTGCTTTGCTTCAAAACCAGGCTATTGTTTCTGCTCGGTTTCGAACCGAGGACCCTTCGCGTGTAAAGCGAACGTGATTACCACTACACTACAGAAACTTGCCACCGATTTAAGACGGCTGTTTTGACACATCATGCCGTATATATTCTCTCTAAGCCACACTTTTAAGGGAAAACCCCTTTTGGCCACGTCAAAACTGCCCATATATCACTTGTGAGGTGAATTGGACAGGATGAATCCTTCTATTGGATGTAGCTTTGAAACTGCAGTACGACTCAAGCCACGACTTATCGAATGAGTGGCATTTGAATTGCTTTGAATTGTGTGCACTGTTCTGGCGAATGTGACAATACCTACAAAAATTAAAGCAGGGGAGCCAAGCAAGGCTGAAGTTGAGGGTTACACTTTCTTTGAATTATCTTGGAAGGAAATTATGTAACCTTTTACCTAAACAGATCTCAACTCGTTTCAGGCTAAAAGGCAAGCTTTGTTTCTGCTCGGTTTCGAACCAAGGACCTTTCGCGTGTGAGGCGAAGGTGATAACCACTACACTACAGAAACCTTCACATTGTCTTAGCCTGGTTGTTCCATAGATGTTCTGCGCATTTTCTCTCTTTGCAAAAACTCCCTAATGGCCGATGTTTTTCACCCACTTTCGAACCGATCGTTTTTCACGTGCGAGGTGAATGTGAAGGCCTAAAATCTACACCTGCGTGTATCTCTGAAAGCACTTCAAGACACAAGCACAAACACATCCCATGAATGACATTTGACTCGCATTTTTGTAAAAACTTTGGGTTGTTTCTGCTCGGTTTCGGACAGAGGACCTTTCGCGTGTTAGGCGAACGTGATAACCACTACACTACAGAAACCTGCCTTTCACGAAACTCTGCTGTTTTGACAGATTTTGCCACATATTTTCTCTATGAGCCACACTTTGCGGGAAAAACTCTTTTGGCCACTTCAAAACTGCCCATATTTCACTTGTGAGGTGAATAGGACAGGCTGAAACCTACCATCGAATGTAACTTTGAAAGTGCTGTACGACTCAAGCCACGACTTTTCAGATGAGTGGCATTTGGCTTGCTTTTGTGTAAGAAACCACACATCGTTCCTGATGGGCTTCCAACAGTAGGACCTCTCGCTTTTTGATTGAACCTAATAATCGCTGATTTAAGGAAACATATATCCACCTTTGTCATCTTATTTCATACAGATTTTATCATGTTTTGCATTTCAATGTCACTTAAATTCTAAAGGGGCAACCTGCTACTGCCCAATTTCAAACTTTCACATGTATGGTTAAATCACTGAATGTCATTAACACTACAGGAAAAGATGCAAGCTCAGCTTTTACTGGTGGAACTTGACCATTACTCTATAAATACTGATATTTGAAATACAGCTACGTTTCAAATGAACGGCATTCGACTTGCTTTGCTTCAAAACCAGGCTATTGTTTCTGCTCGGTTTCGAACCGAGGACCTTTCGCGTGTAAAGCGAACGTGATACCACTACACTACAGAAACTTGCCACCGATTTAAGACGGCAGTTTGACACATCATGCCGTATATATTCTCTCTAAGCCACACTTTTAAGAAAACCCCTTTTGGCCACTTCAAAACTGCCCATATATATCACTTGTGAGGTGAATTGAACAGGATGAATCCTTCTATTGGATGTAGCTTTGAAACTGAAGTACGACTCAAGCCACGACTTATCGAATGAGTGGCATTTGAATTGCTTTGAATTGTGTGCACTGTTCTGGCGAATGTGATAATACCTACAAAAAATTAAAGCAGGGGAGCCAAGCAAGGCTGAAGTTGAGGGTTACACTTTCTTTGAATTATCTTGGAAGGAAATTATGTTACCTTTTACCTAAACAGATCTCAACTCGTTCAGGCTAAAAGGCAGCTTTGTTTCTGCTCGGATTTCGAACCGAGGACCTTTCGCGTGTGAGGCGAACGTGATAACCACTACACTACAGAAACCTTCACATTGTCTTAGCCTGGTTGTTCCATAGATGTTCTGCGCATTTTCTCTCTTTGCAAAAACTCCCCTAATGGCCGATGTTTTTCCACCCACTTTCGAACCGATCGTTTTTCACGTGCGAGGTGAATGTGAAGGCCTAAAACCTACACCTGCGTGTATCTCTGAAAGCACTTCAAGACACAAGCACAAACCACATCCCATGAATGACATTTGACTCGCATTTTAGTAAAAACATTGGGTTGTTTCTGCTCGGTTTTCAAACCGAGGACCTTCGCGTGTTAGGCGAACGTGATAACCACTACACTACAGAAACCTGCCTTTCACGAAACTCTGCTGTTTTGACAGATTTTGCCACATATTTTCTCTATGAGCCACACTTTGCGGGAAAAACTCTTTTGGCCACTTCAAACTGCCCATATTTCACTTGTGAGGTGAATGGGACAGGCTGAAACCTACCATCGAATGTAAACTTTGAAAGTGCTGTACGACTCAAGCCACGACTTTTCAGATGAGTGGCATTTGGCTTGCTTTTGTGTAAGAAACCACACATCGTTCCTGATGGGCTTCCAACAGTAGGACCTCTCGCTTTTTGATTGAACCTAATAGTCGCTGATTTAAGGAAACATATATCCACCTTTGTCATCTTATTTCATACAGATTTTATCATGTTTTGCATTTCAATGTCACTTAAATTCTAAAGGGGCAACCTGCTACTGCCCAATTTCAAACTTTCACATGTATGGTTAAAATCACTGAATGTCTTTAACCCTACAGGAAAAGATGCAAGCTCAGCTTTTACTGGTGGAACTTGACCATTACTCTATAAATACTGATATTTGAAATACAGCTACGTTTCAAATGAACGGCATTCGACTTGCTTTGCTTCAAAACCAGGCTATTGTTTCTGCTCGGTTTCGAACCGAGGACCTTTCGCGTGTAAAGCAAATGTGATTACCACTACACCACAGAAACTTGCCACCGATGAAAGACGGCTGTTTTGACACATCATGCCGTATATATTCTCTCTAAGCCACACTTTTAAGGGAAAACCCCTTTTGGCCACGTCAAAACTGCCCATATATCACTTGTGAGGTGAATTGGACAGGATGAATCCTTCTATTGGATGTAGCTTTGAAATTGCAGTACGACTCAAGCCACGACTTATCGAATGAGTGGCATTTGGATTGCTTTGAATTGTGTGCACTGTTCTGGCGAATGTGATAATACCTACAAAAATTAAAGCAGGGGAGCCAAGCAAGGCTGAAGTTGAGGGTTACACTTTCTTTGAATTATCTTGGAAGGAAATTATGTAACCTTTTACCTAAACAGATCTCAACTCGTTTCAGGCTAAAAGGCAAGCTTTGTTTCTGCTCGGTTTCAAACCGAGGACCTTTCGCGTGTGAGGCGAACGTGATAACCACTACACTACAGAAACCTTCACATTGCCCCCGCCTGGTTGTTTCATAGATGTTCTGCGCATTTTCTCTCTTTGCAAAAACTCCCTAATGGCCAATGTTTTTCACCCACTTTCGAACCAATCGTTTTTCACGTGCGAGGTGAATGTGAAGGCCTAAAATCTACACTTGCGTGTATCTCTGAAAGCGCTTCAAGACACAAGCACAAACACATCCCATGAATGACATTTGACTCGCATTTTTGTAAAAACTTTGGGTTGTTTCTGCTCGGTTTCGAACCGAGGACCTTTCGCGTGTTAGGCGAACGTGATAACCACTACACTACAGAAACATGCCTTTCACCAAACTCGGCTGTTTTGACAGATTTTGCCACATATTTTCTCTATGAGCCACACTTTGCGGGAAAAACTCTTTTGGCCACTTCAAAACTGCCCATATTTCACTTGTGAGGTGAATGGGACAGGCTGAAACCTACCATCGAATGTAACTTTGAAAGTGCTGTACGACTCAAGCCACGACTTTTCAGATGAGTGGCATTTGGCTTGCTTTTGTGTAAGAAACCACACATCGTTCCTGATGGGCTTCCAACAGTAGGACCTCTCGCTTTTTGATTGAACCTAATAGTCGCTGATTTAAGGAAACATATATCCACCTTTGTCATCTTATTTCATACAGATTTTATCATGTTTTGCATTTCAATGTCACTTAAATTCTAAAGGGGCAACCTGCTACTGCCCAATTTCAAACTTTCACATGTATGGTTAAAATCACTGAATGTCATTAACCCTACAGGAAAAGATGCAAGCTCAGCTTTTACTGGTGGAACTTGACCATTACTCTATAAATACTGATATTTGAAATACAGCTACGTTTGAAATAAACGGCATTCGACTTGCTTTGCTTCAAAACCAGGCTATTGTTTCTGCTCGGTTTCGAACCGAGGACCTTTCGCGTGTAAAGCAAATGTGATTACCACTACACCACAGAAACTTGCCACCGATGAAAGACGGCTGTTTTGACACATCATGCCGTATATATTCTCTCTAAGCCACACTTTTAAGGGAAAACCCCTTTTGGCCACGTCAAAACTGCCCATATATCACTTGTGAGGTGAATTGGACAGGATGAATCCTTCTATTGGATGTAGCTTTGAAACTGCAGTACGACTCAAGCCACGACTTATCGAATGAGTGGCATTTGGATTGCTTTGAATTGTGTGCACTGTTCTGGCGAATGTGATAATACCTACAAAAATTAAAGCAGGGGAGCCAAGCAAGGCTGAAGTTGAGGGTTACACTTTCTTTGAATTATCTTGGAAGGAAATTATGTAACCTTTTACCTAAACAGATCTCAACTCGTTTCAGGCTAAAAGGCAAGCTTTGTTTCTGCTCGGTTTCAAACCGAGGACCTTTCGCGTGTGAGGCGAACGTGATAACCACTACACTACAGAAACCTTCACATTGCCTCCGCCTGGTTGTTTCATAGATGTTCTGCGCATTTTCTCTCTTTGCAAAAACTCCCTAATGGCCGATGTTTTTCACCCACTTTCGAACCAATCGTTTTTCACGTGCGAGGTGAATGTGAAGGCCTAAAATCTACACCTGCGTGTATCTCTGAAAGCGCTTCAAGACACAAGCACAAACACATCCCATGAATGACATTTGACTCGCATTTTTGTAAAAACTTTGGGTTGTTTCTGCTCGGTTTCGAACCGAGGACCTTTCGCATGTTAGGCGAACGTGATAACCACTACACTACAGAAACATGCCTTTCACCAAACTCGGCTGTTTTGACAGATTTTGCCACATATTTTCTCTATGAGCCACACTTTGCGGGAAAAACTCTTTTGGCCACTTCAAAACTGCCCATATTTCACTTGTGAGGTGAATGGGACAGGCTGAAACCTACCATCGAATGTAACTTTGAAAGTGCTGTACGACTCAAGCCACGACTTTTCAGATGAGTGGCATTTGGCTTGCTTTTGTGTAAGAAACCACACATCGTTCCTGATGGGCTTCCAACAGTAGGACCTCTCGCTTTTTGATTGAACCTAATAGTCGCTGATTTAAGGAAACATATATCCACCTTTGTCATCTTATTTCATACAGATTTTATCATGTTTTACATTTCAATGTCACTTAAATTCTAAAGGGGCAACCTGCTACTGCCCAATTTCAAACTTTCACATGTATGGTTAAATCACTGAATGTCATTAACCCTAAAGGAAAAGATGCAAGCTCAGCTTTTTACTGGTGGAACTTGACCATTACTCTATAAATACTGATATTTGAAATACAGCTACGTTTCAAATGAACGGCATTCGACTTGCTTTGCTTCAAAACCAGGCTATTGTTTCTGCTCGGTTTCGAACCGAGGACCTTTCGCGTGTAAAGCGAACGTGATTACCACTACACCACAGAAACTTGCCACCGATGAAAGACGGCTGTTTTGACACATCATGCCGTATATATTCTCTCTAAGCCACATTTTTAAGGGAAAACCCCTTTTGGCCACGTCAAAACTGCCCATATATCACTTGTGAGGTGAATTGGACAGGATGAATCCTTCTATTGGATGTAGCTTTGAAACTGCAGTATGACTCAAGCCACGACTTATCGAATGAGTGGCATTTGGATTGCTTTGAATTGTGTGCACTGTTCTGGCGAATGTGATAATATCTACAAAAATTAAAGCAGGGGAGCCAAGCAAGGCTGAAGTTGAGGGTTACACTTTCTTTGAATTATCTTGGAAGGAAATTATGTAAACTTTTACCTAAACAGATCTCAACTCGTTTCAGGCTAAAAGGCAAGCTTTGTTTCTGCTCGGTTTCGAACCGAGGACCTTTCGCGTGTGAGGCGAACGTGATAACCACTACACTACAGAAACCTTCACATTGCCTTCGCCTGGTTGTTTCATAGATGTTCTGCGCATTTTCTCTCTTTGCAAAAACTCCCTAATGGCCGATGTTTTTCACCCACTTTCGAACCGATCGTTTTTCACGTGCGAGGTGAATGTGAAGGCCTAAAATCTACACCTGCGTGTATCTCTGAAAGCGCTTCAAGACACAAGCACAAACACATCCCATGAATGACATTTGACTCGCATTTTTGTAAAAACTTTGGGTTGTTTCTGCTCGGTTTCGAACCGAGGACCTTTCGCGTGTTAGGCGAACGTGATAACCACTACACTACAGAAACATGCCTTTCATGAAACTCGGCTGTTTTGACAGATTTTGCCACATATTTTCTCTATGAGCCACACTTTGCGGGAAAAACTCTTTTGGCCACTTCAAAACTGCCCATATTTTACTTGTGAGGTGAATGGGACAGGCTGAAACCTACCATCGAATGTAACTTTGAAAGTGCTGTACGACTCAAGCCACGACTTTTCAGATGAGTGGCATTTGGCTTGCTTTTGTGTAAGAAACCACACATCGTTCCTGATGGGCTTCCAACAGTAGGACCTCTCGCTTTTTGATTGAACCTAATAGTCGCTGATTTAAGGAAACATTTATCCACCTTTGTCATCTTATTTCATACAGATTTTATCATGTTTTGCATTTCAATGTCACTTAAATTCTAAAGGGGCAACCTGCTACTGCCCAATTTCAAACTTTCACATGTATGGTTAAAATCACTGAATGTCATTAACCCTACAGGAAAAGATGCAAGCTCAGCTTTTACTGGTGGAACTTGACCATTACTCTATAAATACTGATATTTGAAATACAGCTACGTTTGAAATAAACGGCATTCGACTTGCTTTGCTTCAAAACCAGGCTATTGTTTCTGCTCGGTTTCGAACCGAGGACCTTTCGCGTGTTAAGCAAATGTGATTACCACTACACCACAGAAACTTGCCACCGATGAAAGACGGCTGTTTTGACACATCATGCCGTATATATTCTCTCTAAGCCACACTTTTAAGGGAAAACCCCTTTTGGCCACGTCAAAACTGCCCATATATCACTTGTGAGGTGAATTGGACAGGATGAATCCTTCTATTGGATGTAGCTTTGAAACTGCAGTACGACTCAAGCCACGACTTATCGAATGAGTGGCATTTGGATTGCTTTGAATTGTGTGCACTGTTCTGGCGAATGTGATAATACCTACAAAAATTAAAGCAGGGGAGCCAAGCAAGGCTGAAGTTGAGGGTTACACTTTCTTTGAATTATCTTGGAAGGAAATTATGTAACCTTTTACCTAAACAGATCTCAACTCGTTTCAGGCTAAAAGGCAAGCTTTGTTTCTGCTCGGTTTCAAACCGAGGACCTTTCGCGTGTGAGGCGAACGTGATAACCACTACACTACAGAAACCTTCACATTGCCTCCGCCTGGTTGTTTCATAGATGTTCTGCGCATTTTCTCTCTTTGCAAAAACTCCCTAATGGCCGATGTTTTTCACCCACTTTCGAACCAATCGTTTTTCACGTGCGAGGTGAATGTGAAGGCCTAAAATCTACACCTGCGTGTATCTCTGAAAGCGCTTCAAGACACAAGCACAAACACATCCCATGAATGACATTTGACTCGCATTTTTGTAAAAACTTTGGGTTGTTTCTGCTCGGTTTCGAACCGAGGACCTTTCGCATGTTAGGCGAACGTGATAACCACTACACTACAGAAACATGCCTTTCACCAAACTCGGCTGTTTTGACAGATTTTGCCACATATTTTCTCTATGAGCCACACTTTGCGGGAAAAACTCTTTTGGCCACTTCAAAACTGCCCATATTTCACTTGTGAGGTGAATGGGACAGGCTGAAACCTACCATCGAATGTAACTTTGAAAGTGCTGTACGACTCAAGCCACGACTTTTCAGATGAGTGGCATTTGGCTTGCTTTTGTGTAAGAAACCACACATCGTTCCTGATGGGCTTCCAACAGTAGGACCTCTCGCTTTTTGATTGAACCTAATAGTCGCTGATTTAAGGAAACATATATCCACCTTTGTCATCTTATTTCATACAGATTTTATCATGTTTTACATTTCAATGTCACTTAAATTCTAAAGGGGCAACCTGCTACTGCCCAATTTCAAACTTTCACATGTATGGTTAAATCACTGAATGTCATTAACCCTAAAGGAAAAGATGCAAGCTCAGCTTTTTACTGGTGGAACTTGACCATTACTCTATAAATACTGATATTTGAAATACAGCTACGTTTCAAATGAACGGCATTCGACTTGCTTTGCTTCAAAACCAGGCTATTGTTTCTGCTCGGTTTCGAACCGAGGACCTTTCGCGTGTAAAGCGAACGTGATTACCACTACACCACAGAAACTTGCCACCGATGAAAGACGGCTGTTTTGACACATCATGCCGTATATATTCTCTCTAAGCCACATTTTTAAGGGAAAACCCCTTTTGGCCACGTCAAAACTGCCCATATATCACTTGTGAGGTGAATTGGACAGGATGAATCCTTCTATTGGATGTAGCTTTGAAACTGCAGTATGACTCAAGCCACGACTTATCGAATGAGTGGCATTTGGATTGCTTTGAATTGTGTGCACTGTTCTGGCGAATGTGATAATACCTACAAAAATTAAAGCAGGGGAGCCAAGCAAGGCTGAAGTTGAGGGTTACACTTTCTTTGAATTATCTTGGAAGGAAATTATGTAAACTTTTACCTAAACAGATCTCAACTCGTTTCAGGCTAAAAGGCAAGCTTTGTTTCTGCTCGGTTTCGAACCGAGGACCTTTCGCGTGTGAGGCGAACGTGATAACCACTACACTACAGAAACCTTCACATTGCCTTCGCCTGGTTGTTTCATAGATGTTCTGCGCATTTTCTCTCTTTGCAAAAACTCCCTAATGGCCGATGTTTTTCACCCACTTTCGAACCGATCGTTTTTCACGTGCGAGGTGAATGTGAAGGCCTAAAATCTACACCTGCGTGTATCTCTGAAAGCGCTTCAAGACACAAGCACAAACACATCCCATGAATGACATTTGACTCGCATTTTTGTAAAAACTTTGGGTTGTTTCTGCTCGGTTTCGAACCGATGACCTTTCGCGTGTTAGGCGAACGTGATAACCACTACACTACAGAAACATGCCTTTCACGAAACTCGGCTGTTTTGACAGATTTTGCCACATATTTTCTCTATGAGCCACACTTTGCGGGAAAAACTCTTTTGGCCACTTCAAAACTGCCCATATTTCACTTGTGAGGTGAATGGGACAGGCTGAAACCTACCATCGAATGTAACTTTGAAAGTGCTGTACGACTCAAGCCACGACTTTTCAGATGAGTGGCATTTGGCTTGCTTTTGTGTAAGAAACCACACATCGTTCCTGATGGGCTTCCAACAGTAGGACCTCTCGCTTTTTAGTTGAACGTAATAGTCGCTGATTTAAGGAAACATATATCCACCTTTGTCATCTTATTTCATACAGATTTTATCATGTTTTACATTTCAATGTCACTTAAAATCTAAAGGGGCAACCTGCTACTGCCCAATTTCAAACTTTCACATGTATGGTTAAATCACTGAATGTCATTAACACAACAGGAAAAGATGCAAGCTCAGCTTTTACTGGTGGAACTTGACCATTACTCTATAAATACTGATATTTGAAATACAGCTACGTTTCAAATGAACGGCATTCGACTTGCTTTGCTTCAAAACCAGGCTATTGTTTCTGCTCGGTTTCGAACCGAGGACCTTTCGCGTGTAAAGCGAACGTGATTACCACTACACCACAGAAACTTGCCACCGATGAAAGACGGCTGTTTTGACACATCATGCCGTATATATTCTCTCTAAGCCACACTTTTAAGGGAAAACCCCTTTTGGCCACGTCAAAACTGCCCATATATCACTTGTGAGGTGAATTGAACAGGATGAATCCTTCTATTGGATGTAGCTTTGAAACTGCAGTACGACTCAAGCCACGACTTATCGAATGAGTGGCATTTGAATTGCTTTGAATTGTGTGCACTGTTCTGGCGAATGTGATAATACCTACAAAAATTAAAGCAGGGGAGCCAAGCAAGGCTGAAGTTGAGGTTTACACTTTCTTTGAATTATCTTGGAAGGAAATTATGTAACCTTTTACCTAAACAGATCTCAACTCGTTTCAGGCTAAAAGGCAAGCTTTGTTTCTGCTCGGTTTCGAACCAAGGACCTTTCGCGTGTGAGGCGAACGTGATAACCACTACACTACAGAAACCTTCACATTGTCTTAGCCTGGTTGTTCCATAGATGTTCTGCGAATTTTCTCTCTTTGCAAAAACTCCCTAATGGCCGATGTTTTTCACCCACTTTCGGACCGATCGTTTTTCACGTGCGAGGTGAATGTGAAGGCCTAAAATCTACACCTGCGTGTATCTCTGAAAGCACTTCAGGACACAAGCACAAACTTATCCCATGAATGACATTTGACTCGCATTTTTGTAAAAACTTTGGGTTGTTTCTGCTCGGTTTCGAACCGAGGACCTTTCGCGTGTTAGGCGAACGTGATAACCACTACACTACAGAAACCTGCCTTTCACGAAACTCTGCTGTTTTGACAGATTTTGCCACATATTTTCTCTGTGAGCCACACTTTGCGGGAAAAACTCTTTTGGCCACTTCAAAACTGCCCATATTTCACTTGTGAGGTGAATGGGACAGGCTGAAACCTACCATCGAATGTCACTTTGAAAGTGCTGTACGACTCAAGCCACGACTTTTCAGATGAGTGGCATTTGGCTTGCTTTTGTGTAAGAAACCACACATCGTTCCTGATGGGCTTCCAACAGTAGGACCTCTCGCTTTTTAGTTGAACCTAATAGTCGCTGATTTAAGGAAACATATATCCACCTTTGTCATCTTATTTCATACAGATTTTATCATGTTTTACATTTCAATGTCACTTAAATTCTAAAGGGGCAACCTGCTACTGCCCAATTTCAAACTTTCACATGTATGGTTAAATCACTGAATGTCATTAACCCTAAAGGAAAAGATGCAAGCTCAGCTTTTTACTGGTGGAACTTGACCATTACTCTATAAATACTGATATTTGAAATACAGCTACGTTTCAAATGAACGGCATTCGACTTGCTTTGCTTCAAAACCAGGCTATTGTTTCTGCTCGGTTTCGAACCGAGGACCTTTCGCGTGTAAAGCGAACGTGATTACCACTACACTACAGAAACTTGCCACTGATGTAAGACGGCTGTTTTGACACATCATGCCGTATATATTCTCTCTAAGCCACACTTTTAAAGGAAAACCCCTTTTGGCCACGTCAAAACTGCCCATATATCACTTGTGAGGTGAATTGAACAGGATGAATCCTTCTATTGGATGTAGCTTTGAAACTGCAGTACGACTCAAGCCACGACTTATCGAATGAGTGGCATTTGAATTGCTTTGAATTGTGTGCACTGTTCTGGCGAATGTGATAATACCTACAAAAATTAAAGCAGGGGAGCCAAGCAAGGCTGAAGTTGAGGTTTACACTTTCTTTGAATTATCTTGGAAGGAAATTATGTAACCTTTTACCTAAACAGATCTCAACTCGTTTCAGGCTAAAAGGCAAGCTTTGTTTCTGCTCGGTTTCGAACCGAGGACCTTTCGCGTGTGAGGCGAACGTGATAACCACTACACTACAGAAACCTTCACATTGTCTTAGCCTGGTTGTTCCATAGATGTTCTGCGAATTTTCTCTCTTTGCAAAAACTCCCTAATGGCCGATGTTTTTCACCCACTTTCGAACCGATCGTTTTTCACGTGCGAGGTGAATGTGAAGGCCTAAAATCTACACCTGCGTGTATCTCTGAAAGCACTTCAAGACACAAGCACAAACTTATCCCATGAATGACATTTGACTCGCATTTTTGTAAAAACTTTGGGTTGTTTCTGCTCGGTTTCGAACCGATGACCTTTCGCGTGATAGGCGAACGTGATAACCACTACACTACAGAAACCTGCCTTTCACGAAACTCTGCTGTTTTGACAGATTTTGCCACATATTTTCTCTGTGAGCCACACTTTGCGGGAAAAACTCTTTTGGCCACTTCAAAACTGCCCATATTTCACTTGTGAGGTGAATGGGACAGGCTGAAACCTACCATCGAATGTCACTTTGAAAGTGCTGTACGACTCAAGCCACGACTTTTCAGATGAGTGGCATTTGGCTTGCTTTTGTGTAAGAAACCACACATCGTTCCTGATGGGCTTCCAACAGTAGGACCTCTCGCTTTTTAGTTGAACCTAATAGTCGCTGATTTAAGGAAACATATATCCACCTTTGTCATCTTATTTCATACAGATTTTATCATGTTTTACATTTCAATGTCACTTAAATTCTAAAGGGGCAACCTGCTACTGCCCAATTTCAAACTTTCACATGTATGGTTAAATCACTGAATGTCATTAACCCTAAAGGAAAAGATGCAAGCTCAGCTTTTTACTGGTGGAACTTGACCATTACTCTATAAATACTGATATTTGAAATACAGCTACGTTTCAAATGAACGGCATTCGACTTGCTTTGCTTCAAAACCAGGCTAATGTTTCTGCTCGGTTTCGAACCGAGGACCTTTCGCGTGTAAAGCGAACGTGATTACCACTACACCACAGAAACTTGCCACCGATGAAAGACGGCTGTTTTGACACATCATGCCGTATATATTCTCTCTAAGCCACACTTTTAAGGGAAAACCCCTTTTGGCCACGTCAAAACTGCCCATATATCACTTGTGAGGTGAATTGGACAGGATGAATCCTTCTATTGGATGTAGCTTTGAAACTGCAGTACGACTGAAGCCACGACTTATCGAATGAGTGGCATTTGGATTGCTTTGAATTGTGTGCACTGTTCTGGCGAATGTGATAATACCTACAAATATTAAAGCAGGGGAGCCAAGCAAGGCTGAAGTTGAGGTTTACACTTTCTTTGAATTATCTTGGAAGGAAATTATGTAACCTTTTACCTAAACAGATCTCAACTCGTTTCAGGCTAAAAGGCAAGCTTTGTTTCTGCTCGGTTTCGAACCGAGGACCTTTCGCGTGTGAGGCGAACGTGATAACCACTACACTACAGAATCCTTCACATTGTCTTAGCCTGGTTGTTCCATAGATGTTCTGCGAATTTTCTCTCTTTGCAAAAACTCCCTAATGGCCGATGTTTTTCACCCACTTTCGAACCGATTGTTTTTCACGTGCGAGGTGAATGTGAAGGCCTAAAATCTACACCTGCGTGTATCTCTGAAAGCACTTCAAGACACAAGCACAAACTTATCCCATGAATGACATTTGACTCGCATTTTTGTAAAAACTTTGGGTTGTTTCTGCTCGGTTTCGAACCGAGGACCTTTCGCGTGTTAGGCGAACGTGATAACCACTACACTACAGAAACCTGCCTTTCACGAAACTCTGCTGTTTTGACAGATTTTGCCACATATTTTCCCTGTGAGCCACACTTTGCGGGAAAAACTCTTTTGGCCACTTCAAAACTGCCCATATTTCACTTGTGAGGTGAATGGGACAGGCTGAAACCTACCATCGAATGTCACTTTGAAAGTGCTGTACGACTCAAGCCACGACTTTTCAGATGAGTGGCATTTGGCTTGCTTTTGTGTAAGAAACCACACATCGTTCCTGATGGGCTTCCAACAGTAGGACCTCTCGCTTTTTAGTTGAACCTAATAGTCGCTGATTTAAGGAAACATATATCCACCTTTGTCATCTTATTTCATACAGATTTTATCATGTTTTACATTTCAATGTCACTTAAATTCTAAAGGGGCAACCTGCTACTGCCCAATTTCAAACTTTCACATGTATGGTTAAATCACTGAATGTCATTAACCCTAAAGGAAAAGATGCAAGCTCAGCTTTTTACTGGTGGAACTTGACCATTACTCTATAAATACTGATATTTGAAATACAGCTACGTTTCAAATGAACGGCATTCGACTTGCTTTGCTTCAAAACCAGGCTATTGTTTCTGCTCGGTTTCGAACCGAGGACCTTTCGCGTGTAAAGCGAACGTGATTACCACTACACTACAGAAACTTGCCACTGATGTAAGACGGCTGTTTTGACACATCATGCCGTATATATTCTCTCTAAGCCACACTTTTAAAGGAAAACCCCTTTTGGCCACGTCAAAACTGCCCATATATCACTTGTGAGGTGAATTGAACAGGATGAATCCTTCTATTGGATGTAGCTTTGAAACTGCAGTACGACTCAAGCCACGACTTATCGAATGAGTGGCATTTGAATTGCTTTGAATTGTGTGCACTGTTCTGGCGAATGTGATAATACCTACAAAAATTAAAGCAGGGGAGCCAAGCAAGGCTGAAGTTGAGGTTTACACTTTCTTTGAATTATCTTGGAAGGAAATTATGTAACCTTTTACCTAAACAGATCTCAACTCGTTTCAGGCTAAAAGGCAAGCTTTGTTTCTGCTCGGTTTCGAACCGAGGACCTTTCGCGTGTGAGGCGAACGTGATAACCACTACACTACAGAAACCTTCACATTGTCTTAGCCTGGTTGTTCCATAGATGTTCTGCGAATTTTCTCTCTTTGCAAAAACTCCCTAATGGCCGATGTTTTTCACCCACTTTCGAACCGATCGTTTTTCACGTGCGAGGTGAATGTGAAGGCCTAAAATCTACACCTGCGTGTATCTCTGAAAGCACTTCAAGACACAAGCACAAACTTATCCCATGAATGACATTTGACTCGCATTTTTGTAAAAACTTTGGGTTGTTTCTGCTCGGTTTCGAACCGATGACCTTTCGCGTGATAGGCGAACGTGATAACCACTACACTACAGAAACCTGCCTTTCACGAAACTCTGCTGTTTTGACAGATTTTGCCACATATTTTCTCTGTGAGCCACACTTTGCGGGAAAAACTCTTTTGGCCACTTCAAAACTGCCCATATTTCACTTGTGAGGTGAATGGGACAGGCTGAAACCTACCATCGAATGTCACTTTGAAAGTGCTGTACGACTCAAGCCACGACTTTTCAGATGAGTGGCATTTGGCTTGCTTTTGTGTAAGAAACCACACATCGTTCCTGATGGGCTTCCAACAGTAGGACCTCTCGCTTTTTAGTTGAACCTAATAGTCGCTGATTTAAGGAAACATATATCCACCTTTGTCATCTTATTTCATACAGATTTTATCATGTTTTACATTTCAATGTCACTTAAATTCTAAAGGGGCAACCTGCTACTGCCCAATTTCAAACTTTCACATGTATGGTTAAATCACTGAATGTCATTAACCCTAAAGGAAAAGATGCAAGCTCAGCTTTTTACTGGTGGAACTTGACCATTACTCTATAAATACTGATATTTGAAATACAGCTACGTTTCAAATGAACGGCATTCGACTTGCTTTGCTTCAAAACCAGGCTAATGTTTCTGCTCGGTTTCGAACCGAGGACCTTTCGCGTGTAAAGCGAACGTGATTACCACTACACCACAGAAACTTGCCACCGATGAAAGACGGCTGTTTTGACACATCATGCCGTATATATTCTCTCTAAGCCACACTTTTAAGGGAAAACCCCTTTTGGCCACGTCAAAACTGCCCATATATCACTTGTGAGGTGAATTGGACAGGATGAATCCTTCTATTGGATGTAGCTTTGAAACTGCAGTACGACTGAAGCCACGACTTATCGAATGAGTGGCATTTGGATTGCTTTGAATTGTGTGCACTGTTCTGGCGAATGTGATAATACCTACAAATATTAAAGCAGGGGAGCCAAGCAAGGCTGAAGTTGAGGTTTACACTTTCTTTGAATTATCTTGGAAGGAAATTATGTAACCTTTTACCTAAACAGATCTCAACTCGTTTCAGGCTAAAAGGCAAGCTTTGTTTCTGCTCGGTTTCGAACCGAGGACCTTTCGCGTGTGAGGCGAACGTGATAACCACTACACTACAGAATCCTTCACATTGTCTTAGCCTGGTTGTTCCATAGATGTTCTGCGAATTTTCTCTCTTTGCAAAAACTCCCTAATGGCCGATGTTTTTCACCCACTTTCGAACCGATTGTTTTTCACGTGCGAGGTGAATGTGAAGGCCTAAAATCTACACCTGCGTGTATCTCTGAAAGCACTTCAAGACACAAGCACAAACTTATCCCATGAATGACATTTGACTCGCATTTTTGTAAAAACTTTGGGTTGTTTCTGCTCGGTTTCGAACCGAGGACCTTTCGCGTGTTAGGCGAACGTGATAACCACTACACTACAGAAACCTGCCTTTCACGAAACTCTGCTGTTTTGACAGATTTTGCCACATATTTTCCCTGTGAGCCACACTTTGCGGGAAAAACTCTTTTGGCCACTTCAAAACTGCCCATATTTCACTTGTGAGGTGAATGGGACAGGCTGAAACCTACCATCGAATGTCACTTTGAAAGTGCTGTACGACTCAAGCCACGACTTTTCAGATGAGTGGCATTTGGCTTGCTTTTGTGTAAGAAACCACACATCGTTCCTGATGGGCTTCCAACAGTAGGACCTCTCGCTTTTTAGTTGAACCTAATAGTCGCTGATTTAAGGAAACATATATCCACCTTTGTCATCTTATTTCATACAGATTTTATCATGTTTTACATTTCAATGTCACTTAAATTCTAAAGGGGCAACCTGCTACTGCCCAATTTCAAACTTTCACATGTATGGTTAAATCACTGAATGTCATTAACCCTAAAGGAAAAGATGCAAGCTCAGCTTTTTACTGGTGGAACTTGACCATTACTCTATAAATACTGATATTTGAAATACAGCTACGTTTCAAATGAACGGCATTCGACTTGCTTTGCTTCAAAACCAGGCTATTGTTTCTGCTCGGTTTCGAACCGAGGACCTTTCGCGTGTAAAGCGAACGTGATTACCACTACACTACAGAAACTTGCCACTGATGTAAGACGGCTGTTTTGACACATCATGCCGTATATATTCTCTCTAAGCCACACTTTTAAAGGAAAACCCCTTTTGGCCACGTCAAAACTGCCCATATATCACTTGTGAGGTGAATTGAACAGGATGAATCCTTCTATTGGATGTAGCTTTGAAACTGCAGTACGACTCAAGCCACGACTTATCGAATGAGTGGCATTTGAATTGCTTTGAATTGTGTGCACTGTTCTGGCGAATGTGATAATACCTACAAAAATTAAAGCAGGGGAGCCAAGCAAGGCTGAAGTTGAGGTTTACACTTTCTTTGAATTATCTTGGAAGGAAATTATGTAACCTTTTACCTAAACAGATCTCAACTCGTTTCAGGCTAAAAGGCAAGCTTTGTTTCTGCTCGGTTTCGAACCGAGGACCTTTCGCGTGTGAGGCGAACGTGATAACCACTACACTACAGAAACCTTCACATTGTCTTAGCCTGGTTGTTCCATAGATGTTCTGCGAATTTTCTCTCTTTGCAAAAACTCCCTAATGGCCGATGTTTTTCACCCACTTTCGAACCGATCGTTTTTCACGTGCGAGGTGAATGTGAAGGCCTAAAATCTACACCTGCGTGTATCTCTGAAAGCACTTCAAGACACAAGCACAAACTTATCCCATGAATGACATTTGACTCGCATTTTTGTAAAAACTTTGGGTTGTTTCTGCTCGGTTTCGAACCGAGGACCTTTCGCGTGTTAGGCGAACGTGATAACCACTACACTACAGAAACCTGCCTTTCACGAAACTCTGCTGTTTTGACAGATTTTGCCACATATTTTCTCTGTGAGCCACACTTTGCGGGAAAAACTCTTTTGGCCACTTCAAAACTGCCCATATTTCACTTGTGAGGTGAATGGGACAGGCTGAAACCTACCATCGAATGTCACTTTGAAAGTGCTGTACGACTCAAGCCACGACTTTTCAGATGAGTGGCATTTGGCTTGCTTTTGTGTAAGAAACCACACATCGTTCCTGATGGGCTTCCAACAGTAGGACCTCTCGCTTTTTAGTTGAACCTAATAGTCGCTGATTTAAGGAAACATATATCCACCTTTGTCATCTTATTTCATACATATTTGATCATGTTTTACATTTCAATGTCACTTAAATTCTAAAGGGGCAACCTGCTACTGCCCAATTTCAAACTTTCACATGTATGGTTAAATCACTGAATGTCATTAACCCTAAAGGAAAAGATGCAAGCTCAGCTTTTTACTGGTGGAACTTGACCATTACTCTATAAATACTGATATTTGAAATACAGCTACGTTTCAAATGAACGGCATTCGACTTGCTTTGCTTCAAAACCAGGCTATTGTTTCTGCTCGGTTTCGAACCGAGGACCTTTCGCGTGTAAAGCGAACGTGATTACCACTACAGTACAGAAACTTGCCACCGATGTAAGACGGCTGTTTTGACACATCATGCCGTATATATTCTCTCTAAGCCACACTTTTAAAGGAAAACCCCTTTTGGCCACGTCAAAACTGCCCATATATCACTTGTGAGGTGAATTGAACAGGATGAATCCTTCTATTGGATGTAGCTTTGAAACTGCAGTACGACTCAAGCCACGACTTATCGAATGAGTGGCATTTGAATTGCTTTGAATTGTGTGCACTGTTCTGGCGAATGTGATAATACCTACAAAAATTAAAGCAGGGGAGCCAAGCAAGGCTGAAGTTGAGGTTTACACTTTCTTTGAATTATCTTGGAAGGAAATTATGTAACCTTTTACCTAAACAGATCTCAACTCGTTTCAGGCTAAAAGGCAAGCTTTGTTTCAGCTCGGTTTCGAACCGAGGACCTTTCGCGTGTGAGGCGAACGTGATAACCACTACACTACAGAAACCTTCACATTGTCTTAGCCTGGTTGTTCCATAGATGTTCTGCGAATTTTCTCTCTTTGCAAAAACTCCCTAATGGCCGATGTTTTTCACCCACTTTCGAACCGATCGTTTTTCACGTGCGAGGTGAATGTGAAGGCCTAAAATCTACACCTGCGTGTATCTCTGAAAGCACTTCAAGACACAAGCACAAACTTATCCCATGAATGACATTTGACTCGCATTTTTGTAAAAACTTTGGGTTGTTTCTGCTCGGTTTCGAACCGAGGACCTTTCACGTGTTAGGCGAACGTGATAACCACTACACTACAGAAACCTGCCTTTCACGAAACTCTGCTGTTTTGACAGATTTTGCCACATATTTTCTCTGTGAGCCACACTTTGCGGGAAAAACTCTTTTGGCCACTTCAAAACTGCCCATATTTCACTTGTGAGGTGAATGGGACAGGCTGAAACCTACCATCGAATGTCACTTTGAAAGTGCTGTACGACTCAAGCCACGACTTTTCAGATGAGTGGCATTTGGCTTGCTTTTGTGTAAGAAACCACACATCGTTCCTGATGGGCTTCCAACAGTAGGACCTCTCGCTTTTTAGTTGAACCTAATAGTCGCTGATTTAAGGAAACATATATCCACCTTTGTCATCTTATTTCATACAGATTTTATCATGTTTTACATTTCAATGTCACTTAAATTCTAAAGGGGCAACCTGCTACTGCCCAATTTCAAACTTTCACATGTATGGTTAAATCACTGAATGTCATTAACCCTAAAGGAAAAGATGCAAGCTCAGCTTTTTACTGGTGGAACTTGACCATTACTCTATAAATACTGATATTTGAAATACAGCTACGTTTCAAATGAACGGCATTCGACTTGCTTTGCTTCAAAACCAGGCTATTGTTTCTGCTCGGTTTCGAACCGAGGACCTTTCGCGTGTAAAGCGAACGTGATTACCACTACACTACAGAAACTTGCCACCGATGAAAGACGGCTGTTTTGACACATCATGCCGTATATATTTTCTCTAAGCCACACTTTTAAGGGAAAACCCCTTTTGGCCACGTCAAAACTGCCCATATATCACTTGTGAGGTGAATTGGACAGGATGAATCCTTCTATTGGATGTAGCTTTGAAACTGCAGTACGACTCAAGCCACGACTTATCGAATGAGTGGCATTTGGATTGCTTTGAATTGTGTGCACTGTTCTGGCGAATGTGATAATACCTACAAAATTTAAAGCAGGGGAGCCAAGCAAGGCTGAAGTTGAGGGTTACACTTTCTTTGAATTATCTTGGAAGGAAATTATGTAAACTTTTACCTAAACAGATCTCAACTCGTTTCAGGCTTAAAGGCAAGCTTTGTTTCTGCTCGGTTACGAAACGAGGACCTTTCGCGTGTGAGGCGAACGTGATAACCACTACACTACAGAAACCTTCACATTGCCTTCGCCTGGTTGTTTCATAGATGTTCTGCGCATTTTCTCTATTTGCAAAAACTCCCTAATGGCCGATGTTTTTCACCCACTTTCGAACCGATCGTTTTTCACGTGCGAGGTGAATGTGAAGGCCTAAAATCTACACCTGCGTGTATCTCTGAAAGCGCTTCAAGACACAAGCACAAACACATCCCATGAATGACATTTGACTCGCATTTTTGTAAAAACTTTGGGTTGTTTCTGCTCGGTTTCGAACCGATGACCTTTCGCGTGTTAGGCGAACGTGATAACCACTACACTACAGAAACATGCCTTTCACGAAACTCGGCTGTTTTGACAGATTTTGCCACATATTTTCTCTATGAGCCACACTTTGCGGGAAAAACTCTTTTGGCCACTTCAAAACTGCCCATATTTCACTTGTGAGGTGAATGGGACAGGCTGAAACCTACCATCGAATGTAACTTTGAAAGTGCTGTACGACTCAAGCCACGACTTTTCAGATGAGTGGCATTTGGCTTGCTTTTGTGTAAGAAACCACACATCGTTCCTGATGGGCTTCCAACAGTAGGACCTCTCGCTTTTTAGTTGAACGTAATAGTCGCTGATTTAAGGAAACATATATCCACCTTTGTCATCTTATTTCATACAGATTTTATCATGTTTTACATTTCAATGTCACTTAAAATCTAAAGGGGCAACCTGCTACTGCCCAATTTCAAACTTTCACATGTATGGTTAAATCACTGAATGTCATTAACACAACAGGAAAAGATGCAAGCTCAGCTTTTACTGGTGGAACTTGACCATTACTCTATAAATACTGATATTTGAAATACAGCTACGTTTCAAATGAACGGCATTCGACTTGCTTTGCTTCAAAACCAGGCTATTGTTTCTGCTCGGTTTCGAACCGAGGACCTTTCGCGTGTAAAGCGAACGTGATTACCACTACACTACAGAAACTTGCCACTGATGTAAGACGGCTGTTTTGACACATCATGCCGTATATATTCTCTCTAAGCCACACTTTTAAAGGAAAACCCCTTTTGGCCACGTCAAAACTGCCCATATATCACTTGTGAGGTGAATTGAACAGGATGAATCCTTCTATTGGATGTAGCTTTGAAACTGCAGTACGACTCAAGCCACGACTTATCGAATGAGTGGCATTTGAATTGCTTTGAATTGTGTGCACTGTTCTGGCGAATGTGATAATACCTACAAAAATTAAAGCAGGGGAGCCAAGCAAGGCTGAAGTTGAGGTTTACACTTTCTTTGAATTATCTTGGAAGGAAATTATGTAACCTTTTACCTAAACAGATCTCAACTCGTTTCAGGCTAAAAGGCAAGCTTTGTTTCTGCTCGGTTTCGAACCGAGGACCTTTCGCGTGTGAGGCGAACGTGATAACCACTACACTACAGAAACCTTCACATTGTCTTAGCCTGGTTGTTCCATAGATGTTCTGCGAATTTTCTCTCTTTGCAAAAACTCCCTAATGGCCGATGTTTTTCACCCACTTTCGAACCGATCGTTTTTCACGTGCGAGGTGAATGTGAAGTCCTAAAATCTACACCTGCGTGTATCTCTTAAAGCACTTCAAGACACAAGCACAAACTTATCCCATGAATGACATTTGACTCGCATTTTTGTAAAAACTTTGGGTTGTTTCTGCTCGGTTTCGAACCGAGGACCTTTCGCGTGTTAGGCGAACGTGATAACCACTACACTACAGAAACCTGCCTTTCACAAAACTCTGCTGTTTTGACAGATTTTGCCACATATATTCTCTGTGAGCCACACTTTGCGGGAAAAACTCTTTTGGCCACTTCAAAACTGCCCATATTTCACTTGTGAGGTGAATGGGACAGGCTGAAACCTACCATCGAATGTCACTTTGAAAGTGCTGTACGACTCAAGCCACGACTTTTCAGATGAGTGGCATTTGGCTTGCTTTTGTGTAAGAAACCACACATCGTTCCTGATGGGCTTCCAACAGTAGGACCTCTCGCTTTTTAGTTGAACCTAATAGTCGCTGATTTAAGGAAACATATATCCACCTTTGTCATCTTATTTCATACAGATTTTATCATGTTTTACATTTCAATGTCACTTAAATTCTAAAGGGGCAACCTGCTACTGCCCAATTTCAAACTTTCACATGTATGGTTAAATCACTGAATGTCATTAACCCTAAAGGAAAAGATGCAAGCTCAGCTTTTTACTGGTGGAACTTGACCATTACTCTATAAATACTGATATTTGAAATACAGCTACGTTTCAAATGAACGGCATTCGACTTGCTTTGCTTCAAAACCAGGCTATTGTTTCTGCTCGGTTTCGAACCGAGGACCTTTCGCGTGTAAAGCGAACGTGATTACCACTACACCACAGAAACTTGCCACCGATGAAAGACGGCTGTTTTGACACATCATGCCGTATATATTCTCTCTAAGCCACACTTTTAAGGGAAAACCCCTTTTGGCCACGTCAAAACTGCCCATATATCACTTGTGAGGTGAATTGGACAGGATGAATCCTTCTATTGGATGTAGCTTTGAAACTGCAGTATGACTCAAGCCACGACTTATCGAATGAGTGGCATTTGGATTGCTTTGAATTGTGTGCACTGTTCTGGCGAATGTGATAATACCTACAAAAATTAAAGCAGGGGAGCCAAGCAAGGCTGAAGTTGAGGTTTACACTTTTTTTTGAATTATCTTGGAAGGAAATTATGTAACCTTTTACCTAAACAGATCTCAACTCGTTTCAGGCTAAAAGGCAAGCTTTGTTTCTGCTCGGTTTCGAACCGAGGACCTTTCGCGTGTGAGGCGAACGTGATAACCACTCCACTACAGAAACCTTCACATTGTCTTAGCCTGGTTGTTCCATAGATGTTCTGCGAATTTTCTCTCTTTGCAAAAACTCCCTAATGGCCGATGTTTTTCACCCACTTTCGAACCGATCGTTTTTCACGTGCGAGGTGAATGTGAAGGCCTAAAATCTACACCTGCGTGTATCTCTGAAAGCACTTCAAGACACAAGCACAAACTTATCCCATGAATGACATTTGACTCGCATTTTTGTAAAAACTTTGGGTTGTTTCTGCTCGGTTTCGAACCGAGGACCTTTCGCGTGTTAGGCGAACGTGATAACCACTACACTACAGAAACCTGCCTTTCACGAAACTCTGCTGTTTTGACAGATTTTGCCACATATTTTCTCTGTGAGCCACACTTTGCGGGAAAAACTCTTTTGGCCACTTCAAAACTGCCCATATTTCACTTGTGAGGTGAATGGGACAGGCTGAAACCTACCATCGAATGTCACTTTGAAAGTGCTGTACGACTCAAGCCACGACTTTTCAGATGAGTGGCATTTGGCTTGCTTTTGTGTAAGAAACCACACATCGTTCCTGATGGGCTTCCAACAGTAGGACCTCTCGCTTTTTAGTTGAACCTAATAGTCGCTGATTTAAGGAAACATATATCCACCTTTGTCATCTTATTTCATGCAGATTTTATCATGTTTTACATTTCAATGTCACTTAAATTCTAAAGGGGCAACCTGCTACTGCCCAATTTCAAACTTTCACATGTATGGTTAAATCACTGAATGTCATTAACCCTAAAGGAAAAGATGCAAGCTCAGCTTTTTACTGGTGGAACTTGACCATTACTCTATAAATACTGATATTTGAAATACAGCTACGTTTCAAATGAACGGCATTCGACTTGCTTTGCTTCAAAACCAGGCTATTGTTTCTGCTCGGTTTCGAACCGAGGACCTTACGCGTGTAAAGCGAACGTGATTACCACTACACTACAGAAACTTGCCACTGATGTAAGACGGCTGTTTTGACACATCATGCCGTATATATTCTCTCTAAGCCACACTTTTAAAGGAAAACCCCTTTTGGCCACGTCAAAACTGCCCATATATCACTTGTGAGGTGAATTGAACAGGATGAATCCTTCTATTGGATGTAGCTTTGAAACTGCAGTACGACTCAAGCCACGACTTATCGAATGAGTGGCATTTGAATTGCTTTGAATTGTGTGCACTGTTCTGGCGAATGTGATAATACCTACAAAAATTAAAGCAGGGGAGCCAAGCAAGGCTGAAGTTGAGGTTTACACTTTCTTTGAATTATCTTGGAAGGAAATTATGTAACCTTTTACCTAAACAGATCTCAACTCGTTTCAGGCTAAAAGGCAAGCTTTGTTTCTGCTCGGTTTCGAACCAAGGACCTTTCGCGTGTGAGGCGAACGTGATAACCACTACACTACAGAAACCTTCACATTGTCTTAGCCTGGTTGTTCCATAGATGTTCTGCGAATTTTCTCTCTTTGCAAAAACTCCCTAATGGCCGATGTTTTTCACCCACTTTCGAACCGATCGTTTTTCACGTGCGAGGTGAATGTGAAGGCCTAAAATCTACACCTGCGTGTATCTCTGAAAGCACTTCAAGACACAAGCACAAACTTATCCCATGAATGACATTTGACTCGCATTTTTGTAAAAACTTTGGGTTGTTTCTGCTCGGTTTCGAACCGAGGACCTTTCGCGTGTTAGGCGAACGTGATAACCACTACACTACAGAAACCTGCCTTTCACGAAACTCTGCTGTTTTGACAGATTTTGCCACATATTTTCTCTGTGAGCCACACTTTGCGGGAAAAACTCTTTTGGCCACTTCAAAACTGCCCATATTTCACTTGTGAGGTGAATGGGACAGGCTGAAACCTACCATCGAATGTCACTTTGAAAGTGCTGTACGACTCAAGCCACGACTTTTCAGATGAGTGGCATTTGGCTTGCTTTTGTGTAAGAAACCACACATCGTTCCTGATGGGCTTCCAACAGTAGGACCTCTCGCTTTTTAGTTGAACCTAATAGTCGCTGATTTAAGGAAACATATATCCACCTTTGTCATCTTATTTCATACAGATTTTATCATGTTTTACATTTCAATGTCACTTAAATTCTAAAGGGGCAACCTGCTACTGCCCAATTTCAAACTTTCACATGTATGGTTAAATCACTGAATGTCATTAACCCTAAAGGAAAAGATGCAAGCTCAGCTTTTTACTGGTGGAACTTGACCATTACTCTATAAATACTGATATTTGAAATACAGCTACGTTTCAAATGAACGGCATTCGACTTGCTTTGCTTCAAAACCAGGCTATTGTTTCTGCTCGGTTTCGAACCGAGGACCTTTCGCGTGTAAAGCGAACGTGATTACCACTACACTACAGAAACTTGCCACTGATGTAAGATGGCTGTTTTGACACATCATGCCGTATATATTCTCTCTAAGCCACACTTTTAAAGGAAAACCCCTTTTGGCCACGTCAAAACTGCCCATATATCACTTGTGAGGTGAATTGAACAGGATGAATCCTTCTATTGGATGTAGCTTTGAAACTGCAGTACGACTCAAGCCACGACTTATCGAATGAGTGGCATTTGGATTGCTTTGAATTGTGTGCACTGTTCTGGCGAATGTGATAATACCTACAAAAATTAAAGCAGGGGAGCCAAGCAAGGCTGAAGTTGAGGGTTACACTTTCTTTGAATTATCTTGGAAGGAAATTATGTAACCTTTTACCTAAACAGATCTCAACTCGTTTCAGGCTAAAAGGCAAGCTTTGTTTCTGCTCGGTTTCAAACCGAGGACCTTTCGCGTGTGAGGCGAACGTGATAACCACTACACTACAGAAACCTTCACATTGCCTCCGCCTGGTTGTTTCATAGATGTTCTGCGAATTTTCTCTCTTTGCAAAAACTCCCTAATGGCCGATGTTTTTCACCCACTTTCGAACCAATCGTTTTTCACGTGCGAGGTGAATGTGAAGGCCTAAAATCTACACCTGCGTGTATCTCTGAAAGCGCTTCAAGACACAAGCACAAACACATCCCATGAATGACATTTGACTCGCATTTTTGTAAAAACTTTGGGTTGTTTCTGCTCGGTTTCGAACCGAGGACCTTTCGCGTGTTAGGCGAACGTGATAACCACTACACTACAGAAACATGCCTTTCACGAAACTCGGCTGTTTTGACAGATTTTGCCACATATTTTCTCTATGAGCCACACTTTGCGGGAAAAACTCTTTTGGCCACTTCAAAACTGCCCATATTTCACTTGTGAGGTGAATGGGACAGGCTGAAACCTACCATCGAATGTAACTTTGAAAGTGCTGTACGACTCAAGCCACGACTTTTCAGATGAGTGGCATTTGGCTTGCTTTTGTGTAAGAAACCACACATCGTTCCTGATGGGCTTCCAACAGTAGGACCTCTCGCTTTTTAGTTGAACCTAATAGTCGCTGATTTAAGGAAACATATATCCACCTTTGTCATCTTATTTCATACAGATTTTATCATGTTTTACATTTCAATGTCACTTAAAATCTAAAGGGGCAACCTGCTACTGCCCAATTTCAAACTTTCACATGTATGGTTAAATCACTGAATGTCATTAACACAACAGGAAAAGATGCAAGCTCAGCTTTTACTGGTGGAACTTGACCATTACTCTATAAATACTGATATTTGAAATACAGCTACGTTTCAAATGAACGGCATTCGACTTGCTTTGCTTCAAAACCAGGCTATTGTTTCTGCTCGGTTTCGAACCGAGGACCTTTCGCTTGTAAAGCGAACGTGATTACCACTACACTACAGAAACTTGCCACTGATGTAAGACGGCTGTTTTGACACATCATGCCGTATATATTCTCTCTAAGCCACACTTTTAAAGGAAAACCCCTTTTGGCCACGTCAAAACTGCCCATATATCACTTGTGAGGTGAATTGAACAGGATGAATCCTTCTATTGGATGTAGCTTTGAAACTGCAGTACGACTCAAGCCACGACTTATCGAATGAGTGGCATTTGAATTGCTTTGAATTGTGTGCACTGTTCTGGCGAATGTGATAATACCTACAAAAATTAAAGCAGGGGAGCCAAGCAAGGCTGAAGTTGAGGTTTACACTTTCTTTGAATTATCTTGGAAGGAAATTATGTAACCTTTTACCTAAACAGATCTCAACTCGTTTCAGGCTAAAAGGCAAGCTTTGTTTCTGCTCGGTTTCGAACCGAGGACCTTTCGCGTGTGAGGCGAACGTGATAACCACTACACTACAGAAACCTTCACATTGTCTTAGCCTGGTTGTTCCATAGATGTTCTGCGAATTTTCTCTCTTTGCAAAAACTCCCTAATGGCCGATGTTTTTCACCCACTTTCGAACCGATCGTTTTTCACGTGCGAGGTGAATGTGAAGGCCTAAAATCTACACCTGCGTGTATCTCTGAAAGCACTTCAAGACACAAGCACAAACTTATCCCATGAATGACATTTGACTCGCATTTTTGTAAAAACTTTGGGTTGTTTCTGCTCGGTTTCGAACCGAGGACCTTTCGCGTGTTAGGCGAACGTGATAACCACTACACTACAGAAACCTGCCTTTCACGAAACTCTGCTGTTTTGACAGATTTTGCCACATATTTTCTCTGTGAGCCACACTTTGCGGGAAAAACTCTTTTGGCCACTTCAAAACTGCCCATATTTCACTTGTGAGGTGAATGGGACAGGCTGAAACCTACCATCGAATGTCACTTTGAAAGTGCTGTACGACTCAAGCCACGACTTTTCAGATGAGTGGCATTTGGCTTGCTTTTGTGTAAGAAACCACACATCGTTCCTGATGGGCTTCCAACAGTAGGACCTCTCGCTTTTTAGTTGAACCTAATAGTCGCTGATTTAAGGAAACATATATCCACCTTTGTCATCTTATTTCATACAGATTTTATCATGTTTTACATTTCAATGTCACTTAAATTCTAAAGGGGCAACCTGCTACTGCCCAATTTCAAACTTTCACATGTATGGTTAAATCACTGAATGTCATTAACCCTAAAGGAAAAGATGCAAGCTCAGCTTTTTACTGGTGGAACTTGACCATTACTCTATAAATACTGATATTTGAAATACAGCTACGTTTCAAATGAACGGCATTCGACTTGCTTTGCTTCAAAACCAGGCTATTGTTTCTGCTCGGTTTCGAACCGAGGACCTTTCGCGTGTAAAGCGAACGTGATTACCACTACACCACAGAAACTTGCCACCGATGAAAGACGGCTTTTTTGACACATCATGCCGTATATATTCTCTCTAAGCCACACTTTTAAGGGAAAACCCCTTTTGGCCACGTCAAAACTGCCCATATATCACTTGTGAGGTGAATTGGACAGGATGAATCCTTCTATTGGATGTAGCTTTGAAACTGCAGTACGACTCAAGCCACGACTTATCGAATGAGTGGCATTTGGATTGCTTTGAATTGTGTGCACTGTTCTGGCGAATGTGATAATACCTACAAAAATTAAAGCAGGGGAGCCAAGCAAGGCTGAAGTTGAGGTTTACACTTTCTTTGAATTATCTTGGAAGGAAATTATGTAACCTTTTACCTAAACAGATCTCAACTCGTTTCAGGCTAAAAGGCAAGCTTTGTTTCAGCTCGGTTTCGAACCGAGGACCTTTCGCGTGTGAGGCGAACGTGATAACCACTACACTACAGAAACCTTCACATTGTCTTAGCCTGGTTGTTCCATAGATGTTCTGCGAATTTTCTCTCTTTGCAAAAACTCCCTAATGGCCGATGTTTTTCACCCACTTTCGAACCGATCGTTTTTCACGTGCGAGGTGAATGTGAAGGCCTAAAATCTACACCTGCGTGTATCTCTGAAAGCACTTCAAGACACAAGCACAAACTTATCCCATGAATGACATTTGACTCGCATTTTTGTAAAAACTTTGGGTTGTTTCTGCTCGGTTTCGAACCGAGGACCTTTCGCGTGTTAGGCGAACGTGATAACCACTACACTACAGAAACCTGCCTTTCACGAAACTCTGCTGTTTTGACAGATTTTGCCACATATTTTCTCTGTGAGCCACACTTTGCGGGAAAAACTCTTTTGGCCACTTCAAAACTGCCCATATTTCACTTGTGAGGTGAATGGGACAGGCTGAAACCTACCATCGAATGTCACTTTGAAAGTGCTGTACGACTCAAGCCACGACTTTTCAGATGAGTGGCATTTGGCTTGCTTTTGTGTAAGAAACCACACATCGTTCCTGATGGGCTTCCAACAGTAGGACCTCTCGCTTTTTAGTTGAACCTAATAGTCGCTGATTTAAGGAAACATATATCCACCTTTGTCATCTTATTTCATACAGATTTTATCATGTTTTACATTTCAATGTCACTTAAATTCTAAAGGGGCAACCTGCTACTGCCCAATTTCAAACTTTCACATGTATGGTTAAATCACTGAATGTCATTAACCCTAAAGGAAAAGATGCAAGCTCAGCTTTTTACTGGTGGAACTTGACCATTACTCTATAAATACTGATATTTGAAATACAGCTACGTTTCAAATGAACGGCATTCGACTTGCTTTGCTTCAAAACCAGGCTATTGTTTCTGCTCGGTTTCGAACCGAGGACCTTTCGCGTGTAAAGCGAACGTGATTACCACTACAGTACAGAAACTTGCCACTGATGTAAGACGGCTGTTTTGACACATCATGCCGTATATATTCTCTCTAAGCCACACTTTTAAACGAAAACCCCTTTTGGCCACGTCAAAACTGCCCATATATCACTTGTGAGGTGAATTGAACAGGATGAATCCTTCTATTGGATGTAGCTTTGAAACTGCAGTACGACTCAAGCCACGACTTATCGAATGAGTGGCATTTGAATTGCTTTGAATTGTGTGCACTGTTCTGGCGAATGTGATAATACCTACAAAAATTAAAGCAGGGGAGCCAAGCAAGGCTGAAGTTGAGGTTTACACTTTCTTTGAATTATCTTGGAAGGAAATTATGTAACCTTTTACCTAAACAGATCTCAACTCGTTTCAGGCTAAAAGGCAAGCTTTGTTTCTGCTCGGTTTCGAACCAAGGACCTTTCGCGTGTGAGGCGAACGTGATAACCACTACACTACAGAAACCTTCACATTGTCTTAGCCTGGTTGTTCCATAGATGTTCTGCGAATTTTCTCTCTTTGCAAAAACTCCCTAATGGCCGATGTTTTTCACCCACTTTCGGACCGATCGTTTTTCACGTGCGAGGTGAATGTGAAGGCCTAAAATCTACACCTGCGTGTATCTCTGAAAGCACTTCAGGACACAAGCACAAACTTATCCCATGAATGACATTTGACTCGCATTTTTGTAAAAACTTTGGGTTGTTTCTGCTCGGTTTCGAACCGAGGACCTTTCGCGTGTTAGGCGAACGTGATAACCACTACACTACAGAAACCTGCCTTTCACGAAACTCTGCTGTTTTGACAGATTTTGCCACATATTTTCTCTGTGAGCCACACTTTGCGGGAAAAACTCTTTTGGCCACTTCAAAACTGCCCATATTTCACTTGTGAGGTGAAGGGGACAGGCTGAAACCTACCATCGAATGTCACTTTGAAAGTGCTGTACGACTCAAGCCACGACTTTTCAGATGAGTGGCATTTGGCTTGCTTTTGTGTAAGAAACCACACATCGTTCCTGATGGGCTTCCAACAGTAGGACCTCTCGCTTTTTAGTTGAACCTAATAGTCGCTGATTTAAGGAAACATATATCCACCTTTGTCATCTTATTTCATACAGATTTTATCATGTTTTACATTTCAATGTCACTTAAATTCTAAAGGGGCAACCTGCTACTGCCCAATTTCAAACTTTCACATGTATGGTTAAATCACTGAATGTCATTAACCCTAAAGGAAAAGATGCAAGCTCAGCTTTTTACTGGTGGAACTTGACCATTACTCTATAAATACTGATATTTGAAATACAGCTACGTTTCAAATGAACGGCATTCGACTTGCTTTGCTTCAAAACCAGGCTATTGTTTCTGCTCGGTTTCGAACCGAGGACCTTTCGCGTGTAAAGCGAACGTGATTACCACTACACTACAGAAACTTGCCACTGATGTAAGACGGCTGTTTTGACACATCATGCCGTATATATTCTCTCTAAGCCACACTTTTAAAGGAAAACCCCTTTTGGCCACGTCAAAACTGCCCATATATCACTTGTGAGGTGAATTGAACAGGATGAATCCTTCTATTGGATGTAGCTTTGAAACTGCAGTACGACTCAAGCCACGACTTATCGAATGAGTGGCATTTGAATTGCTTTGAATTGTGTGCACTGTTCTGGCGAATGTGATAATACCTACAAAAATTAAAGCAGGGGAGCCAAGCAAGGCTGAAGTTGAGGTTTACACTTTCTTTGAATTATCTTGGAAGGAAATTATGTAACCTTTTACCTAAACAGATCTCAACTCGTTTCAGGCTAAAAGGCAAGCTTTGTTTCTGCTCGGTTTCGAACCGAGGACCTTTCGCGTGTGAGGCGAACGTGATAACCACTACACTACAGAAACCTTCACATTTTCTTAGCCTGGTTGTTCCATAGATGTTCTGCGAATTTTCTCTCTTTGCAAAAACTCCCTAATGGCCGATGTTTTTCACCCACTTTCGAACCGATCGTTTTTCACGTGCGAGGTGAATGTGAAGGCCTAAAATCTACACCTGCGTGTATCTCTGAAAGCACTTCAAGACACAAGCACAAACTTATCCCATGAATGACATTTGACTCGCATTTTTGTAAAAACTTTGGGTTGTTTCTGCTCGGTTTCGAACCGAGGACCTTTCGCGTGTTAGGCGAACGTGATAACCACTACACTACAGAAACCTGCCTTTCATGAACCTCTGCTGTTTTGACAGATTTTGCCACATATTTTCTCTGTGAGCCACACTTTGCGGGAAAAACTCTTTTGGCCACTTCAAAACTGCCCATATTTCACTTGTGAGGTGAATGGGACAGGCTGAAACCTACCATCGAATGTCACTTTGAAAGTGCTGTACGACTCAAGCCACGACTTTTCAGATGAGTGGCATTTGGCTTGCTTTTGTGTAAGAAACCACACATCGTTCCTGATGGGCTTCCAACAGTAGGACCTCTCGCTTTTTAGTTGAACCTAATAGTCGCTGATTTAAGGAAACATATATCCACCTTTGTCATCTTATTTCATACAGATTTTATCATGTTTTACATTTCAATGTCACTTAAATTCTAAAGGGGCAACCTGCTACTGCCCAATTTCAAACTTTCACATGTATGGTTAAATCACTGAATGTCATTAACCCTAAAGGAAAAGATGCAAGCTCAGCTTTTTACTGGTGGAACTTGACCATTACTCTATAAATACTGATATTTGAAATACAGCTACGTTTCAAATGAACGGCATTCGACTTGCTTTGCTTCAAAACCAGGCTATTGTTTCTGCTCGGTTTCGAACCGAGGACCTTTCGCGTGTAAAGCGAACGTGATTACCACTACACTACAGAAACTTGCCACTGATGTAAGACGGCTGTTTTGACACATCATGCCGTATATATTCTCTCTAAGCCACACTTTTAAAGGAAAACCCCTTTTGGCCACGTCAAAACTGCCCATATATCACTTGTGAGGTGAATTGAACAGGATGAATCCTTCTATTGGATGTAGCTTTGAAACTGCAGTACCACTCAAGCCACGACTTATCGAATGAGTGGCATTTGAATTGCTTTGAATTGTGTGCACTGTTCTGGCGAATGTGATAATACCTACAAAAATTAAAGCAGGGGAGCCAAGCAAGGCTGAAGTTGAGGTTTACACTTTCTTTGAATTATCTTGGAAGGAAATTATGTAACCTTTTACCTAAACAGATCTCAACTCGTTTCAGGCTAAAAGGCAAGCTTTGTTTCTGCTCGGTTTCGAACCAAGGACCTTTCGCGTGTGAGGCGAACGTGATAACCACTACACTACAGAAACCTTCACATTGTCTTAGCCTGGTTGTTCCATAGATGTTCTGCGAATTTTCTCTCTTTGCAAAAACTCCCTAATGGCCGATGTTTTTCACCCACTTTCGGACCGATCGTTTTTCACGTGCGAGGTGAATGTGAAGGCCTAAAATCTACACCTGCGTGTATCTCTGAAAGCACTTCAGGACACAAGCACAAACTTATCCCATGAATGACATTTGACTCGCATTTTTGTAAAAACTTTGGGTTGTTTCTGCTCGGTTTCGAACCGAGGACCTTTCGCGTGTTAGGCGAACGTGATAACCACTACACTACAGAAACCTGCCTTTCACGAAACTCTGCTGTTTTGACAGATTTTGCCACATATTTTCTCTGTGAGCCACACTTTGCGGGAAAAACTCTTTTGGCCACTTCAAAACTGCCCATATTTCACTTGTGAGGTGAAGGGGACAGGCTGAAACCTACCATCGAATGTCACTTTGAAAGTGCTGTACGACTCAAGCCACGACTTTTCAGATGAGTGGCATTTGGCTTGCTTTTGTGTAAGAAACCACACATCGTTCCTGATGGGCTTCCAACAGTAGGACCTCTCGCTTTTTAGTTGAACCTAATAGTCGCTGATTTAAGGAAACATATATCCACCTTTGTCATCTTATTTCATACAGATTTTATCATGTTTTACATTTCAATGTCACTTAAATTCTAAAGGGGCAACCTGCTACTGCCCAATTTCAAACTTTCACATGTATGGTTAAATCACTGAATGTCATTAACCCTAAAGGAAAAGATGCAAGCTCAGCTTTTTACTGGTGGAACTTGACCATTACTCTATAAATACTGATATTTGAAATACAGCTACGTTTCAAATGAACGGCATTCGACTTGCTTTGCTTCAAAACCAGGCTATTGTTTCTGCTCGGTTTCGAACCGAGGACCTTTCGCGTGTAAAGCGAACGTGATTACCACTACACTACAGAAACTTGCCACTGATGTAAGACGGCTGTTTTGACACATCATGCCGTATATATTCTCTCTAAGCCACACTTTTAAAGGAAAACCCCTTTTGGCCACGTCAAAACTGCCCATATATCACTTGTGAGGTGAATTGAACAGGATGAATCCTTCTATTGGATGTAGCTTTGAAACTGCAGTACGACTCAAGCCACGACTTATCGAATGAGTGGCATTTGAATTGCTTTGAATTGTGTGCACTGTTCTGGCGAATGTGATAATACCTACAAAAATTAAAGCAGGGGAGCCAAGCAAGGCTGAAGTTGAGGTTTACACTTTCTTTGAATTATCTTGGAAGGAAATTATGTAACCTTTTACCTAAACAGATCTCAACTCGTTTCAGGCTAAAAGGCAAGCTTTGTTTCTGCTCGGTTTCGAACCGAGGACCTTTCGCGTGTGAGGCGAACGTGATAACCACTACACTACAGAAACCTTCACATTTTCTTAGCCTGGTTGTTCCATAGATGTTCTGCGAATTTTCTCTCTTTGCAAAAACTCCCTAATGGCCGATGTTTTTCACCCACTTTCGAACCGATCGTTTTTCACGTGCGAGGTGAATGTGAAGGCCTAAAATCTACACCTGCGTGTATCTCTGAAAGCACTTCAAGACACAAGCACAAACTTATCCCATGAATGACATTTGACTCGCATTTTTGTAAAAACTTTGGGTTGTTTCTGCTCGGTTTCGAACCGAGGACCTTTCGCGTGTTAGGCGAACGTGATAACCACTACACTACAGAAACCTGCCTTTCATGAAACTCTGCTGTTTTGACAGATTTTGCCACATATTTTCTCTGTGAGCCACACTTTGCGGGAAAAACTCTTTTGGCCACTTCAAAACTGCCCATATTTCACTTGTGAGGTGAATGGGACAGGCTGAAACCTACCATCGAATGTCACTTTGAAAGTGCTGTACGACTCAAGCCACGACTTTTCAGATGAGTGGCATTTGGCTTGCTTTTGTGTAAGAAACCACACATCGTTCCTGATGGGCTTCCAACAGTAGGACCTCTCGCTTTTTAGTTGAACCTAATAGTCGCTGATTTAAGGAAACATATATCCACCTTTGTCATCTTATTTCATACAGATTTTATCATGTTTTACATTTCAATGTCACTTAAATTCTAAAGGGGCAACCTGCTACTGCCCAATTTCAAACTTTCACATGTATGGTTAAATCACTGAATGTCATTAACCCTAAAGGAAAAGATGCAAGCTCAGCTTTTTACTGGTGGAACTTGACCATTACTCTATAAATACTGATATTTGAAATACAGCTACGTTTCAAATGAACGGCATTCGACTTGCTTTGCTTCAAAACCAGGCTATTGTTTCTGCTCGGTTTCGAACCGAGGACCTTTCGCGTGTAAAGCGAACGTGATTACCACTACACTACAGAAACTTGCCACTGATGTAAGACGGCTGTTTTGACACATCATGCCGTATATATTCTCTCTAAGCCACACTTTTAAAGGAAAACCCCTTTTGGCCACGTCAAAACTGCCCATATATCACTTGTGAGGTGAATTGAACAGGATGAATCCTTCTATTGGATGTAGCTTTGAAACTGCAGTACCACTCAAGCCACGACTTATCGAATGAGTGGCATTTGAATTGCTTTGAATTGTGTGCACTGTTCTGGCGAATGTGATAATACCTACAAAAATTAAAGCAGGGGAGCCAAGCAAGGCTGAAGTTGAGGTTTACACTTTCTTTGAATTATCTTGGAAGGAAATTATGTAACCTTTTACCTAAACAGATCTCAACTCGTTTCAGGCTAAAAGGCAAGCTTTGTTTCTGCTCGGTTTCGAACCGAGGACCTTTCGCGTGTGAGGCGAACGTGATAACCACTACACTACAGAAACCTTCACATTTTCTTAGCCTGGTTGTTCCATAGATGTTCTGCGAATTTTCTCTCTTTGCAAAAACTCCCTAATGGCCGATGTTTTTCACCCACTTTCGAACCGATCGTTTTTCACGTGCGAGGTGAATGTGAAGGCCTAAAATCTACACCTGCGTGTATCTCTGAAAGCACTTCAGGACACAAGCACAAACTTATCCCATGAATGACATTTGACTCGCATTTTTGTAAAAACTTTGGGTTGTTTCTGCTCGGTTTCGAACCGAGGACCTTTCGCGTGTTAGGCGAACGTGATAACCACTACACTACAGAAACCTGCCTTTCACGAAACTCTGCTGTTTTGACAGATTTTGCCACATATTTTCTCTGTGAGCCACACTTTGCGGGAAAAACTCTTTTGGCCACTTCAAAACTGCCCATATTTCACTTGTGAGGTGAATGGGACAGGCTGAAACCTACCATCGAATGTCACTTTGAAAGTGCTGTACGACTCAAGCCACGACTTTTCAGATGAGTGGCATTTGGCTTGCTTTTGTGTAAGAAACCACACATCGTTCCTGATGGGCTTCCAACAGTAGGACCTCTCGCTTTTTAGTTGAACCTAATAGTCGCTGATTTAAGGAAACATATATCCACCTTTGTCATCTTATTTCATACAGATTTTATCATGTTTTACATTTCAATGTCACTTAAATTCTAAAGGGGCAACCTGCTACTGCCCAATTTCAAACTTTCACATGTATGGTTAAATCACTGAATGTCATTAACCCTAAAGGAAAAGATGCAAGCTCAGCTTTTTACTGGTGGAACTTGACCATTACTCTATAAATACTGATATTTGAAATACAGCTACGTTTCAAATGAACGGCATTCGACTTGCTTTGCTTCAAAACCAGGCTATTGTTTCTGCTCGGTTTCGAACCGAGGACCTTTCGCGTGTAAAGCGAACGTGATTACCACTACACCACAGAAACTTGCCACCGATGAAAGACGGCTTTTTTGACACATCATGCCGTATATATTCTCTCTAAGCCACACTTTTAAGGGAAAACCCCTTTTGGCCACGTCAAAACTGCCCATATATCACTTGTGAGGTGAATTGGACAGGATGAATCCTTCTATTGGATGTAGCTTTGAAACTGCAGTACGACTCAAGCCACGACTTATCGAATGAGTGGCATTTGGATTGCTTTGAATTGTGTGCACTGTTCTGGCGAATGTGATAATACCTACAAAAATTAAAGCAGGGGAGCCAAGCAAGGCTGAAGTTGAGGTTTACACTTTCTTTGAATTATCTTGGAAGGAAATTATGTAACCTTTTACCTAAACAGATCTCAACTCGTTTCAGGCTAAAAGGCAAGCTTTGTTTCTGCTCGGTTTCGAACCGAGGACCTTTCGCGTGTGAGGCGAACGTGATAACCACTACACTACAGAAACCTTCACATTGTCTTAGCCTGGTTGTTCCATAGATGTTCTGCGAATTTTCTCTCTTTGCAAAAACTCCCTAATGGCCGATGTTTTTCACCCACTTTCGAACCGATCGTTTTTCACGTGCGAGGTGAATGTGAAGGCCTAAAATCTACACCTGCGTGTATCTCTGAAAGCACTTCAAGACACAAGCACAAACTTATGCCATGAATGACATTTGACTCGCATTTTTGTAAAAACTTTGGGTTGTTTCTGCTCGGTTTCGAACCGAGGACCTTTCGCGTGTTAGGCGAACGTGATAACCACTACACTACAGAAACCTGCCTTTCACGAAACTCTGCTGTTTTGACAGATTTTGCCACATATTTTCTCTGTGAGCCACACTTTGCGGGAAAAACTCTTTTGGCCACTTCAAAACTGCCCATATTTCACTTGTGAGGTGAATGGGACAGGCTGAAACCTACCATCGAATGTCACTTTGAAAGTGCTGTACGACTCAAGCCACGACTTTTCAGATGAGTGGCATTTGGCTTGCTTTTGTGTAAGAAACCACACATCGTTCCTGATGGGCTTCCAACAGTAGGACCTCTCGCTTTTTAGTTGAACCTAATAGTCGCTGATTTAAGGAAACATATATCCACCTTTGTCATCTTATTTCATACAGATTTTATCATGTTTTACATTTCAATGTCACTTAAATTCTAAAGGGGCAACCTGCTACTGCCCAATTTCAAACTTTCACATGTATGGTTAAATCACTGAATGTCATTAACCCTAAAGGAAAAGATGCAAGCTCAGCTTTTTACTGGTGGAACTTGACCATTACTCTATAAATACTGATATTTGAAATACAGCTACGTTTCAAATGAACGGCATTCGACTTGCTTTGCTTCAAAACCAGGCTATTGTTTCTGCTCGGTTTCGAACCGAGGACCTTTCGCGTGTAAAGCGAACGTGATTACCACTACAGTACAGAAACTTGCCACTGATGTAAGACGGCTGTTTTGACACATCATGCCGTATATATTCTCTCTAAGCCACACTTTTAAACGAAAACCCCTTTTGGCCACGTCAAAACTGCCCATATATCACTTGTGAGGTGAATTGAACAGGATGAATCCTTCTATTGGATGTAGCTTTGAAACTGCAGTACGACTCAAGCCACGACTTATCGAATGAGTGGCATTTGAATTGCTTTGAATTGTGTGCACTGTTCTGGCGAATGTGATAATACCTACAAAAATTAAAGCAGGGGAGCCAAGCAAGGCTGAAGTTGAGGTTTACACTTTCTTTGAATTATCTTGGAAGGAAATTATGTAACCTTTTACCTAAACAGATCTCAACTCGTTTCAGGCTAAAAGGCAAGCTTTGTTTCTGCTCGGTTTCGAACCAAGGACCTTTCGCGTGTGAGGCGAACGTGATAACCACTACACTACAGAAACCTTCACATTGTCTTAGCCTGGTTGTTCCATAGATGTTCTGCGAATTTTCTCTCTTTGCAAAAACTCCCTAATGGCCGATGTTTTTCACCCACTTTCGAACCGATCGTTTTTCACGTGCGAGGTGAATGTGAAGGCCTAAAATCTACACCTGCGTGTATCTCTGAAAGCACTTCAGGACACAAGCACAAACTTATCCCATGAATGACATTTGACTCGCATTTTTGTAAAAACTTTGGGTTGTTTCTGCTCGGTTTCGAACCGAGGACCTTTCGCGTGTTAGGCGAACGTGATAACCACTACACTACAGAAACCTGCCTTTCACGAAACTCTGCTGTTTTGACAGATTTTGCCACATATTTTCTCTGTGAGCCACACTTTGCGGGAAAAACTCTTTTGGCCACTTCAAAACTGCCCATATTTCACTTGTGAGGTGAATGGGACAGGCTGAAACCTACCATCGAATGTCACTTTGAAAGTGCTGTACGACTCAAGCCACGACTTTTCAGATGAGTGGCATTTGGCTTGCTTTTGTGTAAGAAACCACACATCGTTCCTGATGGGCTTCCAACAGTAGGACCTCTCGCTTTTTAGTTGAACCTAATAGTCGCTGATTTAAGGAAACATATATCCACCTTTGTCATCTTATTTCATACAGATTTTATCATGTTTTACATTTCAATGTCACTTAAATTCTAAAGGGGCAACCTGCTACTGCCCAATTTCAAACTTTCACATGTATGGTTAAATCACTGAATGTCATTAACCCTAAAGGAAAAGATGCAAGCTCAGCTTTTTACTGGTGGAACTTGACCATTACTCTATAAATACTGATATTTGAAATACAGCTACGTTTCAAATGAACGGCATTCGACTTGCTTTGCTTCAAAACCAGGCTATTGTTTCTGCTCGGTTTCGAACCGAGGACCTTTCGCGTGTAAAGCGAACGTGATTACCACTACACTACAGAAACTTGCCACTGATGTAAGACGGCTGTTTTGACACATCATGCCGTATATATTCTCTCTAAGCCACACTTTTAAAGGAAAACCCCTTTTGGCCACGTCAAAACTGCCCATATATCACTTGTGAGGTGAATTGAACAGGATGAATCCTTCTATTGGATGTAGCTTTGAAACTGCAGTACCACTCAAGCCACGACTTATCGAATGAGTGGCATTTGAATTGCTTTGAATTGTGTGCACTGTTCTGGCGAATGTGATAATACCTACAAAAATTAAAGCAGGGGAGCCAAGCAAGGCTGAAGTTGAGGTTTACACTTTCTTTGAATTATCTTGGAAGGAAATTATGTAACCTTTTACCTAAACAGATCTCAACTCGTTTCAGGCTAAAAGGCAAGCTTTGTTTCTGCTCGGTTTCGAACCGAGGACCTTTCGCGTGTGAGGCGAACGTGATAACCACTACACTACAGAAACCTTCACATTTTCTTAGCCTGGTTGTTCCATAGATGTTCTGCGAATTTTCTCTCTTTGCAAAAACTCCCTAATGGCCGATGTTTTTCACCCACTTTCGAACCGATCGTTTTTCACGTGCGAGGTGAATGTGAAGGCCTAAAATCTACACCTGCGTGTATCTCTGAAAGCACTTCAAGACACAAGCACAAACTTATCCCATGAATGACATTTGACTCGCATTTTTGTAAAAACTTTGGGTTGTTTCTGCTCGGTTTCGAACCGAGGACCTTTCGCGTGTTAGGCGAACGTGATAACCACTACACTACAGAAACCTGCCTTTCACGAAACTCTGCTGTTTTGACAGATTTTGCCACATATTTTCTCTGTGAGCCACACTTTGCGGGAAAAACTCTTTTGGCCACTTCAAAACTGCCCATATTTCACTTGTGAGGTGAATGGGACAGGCTGAAACCTACCATCGAATGTCACTTTGAAAGTGCTGTACGACTCAAGCCACGACTTTTCAGATGAGTGGCATTTGGCTTGCTTTTGTGTAAGAAACCACACATCGTTCCTGATGGGCTTCCAACAGTAGGACCTCTCGCTTTTTAGTTGAACCTAATAGTCGCTGATTTAAGGAAACATATATCCACCTTTGTCATCTTATTTCATACAGATTTTATCATGTTTTACATTTCAATGTCACTTAAATTCTAAAGGGGCAACCTGCTACTGCCCAATTTCAAACTTTCACATGTATGGTTAAATCACTGAATGTCATTAACCCTAAAGGAAAAGATGCAAGCTCAGCTTTTTACTGGTGGAACTTGACCATTACTCTATAAATACTGATATTTGAAATACAGCTACGTTTCAAATGAACGGCATTCGACTTGCTTTGCTTCAAAACCAGGCTATTGTTTCTGCTCGGTTTCGAACCGAGGACCTTTCGCGTGTAAAGCGAACGTGATTACCACTACAGTACAGAAACTTGCCACTGATGTAAGACGGCTGTTTTGACACATCATGCCGTATATATTCTCTCTAAGCCACACTTTTAAACGAAAACCCCTTTTGGCCACGTCAAAACTGCCCATATATCACTTGTGAGGTGAATTGAACAGGATGAATCCTTCTATTGGATGTAGCTTTGAAACTGCAGTACGACTCAAGCCACGACTTATCGAATGAGTGGCATTTGAATTGCTTTGAATTGTGTGCACTGTTCTGGCGAATGTGATAATACCTACAAAAATTAAAGCAGGGGAGCCAAGCAAGGCTGAAGTTGAGGTTTACACTTTCTTTGAATTATCTTGGAAGGAAATTATGTAACCTTTTACCTAAACAGATCTCAACTCGTTTCAGGCTAAAAGGCAAGCTTTGTTTCTGCTCGGTTTCGAACCAAGGACCTTTCGCGTGTGAGGCGAACGTGATAACCACTACACTACAGAAACCTTCACATTGTCTTAGCCTGGTTGTTCCATAGATGTTCTGCGAATTTTCTCTCTTTGCAAAAACTCCCTAATGGCCGATGTTTTTCACCCACTTTCGAACCGATCGTTTTTCACGTGCGAGGTGAATGTGAAGGCCTAAAATCTACACCTGCGTGTATCTCTGAAAGCACTTCAGGACACAAGCACAAACTTATCCCATGAATGACATTTGACTCGCATTTTTGTAAAAACTTTGGGTTGTTTCTGCTCGGTTTCGAACCGAGGACCTTTCGCGTGTTAGGCGAACGTGATAACCACTACACTACAGAAACCTGCCTTTCACGAAACTCTGCTGTTTTGACAGATTTTGCCACATATTTTCTCTGTGAGCCACACTTTGCGGGAAAAACTCTTTTGGCCACTTCAAAACTGCCCATATTTCACTTGTGAGGTGAATGGGACAGGCTGAAACCTACCATCGAATGTCACTTTGAAAGTGCTGTACGACTCAAGCCACGACTTTTCAGATGAGTGGCATTTGGCTTGCTTTTGTGTAAGAAACCACACATCGTTCCTGATGGGCTTCCAACAGTAGGACCTCTCGCTTTTTAGTTGAACCTAATAGTCGCTGATTTAAGGAAACATATATCCACCTTTGTCATCTTATTTCATACAGATTTTATCATGTTTTACATTTCAATGTCACTTAAATTCTAAAGGGGCAACCTGCTACTGCCCAATTTCAAACTTTCACATGTATGGTTAAATCACTGAATGTCATTAACCCTAAAGGAAAAGATGCAAGCTCAGCTTTTTACTGGTGGAACTTGACCATTACTCTATAAATACTGATATTTGAAATACAGCTACGTTTCAAATGAACGGCATTCGACTTGCTTTGCTTCAAAACCAGGCTATTGTTTCTGCTCGGTTTCGAACCGAGGACCTTTCGCGTGTAAAGCGAACGTGATTACCACTACAGTACAGAAACTTGCCACTGATGTAAGACGGCTGTTTTGACACATCATGCCGTATATATTCTCTCTAAGCCACACTTTTAAACGAAAACCCCTTTTGGCCACGTCAAAACTGCCCATATATCACTTGTGAGGTGAATTGAACAGGATGAATCCTTCTATTGGATGTAGCTTTGAAACTGCAGTACGACTCAAGCCACGACTTATCGAATGAGTGGCATTTGAATTGCTTTGAATTGTGTGCACTGTTCTGGCGAATGTGATAATACCTACAAAAATTAAAGCAGGGGAGCCAAGCAAGGCTGAAGTTGAGGTTTACACTTTCTTTGAATTATCTTGGAAGGAAATTATGTAACCTTTTACCTAAACAGATCTCAACTCGTTTCAGGCTAAAAGGCAAGCTTTGTTTCTGCTCGGTTTCGAACCAAGGACCTTTCGCGTGTGAGGCGAACGTGATAACCACTACACTACAGAAACCTTCACATTGTCTTAGCCTGGTTGTTCCATAGATGTTCTGCGAATTTTCTCTCTTTGCAAAAACTCCCTAATGGCCGATGTTTTTCACCCACTTTCGAACCGATCGTTTTTCACGTGCGAGGTGAATGTGAAGGCCTAAAATCTACACCTGCGTGTATCTCTGAAAGCACTTCAGGACACAAGCACAAACTTATCCCATGAATGACATTTGACTCGCATTTTTGTAAAAACTTTGGGTTGTTTCTGCTCGGTTTCGAACCGAGGACCTTTCGCGTGTTAGGCGAACGTGATAACCACTACACTACAGAAACCTGCCTTTCACGAAACTCTGCTGTTTTGACAGATTTTGCCACATATTTTCTCTGTGAGCCACACTTTGCGGGAAAAACTCTTTTGGCCACTTCAAAACTGCCCATATTTCACTTGTGAGGTGAATGGGACAGGCTGAAACCTACCATCGAATGTCACTTTGAAAGTGCTGTACGACTCAAGCCACGACTTTTCAGATGAGTGGCATTTGGCTTGCTTTTGTGTAAGAAACCACACATCGTTCCTGATGGGCTTCCAACAGTAGGACCTCTCGCTTTTTAGTTGAACCTAATAGTCGCTGATTTAAGGAAACATATATCCACCTTTGTCATCTTATTTCATACAGATTTTATCATGTTTTACATTTCAATGTCACTTAAATTCTAAAGGGGCAACCTGCTACTGCCCAATTTCAAACTTTCACATGTATGGTTAAATCACTGAATGTCATTAACCCTAAAGGAAAAGATGCAAGCTCAGCTTTTTACTGGTGGAACTTGACCATTACTCTATAAATACTGATATTTGAAATACAGCTACGTTTCAAATGAACGGCATTCGACTTGCTTTGCTTCAAAACCAGGCTATTGTTTCTGCTCGGTTTCGAACCGAGGACCTTTCGCGTGTAAAGCGAACGTGATTACCACTACACTACAGAAACTTGCCACTGATGTAAGACGGCTGTTTTGACACATCATGCCGTATATATTCTCTCTAAGCCACACTTTTAAAGGAAAACCCCTTTTGGCCACGTCAAAACTGCCCATATATCACTTGTGAGGTGAATTGAACAGGATGAATCCTTCTATTGGATGTAGCTTTGAAACTGCAGTACCACTCAAGCCACGACTTATCGAATGAGTGGCATTTGAATTGCTTTGAATTGTGTGCACTGTTCTGGCGAATGTGATAATACCTACAAAAATTAAAGCAGGGGAGCCAAGCAAGGCTGAAGTTGAGGTTTACACTTTCTTTGAATTATCTTGGAAGGAAATTATGTAACCTTTTACCTAAACAGATCTCAACTCGTTTCAGGCTAAAAGGCAAGCTTTGTTTCTGCTCGGTTTCGAACCGAGGACCTTTCGCGTGTGAGGCGAACGTGATAACCACTACACTACAGAAACCTTCACATTTTCTTAGCCTGGTTGTTCCATAGATGTTCTGCGAATTTTCTCTCTTTGCAAAAACTCCCTAATGGCCGATGTTTTTCACCCACTTTCGAACCGATCGTTTTTCACGTGCGAGGTGAATGTGAAGGCCTAAAATCTACACCTGCGTGTATCTCTGAAAGCACTTCAAGACACAAGCACAAACTTATCCCATGAATGACATTTGACTCGCATTTTTGTAAAAACTTTGGGTTGTTTCTGCTCGGTTTCGAACCGAGGACCTTTCGCGTGTTAGGCGAACGTGATAACCACTACACTACAGAAACCTGCCTTTCATGAAACTCTGCTGTTTTGACAGATTTTGCCACATATTTTCTCTGTGAGCCACACTTTGCGGGAAAAACTCTTTTGGCCACTTCAAAACTGCCCATATTTCACTTGTGAGGTGAATGGGACAGGCTGAAACCTACCATCGAATGTCACTTTGAAAGTGCTGTACGACTCAAGCCACGACTTTTCAGATGAGTGGCATTTGGCTTGCTTTTGTGTAAGAAACCACACATCGTTCCTGATGGGCTTCCAACAGTAGGACCTCTCGCTTTTTAGTTGAACCTAATAGTCGCTGATTTAAGGAAACATATATCCACCTTTGTCATCTTATTTCATACAGATTTTATCATGTTTTACATTTCAATGTCACTTAAATTCTAAAGGGGCAACCTGCTACTGCCCAATTTCAAACTTTCACATGTATGGTTAAATCACTGAATGTCATTAACCCTAAAGGAAAAGATGCAAGCTCAGCTTTTTACTGGTGGAACTTGACCATTACTCTATAAATACTGATATTTGAAATACAGCTACGTTTCAAATGAACGGCATTCGACTTGCTTTGCTTCAAAACCAGGCTATTGTTTCTGCTCGGTTTCGAACCGAGGACCTTTCGCGTGTAAAGCGAACGTGATTACCACTACACTACAGAAACTTGCCACCGATGAAAGACGGCTGTTTTGACACATCATGCCGTATATATTTTCTCTAAGCCACACTTTTAAGGGAAAACCCCTTTTGGCCACGTCAAAACTGCCCATATATCACTTGTGAGGTGAATTGGACAGGATGAATCCTTCTATTGGATGTAGCTTTGAAACTGCAGTACGACTCAAGCCACGACTTATCGAATGAGTGGCATTTGAATTGCTTTGAATTGTGTGCACTGTTCTGGCGAATGTGATAATACCTACAAAAATTAAAGCAGGGGAGCCAAGCAAGGCTGAAGTTGAGGTTTACACTTTCTTTGAATTATCTTGGAAGGAAATTATGTAACCTTTTACCTAAACAGATCTCAACTCGTTTCAGGCTAAAAGGCAAGCTTTGTTTCTGCTCGGTTTCGAACCAAGGACCTTTCGCGTGTGAGGCGAACGTGATAACCACTACACTACAGAAACCTTCACATTGTCTTAGCCTGGTTGTTCCATAGATGTTCTGCGAATTTTCTCTCTTTGCAAAAACTCCCTAATGGCCGATGTTTTTCACCCACTTTCGAACCGATCGTTTTTCACGTGCGAGGTGAATGTGAAGGCCTAAAATCTACACCTGCGTGTATCTCTGAAAGCACTTCAGGACACAAGCACAAACTTATCCCATGAATGACATTTGACTCGCATTTTTGTAAAAACTTTGGGTTGTTTCTGCTCGGTTTCGAACCGAGGACCTTTCGCGTGTTAGGCGAACGTGATAACCACTACACTACAGAAACCTGCCTTTCACGAAACTCTGCTGTTTTGACAGATTTTGCCACATATTTTCTCTGTGAGCCACACTTTGCGGGAAAAACTCTTTTGGCCACTTCAAAACTGCCCATATTTCACTTGTGAGGTGAATGGGACAGGCTGAAACCTACCATCGAATGTCACTTTGAAAGTGCTGTACGACTCAAGCCACGACTTTTCAGATGAGTGGCATTTGGCTTGCTTTTGTGTAAGAAACCACACATCGTTCCTGATGGGCTTCCAACAGTAGGACCTCTCGCTTTTTAGTTGAACCTAATAGTCGCTGATTTAAGGAAACATATATCCACCTTTGTCATCTTATTTCATACAGATTTTATCATGTTTTACATTTCAATGTCACTTAAATTCTAAAGGGGCAACCTGCTACTGCCCAATTTCAAACTTTCACATGTATGGTTAAATCACTGAATGTCATTAACCCTAAAGGAAAAGATGCAAGCTCAGCTTTTTACTGGTGGAACTTGACCATTACTCTATAAATACTGATATTTGAAATACAGCTACGTTTCAAATGAACGGCATTCGACTTGCTTTGCTTCAAAACCAGGCTATTGTTTCTGCTCGGTTTCGAACCGAGGACCTTTCGCGTGTAAAGCGAACGTGATTACCACTACACCACAGAAACTTGCCACCGATGAAAGACGGCTTTTTTGACACATCATGCCGTATATATTCTCTCTAAGCCACACTTTTAAGGGAAAACCCCTTTTGGCCACGTCAAAACTGCCCATATATCACTTGTGAGGTGAATTGGACAGGATGAATCCTTCTATTGGATGTAGCTTTGAAACTGCAGTACGACTCAAGCCACGACTTATCGAATGAGTGGCAATTGGATTGCTTTGAATTGTGTGCACTGTTCTGGCGAATGTGATAATACCTACAAAAATTAAAGCAGGGGAGCCAAGCAAGGCTGAAGTTGAGGTTTACACTTTCTTTGAATTATCTTGGAAGGAAATTATGTAACCTTTTACCTAAACAGATCTCAACTCGTTTCAGGCTAAAAGGCAAGCTTTGTTTCTGCTCGGTTTCGAACCGAGGACCTTTCGCGTGTGAGGCGAACGTGATAACCACTACACTACAGAAACCTTCACATTGTCTTAGCCTGGTTGTTCCATAGATGTTCTGCGAATTTTCTCTCTTTGCAAAAACTCCCTAATGGCCGATGTTTTTCACCCACTTTCGAACCGATCGTTTTTCACGTGCGAGGTGAATGTGAAGGCCTAAAATCTACACCTGCGTGTATCTCTGAAAGCACTTCAAGACACAAGCACAAACTTATGCCATGAATGACATTTGACTCGCATTTTTGTAAAAACTTTGGGTTGTTTCTGCTCGGTTTCGAACCGAGGACCTTTCGCGTGTTAGGCGAACGTGATAACCACTACACTACAGAAACCTGCCTTTCACGAAACTCGGCTGTTTTGACAGATTTTGCCACATATTTTCTCTGTGAGCCACACTTTGCGGGAAAAACTCTTTTGGCCACTTCAAAACTGCCCATATTTCACTTGTGAGGTGAATGGGACAGGCTGAAACCTACCATCGAATGTAACTTTGAAAGTGCTGTACGACTCAAGCCACGACTTTTCAGATGAGTGGCATTTGGCTTGCTTTTGTGTAAGAAACCACACATCGTTCCTGATGGGCTTCCAACAGTAGGACCTCTCGCTTTTTAGTTGAACCTAATAGTCGCTGATTTAAGGAAACATATATCCACCTTTGTCATCTTATTTCATACAGATTTTATCATGTTTTACATTTCAATGTCACTTAAATTCTAAAGGGGCAACCTGCTACTGCCCAATTTCAAACTTTCACATGTATGGTTAAATCACTGAATGTCATTAACCCTAAAGGAAAAGATGCAAGCTCAGCTTTTTACTGGTGGAACTTGACCATTACTCTATAAATACTGATATTTGAAATACAGCTACGTTTCAAATGAACGGCATTCGACTTGCTTTGCTTCAAAACCAGGCTATTGTTTCTGCTCGGTTTCGAACCGAGGACCTTTCGCGTGTAAAGCGAACGTGATTACCACTACACTACAGAAACTTGCCACTGATGTAAGACGGCTGTTTTGACACATCATGCCGTATATATTCTCTCTAAGCCACACTTTTAAAGGAAAACCCCTTTTGGCCACGTCAAAACTGCCCATATATCACTTGTGAGGTGAATTGAACAGGATGAATCCTTCTATTGGATGTAGCTTTGAAACTGCAGTACCACTCAAGCCACGACTTATCGAATGAGTGGCATTTGAATTGCTTTGAATTGTGTGCACTGTTCTGGCGAATGTGATAATACCTACAAAAATTAAAGCAGGGGAGCCAAGCAAGGCTGAAGTTGAGGTTTACACTTTCTTTGAATTATCTTGGAAGGAAATTATGTAACCTTTTACCTAAACAGATCTCAACTCGTTTCAGGCTAAAAGGCAAGCTTTGTTTCTGCTCGGTTTCGAACCGAGGACCTTTCGCGTGTGAGGCGAACGTGATAACCACTACACTACAGAAACCTTCACATTTTCTTAGCCTGGTTGTTCCATAGATGTTCTGCGAATTTTCTCTCTTTGCAAAAACTCCCTAATGGCCGATGTTTTTCACCCACTTTCGAACCGATCGTTTTTCACGTGCGAGGTGAATGTGAAGGCCTAAAATCTACACCTGCGTGTATCTCTGAAAGCACTTCAAGACACAAGCACAAACTTATCCCATGAATGACATTTGACTCGCATTTTTGTAAAAACTTTGGGTTGTTTCTGCTCGGTTTCGAACCGAGGACCTTTCGCGTGTTAGGCGAACGTGATAACCACTACACTACAGAAACCTGCCTTTCATGAAACTCTGCTGTTTTGACAGATTTTGCCACATATTTTCTCTGTGAGCCACACTTTGCGTGAAAAACTCTTTTGGCCACTTCAAAACTGCCCATATTTCACTTGTGAGGTGAATGGGACAGGCTGAAACCTACCATCGAATGTCACTTTGAAAGTGCTGTACGACTCAAGCCACGACTTTTCAGATGAGTGGCATTTGGCTTGCTTTTGTGTAAGAAACCACACATCGTTCCTGATGGGCTTCCAACAGTAGGACCTCTCGCTTTTTAGTTGAACCTAATAGTCGCTGATTTAAGGAAACATATATCCACCTTTGTCATCTTATTTCATACAGATTTTATCATGTTTTACATTTCAATGTCACTTAAATTCTAAAGGGGCAACCTGCTACTGCCCAATTTCAAACTTTCACATGTATGGTTAAATCACTGAATGTCATTAACCCTAAAGGAAAAGATGCAAGCTCAGCTTTTTACTGGTGGAACTTGACCATTACTCTATAAATACTGATATTTGAAATACAGCTACGTTTCAAATGAACGGCATTCGACTTGCTTTGCTTCAAAACCAGGCTATTGTTTCTGCTCGGTTTCGAACCGAGGACCTTTCGCGTGTAAAGCGAGCGTGATTACCACTACACTACAGAAACTTGCCACCGATGAAAGACGGCTGTTTTGACACATCATGCCGTATATATTTTCTCTAAGCCACACTTTTAAAGGAAAACCCCTTTTGGCCACGTCAAAACTGCCCATATATCACTTGTGAGGTGAATTGGACAGGATGAATCCTTCTATTGGATGTAGCTTTGAAACTGCAGTACGACTCAAGCCACGACTTATCGAATGAGTGGCATTTGGATTGCTTTGAATTGTGTGCACTGTTCTGGCGAATGTGATAATACCTACAAAATTTAAAGCAGGGGAGCCAAGCAAGGCTGAAGTTGAGGGTTACACTTTCTTTGAATTATCTTGGAAGGAAATTATGTAAACTTTTACCTAAACAGATCTCAACTCGTTTCAGGCTAAAAGGCAAGCTTTGTTTCTGCTCGGTTTCGAACCGAGGACCTTTCGCGTGTGAGGCGAACGTGATAACCACTACACTACAGAAACCTTCACATTGCCTTCGCCTGGTTGTTTCATAGATGTTCTGCGCATTTTCTCTATTTGCAAAAACTCCCTAATGGCCGATGTTTTTCACCCACTTTCGAACCGATCGTTTTTCACGTGCGAGGTGAATGTGAAGGCCTAAAATCTACACCTGCGTGTATCTCTGGAAGCGCTTCAAGACACAAGCACAAACACATCCCATGAATGACATTTGACTCGCATTTTTGTAAAAACTTTGGGTTGTTTCTGCTCGGTTTCGAACCGAGGACCTTTCGCGTGTTAGGCGAACGTGATAACCACTACACTACAGAAACATGCCTTTCATGAAACTCGGCTGTTTTGACAGATTTTGCCACATATTTTCTCTATGAGCCACACTTTGCGGGAAAAACTCTTTTGGCCACTTCAAAACTGCCCATATTTCACTTGTGAGGTGAATGGGACAGGCTGAAACCTACCATCGAATGTAACTTTGAAAGTGCTGTACGACTCAAGCCACGACTTTTCAGATGAGTGGCATTTGGCTTGCTTTTGTGTAAGAAACCACACATCGTTCCTGATGGGCTTCCAACAGTAGGACCTCTCGCTTTTTAGTTGAACCTAATAGTCGCTGATTTAAGGAAACATATATCCACCTTTGTCATCTTATTTCATACAGATTTTATCATGTTTTACATTTCAATGTCACTTAAAATCTAAAGGGGCAACCTGCTACTGCCCAATTTCAAACTTTCACATGTATGGTTAAATCACTGAATGTCATTAACACAACAGGAAAAGATGCAAGCTCAGCTTTTACTGGTGGAACTTGACCATTACTCTATAAATACTGATATTTGAAATACAGCTACGTTTCAAATGAACGGCATTCGACTTGCTTTGCTTCAAAACCAGGCTATTGTTACTGCTCGGTTTCGAACCGAGGACCTTTCGCGTGTAAAGCGAACGTGATTACCACTACACCACAGAAACTTGCCACCGATGAAAGACGGCTGTTTTGACACATCATGCCGTATATATTCTCTCTAAGCCACACTTTTAAGGGAAAACCCCTTTTGGCCACGTCAAAACTGCCCATATATCACTTGTGAGGTGAATTGAACAGGATGAATCCTTCTATTGGATGTAGCTTTGAAACTGCAGTACGACTCAAGCCACGACTTATCGAATGAGTGGCATTTGAATTGCTTTGAATTGTGTGCACTGTTCTGGCGAATGTGATAATACCTACAAAAATTAAAGCAGGGGAGCCAAGCAAGGCTGAAGTTGAGGTTTACACTTTCTTTGAATTATCTTGGAAGGAAATTATGTAACCTTTTACCTAAACAGATCTCAACTCGTTTCAGGCTAAAAGGCAAGCTTTGTTTCTGCTCGGTTTCGAACCGAGGACCTTTCGCGTGTGAGGCGAACGTGATAACCACTACACTACAGAAACCTTCACATTGTCTTAGCCTGGTTGTTCCATAGATGTTCTGCGAATTTTCTCTCTTTGCAAAAACTCCCTAATGGCCGATGTTTTTCACCCACTTTCGAACCGATCGTTTTTCACGTGCGAGGTGAATGTGAAGGCCTAAAATCTACACCTGCGTGTATCTCTGAAAGCACTTCAAGACACAAGCACAAACTTATCCCATGAATGACATTTGACTCGCATTTTTGTAAAAACTTTGGGTTGTTTCTGCTCGGTTTCGAACCGAGGACCTTTCGCGTGTTAGGCGAACGTGATAACCACTAAACTACAGAAACCTGCCTTTCATGAAACTCTGCTGTTTTGACAGATTTTGCCACATATTTTCTCTGTGAGCCACACTTTGCGGGAAAAACTCTTTTGGCCACTTCAAAACTGCCCATATTTCACTTGTGAGGTGAATGGGACAGGCTGAAACCTACCATCGAATGTCACTTTGAAAGTGCTGTACGACTCAAGCCACGACTTTTCAGATGAGTGGCATTTGGCTTGCTTTTGTGTAAGAAACCACACATCGTTCCTGATGGGCTTCCAACAGTAGGACCTCTCGCTTTTTAGTTGAACCTAATAGTCGCTGATTTAAGGAAACATATATCCACCTTTGTCATCTTATTTCATACAGATTTTATCATGTTTTACATTTCAATGTCACTTAAATTCTAAAGGGGCAACCTGCTACTGCCCAATTTCAAACTTTCACATGTATGGTTAAATCACTGAATGTCATTAACCCTAAAGGAAAAGATGCAAGCTCAGCTTTTTACTGGTGGAACTTGACCATTACTCTATAAATACTGATATTTGAAATACAGCTACGTTTCAAATGAACGGCATTCGACTTGCTTTGCTTCAAAACCAGGCTATTGTTTCTGCTCGGTTTCGAACCGAGGACCTTTCGCGTGTAAAGCGAACGTGATTACCACTACACCACAGAAACTTGCCACCGATGAAAGACGGCTGTTTTGACACATCATGCCGTATATATTCTCTCTAAGCCACATTTTTAAGGGAAAACCCCTTTTGGCCACGTCAAATTTGCCCATATATCACTTGTGAGGTGAATTGGACAGGATGAATCCTTCTATTGGATGTAGCTTTGAAACTGCAGTATGACTCAAGCCACGACTTATCGAATGAGTGGCATTTGGATTGCTTTGAATTGTGTGCACTGTTCTGGCGAATGTGATAATACCTACAAAAATTAAAGCAGGGGAGCCAAGCAAGGCTGAAGTTGAGGGTTACACTTTCTTTGAATTATCTTGGAAGGAAATTATGTAAACTTTTACCTAAACAGATCTCAACTCGTTTCAGGCTAAAAGGCAAGCTTTGTTTCTGCTCGGTTTCGAACCGAGGACCTTTCGCGTGTGAGGCGAACATGATAACCACTACACTACAGAAACCTTCACATTGCCTTCGCCTGGTTGTTTCATAGATGTTCTGCGCATTTTCTCTCTTTGCAAAAACTCCCTAATGGCCGATGTTTTTCACCCACTTTCGAACCGATCGTTTTTCACGTGCGAGGTGAATGTGAAGGCCTAAAATCTACACCTGCGTGTATCTCTGAAAGCGCTTCAAGACACAAGCACAAACACATCCCATGAATGACATTTGACTCGCATTTTTGTAAAAACTTTGGGTTGTTTCTGCTCGGTTTCGAACCGATGACCTTTCGCGTGTTAGGCGAACGTGATAACCACTACACTACAGAAACATGCCTTTCACGAAACTCGGCTGTTTTGACAGATTTTGCCACATATTTTCTCTATGAGCCACACTTTGCGGGAAAAACTCTTTTGGCCACTTCAAAACTGCCCATATTTCACTTGTGAGGTGAATGGGACAGGCTGAAACCTACCATCGAATGTAACTTTGAAAGTGCTGTACGACTCAAGCCACGACTTTTCAGATGAGTGGCATTTGGCTTGCTTTTGTGTAAGAAACCACACATCGTTCCTGATGGGCTTCCAACAGTAGGACCTCTCGCTTTTTAGTTGAACCTAATAGTCGCTGATTTAAGGAAACATATATCCACCTTTGTCATCTTATTTCATACAGATTTTATCATGTTTTACATTTCAATGTCACTTAAATTCTAAAGGGGCAACCTGCTACTGCCCAATTTCAAACTTTCACATGTATGGTTAAATCACTGAATGTCATTAACCCTAAAGGAAAAGATGCAAGCTCAGCTTTTTACTGGTGGAACTTGACCATTACTCTATAAATACTGATATTTGAAATACAGCTACGTTTCAAATGAACGGCATTCGACTTGCTTTGCTTCAAAACCAGGCTATTGTTTCTGCTCGGTTTCGAACCGAGGACCTTTCGCGTGTAAAGCGAACGTGATTACCACTACACTACAGAAACTTGCCACCGATGAAAGACGGCTGTTTTGACACATCATGCCGTATATATTTTCTCTAAGCCACACTTTTAAGGGAAAACCCCTTTTGGCCACGTCAAAACTGCCCATATATCACTTGTGAGGTGAATTGGACAGGATGAATCCTTCTATTGGATGTAGCTTTGAAACTGCAGTACGACTCAAGCCACGACTTATCGAATGAGTGGCATTTGGATTGCTTTGAATTGTGTGCACTGTTCTGGCGAATGTGATAATACCTACAAAATTTAAAGCAGGGGAGCCAAGCAAGGCTGAAGTTGAGGGTTACACTTTCTTTGAATTATCTTGGAAGGAAATTATGTAAACTTTTACCTAAACAGATCTCAACTCGTTTCAGGCTAAAAGGCAAGCTTTGTTTCTGCTCGGTTTCGAACCGAGGACCTTTCGCGTGTGAGGCGAACGTGATAACCACTACACAACAGAAACCTTCACATTGCCTTCGCCTGGTTGTTTCATAGATGTTCTGCGCATTTTCTCTATTTGCAAAAACTCCCTAATGGCCGATGTTTTTCACCCACTTTCGAACCGATTGTTTTTCACATGCGAGGTGAATGTGAAGGCCTAAAATCTACACCTGCGTGTATCTCTGGAAGCGCTTCAAGACACAAGCACAAACACATCCCATGAATGACATTTGACTCGCATTTTTGTAAAAACTTTGGGTTGTTTCTGCTCGGTTTCGAACCGAGGACCTTTCGCGTGTTAGGCGAACGTGATAACCACTACACTACAGAAACATGCCTTTCATGAAACTCGGCTGTTTTGACAGATTTTGCCACATATTTTCTCTATGAGCCACACTTTGCGGGAAAAACTCTTTTGGCCACTTCAAAACTGCCTATATTTCACTTGTGAGGTGAATGGGACAGGCTGAAACCTACCATCGAATGTAACTTTGAAAGTGCTGTACGACTCAAGCCACGACTTTTCAGATGAGTGGCATTTGGCTTGCTTTTGTGTAAGAAACCACACATCGTTCCTGATGGGCTTCCAACAGTAGGACCTCTCGCTTTTTAGTTGAACCTAATAGTCGCTGATTTAAGGAAACATATATCCACCTTTGTCATCTTATTTCATACAGATTTTATCATGTTTTACATTTCAATGTCACTTAAAATCTAAAGGGGCAACCTGCTACTGCCCAATTTCAAACTTTCACATGTATGGTTAAATCACTGAATGTCATTAACACTACAGGAAAAGATGCAAGCTCAGCTTTTTACTGGTGGAACTTGACCATTACTCTATAAATACTGATATTTGAAATACAGCTACGTTTCAAATGAACGGCATTCGACTTGCTTTGCTTCAAAACCAGGCTATTGTTTCTGCTCGGTTTCGAACCGAGGACCTTTCGCGTGTAAAGCGAACGTGATTACCACTACACTACAGAAACTTGTCACCGATTTAAGACGGCTGTTTTGACACATCATGCCGTATATATTCTCTCTAAGCCACACTTTTAAAGGAAAACCCCTTTTGGCCACGTCAAAACTGCCCATATATCACTTGTGAGGTGAATTGAACAGGATGAATCCTTCTATTGGATGTAGCTTTGAAACTGCAGTACGACTCAAGCCACGACTTATCGAATGAGTGGCATTTGAATTGCTTTGAATTGTGTGCACTGTTCTGGCGAATGTGATAATACCTACAAAAATTAAAGCAGGGGAGCCAAGCAAGGCTGAAGTTGAGGTTTACACTTTCTTTGAATTATCTTGGAAGGAAATTATGTAACCTTTTACCTAAACAGATCTCAACTCGTTTCAGGCTAAAAGGCAAGCTTTGTTTCTGCTCGGTTTCGAACCGAGGACCTTTCGCGTGTGAGGCGAACGTGATAACCACTACACTACAGAAACCTTCACATTGTCTTAGCCTGGTTGTTCCATAGATGTTCTGCGAATTTTCTCTCTTTGCAAAAACTCCCTAATGGCCGATGTTTTTCACCCACTTTCGAACCGATCGTTTTTCACGTGCGAGGTGAATGTGAAGGCCTAAAATCTACACCTGCGTGTATCTCTGAAAGCACTTCAAGACACAAGCACAAACTTATCCCATGAATGACATTTGACTCGCATTTTTGTAAAAACTTTGGGTTGTTTCTGCTCGGTTTCGAACCGAGGACCTTTCGCGTGTTAGGCGAACGTGATAACCACTACACTACAGAAACCTGCCTTTCACAAAACTCTGCTGTTTTGACAGATTTTGCCACATATTTTCTCTGTGAGCCACACTTTGCGGGAAAAACTCTTTTGGCCACTTCAAAACTGCCCATATTTCACTTGTGAGGTGAATGGGACAGGCTGAAACCTACCATCGAATGTCACTTTGAAAGTGCTGTACGACTCAAGCCACGACTTTTCAGATGAGTGGCATTTGGCTTGCTTTTGTGTAAGAAACCACACATCGTTCCTGATGGGCTTCCAACAGTAGGACCTCTCGCTTTTTAGTTGAACCTAATAGTCGCTGATTTAAGGAAACATATATCCACCTTTGTCATCTTATTTCATACAGATTTTATCATGTTTTACATTTCAATGTCACTTAAATTCTAAAGGGGCAACCTGCTACTGCCCAATTTCAAACTTTCACATGTATGGTTAAATCACTGAATGTCATTAACCCTAAAGGAAAAGATGCAAGCTCAGCTTTTTACTGGTGGAACTTGACCATTACTCTATAAATACTGATATTTGAAATACAGCTACGTTTCAAATGAACGGCATTCGACTTGCTTTGCTTCAAAACCAGGCTATTGTTTCTGCTCGGTTTCGAACCGAGGACCTTTCGCGTGTAAAGCGAACGTGATTACCACTACACCACAGAAACTTGCCACCGATGAAAGACGGCTTTTTTGCCACATCATGCCGTATATATTCTCTCTAAGCCACACTTTTAAGGGAAAACCCCTTTTGGCCACGTCAAAACTGCCCATATATCACTTGTGAGGTGAATTGGACGGGATGAATCCTTCTATTGGATGTAGCTTTGAAACTGCAGTACGACTCAAGCCACGACTTATCGAATGAGTGGCATTTGGATTGCTTTGAATTGTGTGCACTGTTCTGGCGAATGTGATAATACCTACAAAAATTAAAGCAGGGGAGCCAAGCAAGGCTGAAGTTGAGGTTTACACTTTCTTTGAATTATCTTGGAAGGAAATTATGTAACCTTTTACCTAAACAGATCTCAACTCGTTTCAGGCTAAAAGGCAAGCTTTGTTTCTGCTCGGTTTCGAACCGAGGACCTTTCGCGTGTGAGGCGAACGTGATAACCACTACACTACAGAAACCTTCACATTGTCTTAGCCTGGTTGTTCCATAGATGTTCTGCGAATTTTCTCTCTTTGCAAAAACTCCCTAATGGCCGATGTTTTTCACCCACTTTCGAACCGATCGTTTTTCACGTGCGAGGTGAATGTGAAGGCCTAAAATCTACACCTGCGTGTATCTCTGAAAGCACTTCAAGACACAAGCACAAACTTATGCCATGAATGACATTTGACTCGCATTTTTGTAAAAACTTTGGGTTGTTTCTGCTCGGTTTCGAACCGAGGACCTTTCGCGTGTTAGGCGAACGTGATAACCACTACACTACAGAAACCTGCCTTTCACGAAACTCTGCTGTTTTGACAGATTTTGCCACATATTTTCTCTGTGAGCCACACTTTGCGGGAAAAACTCTTTTGGCCACTTCAAAACTGCCCATATTTCACTTGTGAGGTGAATGGGACAGGCTGAAACCTACCATCGAATGTCACTTTGAAAGTGCTGTACGACTCAAGCCACGACTTTTCAGATGAGTGGCATTTGGCCTGCTTTTGTGTAAGAAACCACACATCGTTCCTGATGGGCTTCCAACAGTAGGACCTCTCGCTTTTTAGTTGAACCTAATAGTCGCTGATTTAAGGAAACATATATCCACCTTTGTCATCTTATTTCATACAGATTTTATCATGTTTTACATTTCAATGTCACTTAAATTCTAAAGGGGCAACCTGCTACTGCCCAATTTCAAACTTTCACATGTATGGTTAAATCACTGAATGTCATTAACCCTAAAGGAAAAGATGCAAGCTCAGCTTTTTACTGGTGGAACTTGACCATTACTCTATAAATACTGATATTTGAAATACAGCTACGTTTCAAATGAACGGCATTCGACTTGCTTTGCTTCAAAACCAGGCTATTGTTTCTGCTCGGTTTCGAACCGAGGACCTTTCGCGTGTAAAGCGAACGTGATTACCACTACAGTACAGAAACTTGCCACTGATGTAAGACGGCTGTTTTGACACATCATGCCGTATATATTCTCTCTAAGCCACACTTTTAAACGAAAACCCCTTTTGGCCACGTCAAAACTGCCCATATATCACTTGTGAGGTGAATTGAACAGGATGAATCCTTCTATTGGATGTAGCTTTGAAACTGCAGTACGACTCAAGCCACGACTTATCGAATGAGTGGCATTTGAATTGCTTTGAATTGTGTGCACTGTTCTGGCGAATGTGATAATACCTACAAAAATTAAAGCAGGGGAGCCAAGCAAGGCTGAAGTTGAGGTTTACACTTTCTTTGAATTATCTTGGAAGGAAATTATGTAACCTTTTACCTAAACAGATCTCAACTCGTTTCAGGCTAAAAGGCAAGCTTTGTTTCTGCTCGGTTTCGAACCAAGGACCTTTCGCGTGTGAGGCGAACGTGATAACCACTACACTACAGAAACCTTCACATTGTCTGAGCCTGGTTGTTCCATAGATGTTCTGCGAATTTTCTCTCTTTGCAAAAACTCCCTAATGGCCGATGTTTTTCACCCACTTTCGAACCGATCGTTTTTCACGTGCGAGGTGAATGTGAAGGCCTAAAATCTACACCTGCGTGTATCTCTGAAAGCACTTCAGGACACAAGCACAAACTTATCCCATGAATGACATTTGACTCGCATTTTTGTAAAAACTTTGGGTTGTTTCTGCTCGGTTTCGAACCGAGGACCTTTCGCGTGTTAGGCGAACGTGATAACCACTACACTACAGAAACCTGCCTTTCACGAAACTCTGCTGTTTTGACAGATTTTGCCACATATTTTCTCTGTGAGCCACACTTTGCGGGAAAAACTCTTTTGGCCACTTCAAAACTGCCCATATTTCACTTGTGAGGTGAATGGGACAGGCTGAAACCTACCATCGAATGTCACTTTGAAAGTGCTGTACGACTCAAGCCACGACTTTTCAGATGAGTGGCATTTGGCTTGCTTTTGTGTAAGAAACCACACATCGTTCCTGATGGGCTTCCAACAGTAGGACCTCTCGCTTTTTAGTTGAACCTAATAGTCGCTGATTTAAGGAAACATATATCCACCTTTGTCATCTTATTTCATACAGATTTTATCATGTTTTACATTTCAATGTCACTTAAATTCTAAAGGGGCAACCTGCTACTGCCCAATTTCAAACTTTCACATGTATGGTTAAATCACTGAATGTCATTAACCCTAAAGGAAAAGATGCAAGCTCAGCTTTTTACTGGTGGAACTTGACCATTACTCTATAAATACTGATATTTGAAATACAGCTACGTTTCAAATGAACGGCATTCGACTTGCTTTGCTTCAAAACCAGGCTATTGTTTCTGCTCGGTTTCGAACCGAGGACCTTTCGCGTGTAAAGCGAACGTGATTACCACTACACTACAGAAACTTGCCACTGATGTAAGACGGCTGTTTTGACACATCATGCCGTATATATTCTCTCTAAGCCACACTTTTAAAGGAAAACCCCTTTTGGCCACGTCAAAACTGCCCATATATCACTTGTGAGGTGAATTGAACAGGATGAATCCTTCTATTGGATGTAGCTTTGAAACTGCAGTACCACTCAAGCCACGACTTATCGAATGAGTGGCATTTGAATTGCTTTGAATTGTGTGCACTGTTCTGGCGAATGTGATAATACCTACAAAAATTAAAGCAGGGGAGCCAAGCAAGGCTGAAGTTGAGGTTTACACTTTCTTTGAATTATCTTGGAAGGAAATTATGTAACCTTTTACCTAAACAGATCTCAACTCGTTTCAGGCTAAAAGGCAAGCTTTGTTTCTGCTCGGTTTCGAACCGAGGACCTTTCGCGTGTGAGGCGAACGTGATAACCACTACACTACAGAAACCTTCACATTTTCTTAGCCTGGTTGTTCCATAGATGTTCTGCGAATTTTCTCTCTTTGCAAAAACTCCCTAATGGCCGATGTTTTTCACCCACTTTCGAACCGATCGTTTTTCACGTGCGAGGTGAATGTGAAGGCCTAAAATCTACACCTGCGTGTATCTCTGAAAGCACTTCAAGACACAAGCACAAACTTATCCCATGAATGACATTTGACTCGCATTTTTGTAAAAACTTTGGGTTGTTTCTGCTCGGTTTCGAACCGAGGACCTTTCGCGTGTTAGGCGAACGTGATAACCACTACACTACAGAAACCTGCCTTTCATGAAACTCTGCTGTTTTGACAGATTTTGCCACATATTTTCTCTGTGAGCCACACTTTGCGGGAAAAACTCTTTTGGCCACTTCAAAACTGCCCATATTTCACTTGTGAGGTGAATGGGACAGGCTGAAACCTACCATCGAATGTCACTTTGAAAGTGCTGTACGACTCAAGCCACGACTTTTCAGATGAGTGGCATTTGGCTTGCTTTTGTGTAAGAAACCACACATCGTTCCTGATGGGCTTCCAACAGTAGGACCTCTCGCTTTTTAGTTGAACCTAATAGTCGCTGATTTAAGGAAACATATATCCACCTTTGTCATCTTATTTCATACAGATTTTATCATGTTTTACATTTCAATGTCACTTAAATTCTAAAGGGGCAACCTGCTACTGCCCAATTTCAAACTTTCACATGTATGGTTAAATCACTGAATGTCATTAACCCTAAAGGAAAAGATGCAAGCTCAGCTTTTTACTGGTGGAACTTGACCATTACTCTATAAATACTGATATTTGAAATACAGCTACGTTTCAAATGAACGGCATTCGACTTGCTTTGCTTCAAAACCAGGCTATTGTTTCTGCTCGGTTTCGAACCGAGGACCTTTCACGTGTAAAGCGAACGTGATTACCACTACACTACAGAAACTTGCCACCGATGAAAGACGGCTGTTTTGACACATCATGCCGTATATATTTTCTCTAAGCCACACTTTTAAGGGAAAACCCCTTTTGGCCACGTCAAAACTGCCCATATATCACTTGTGAGGTGAATTGGACAGGATGAATCCTTCTATTGGATGTAGCTTTGAAACTGCAGTACGACTCAAGCCACGACTTATCGAATGAGTGGCATTTGGATTGCTTTGAATTGTGTGCACTGTTCTGGCGAATGTGATAATACCTACAAAAATTAAAGCAGGGGAGCCAAGCAAGGCTGAAGTTGAGGTTTACACTTTCTTTGAATTATCTTGGAAGGAAATTATGTAACCTTTTACCTAAACAGATCTCAACTCGTTTCAGGCTAAAAGGCAAGCTTTGTTTCTGCTCGGTTTCGAACCGAGGACCTTTCGCGTGTGAGGCGAACGTGATAACCACTACACTACAGAAACCTTCACATTGTCTTAGCCTGGTTGTTCCATAGATGTTCTGCGAATTTTCTCTCTTTGCAAAAACTCCCTAATGGCCGATGTTTTTCACCCACTTTCGAACCGATCGTTTTTCACGTGCGAGGTGAATGTGAAGGCCTAAAATCTACACCTGCGTGTATCTCTGAAAGCACTTCAGGACACAAGCACAAACTTATCCCATGAATGACATTTGACTCGCATTTTTGTAAAAACTTTGGGTTGTTTCTGCTCGGTTTCGAACCGAGGACCTTTCGCGTGTTAGGCGAACGTGATAACCACTACACTACAGAAACCTGCCTTTCACGAAACTCTGCTGTTTTGACAGATTTTGCCACATATTTTCTCTGTGAGCCACACTTTGCGGGAAAAACTCTTTTGGCCACTTCAAAACTGCCCATATTTCACTTGTGAGGTGAATGGGACAGGCTGAAACCTACCATCGAATGTCACTTTGAAAGTGCTGTACGACTCAAGCCACGACTTTTCAGATGAGTGGCATTTGGCTTGCTTTTGTGTAAGAAACCACACATCGTTCCTGATGGGCTTCCAACAGTAGGACCTCTCGCTTTTTAGTTGAACCTAATAGTCGCTGATTTAAGGAAACATATATCCACCTTTGTCATCTTATTTCATACAGATTTTATCATGTTTTACATTTCAATGTCACTTAAATTCTAAAGGGGCAACCTGCTACTGCCCAATTTCAAACTTTCACATGTATGGTTAAATCACTGAATGTCATTAACCCTAAAGGAAAAGATGCAAGCTCAGCTTTTTACTGGTGGAACTTGACCATTACTCTATAAATACTGATATTTGAAATACAGCTACGTTTCAAATGAACGGCATTCGACTTGCTTTGCTTCAAAACCAGGCTATTGTTTCTGCTCGGTTTCGAACCGAGGACCTTTCGCGTGTAAAGCGAACGTGATTACCACTACACTACAGAAACTTGCCACCGATGAAAGACGGCTGTTTTGACACATCATGCCGTATATATTCTCTCTAAGCCACACTTTTAAAGGAAAACCCCTTTTGGCCACGTCAAAACTGCCCATATATCACTTGTGAGGTGAACTGAACAGGATGAATCCTTCTATTGGATGTAGCTTTGAAACTGCAGTACCACTCAAGCCACGACTTATCGAATGAGTGGCATTTGAATTGCTTTGAATTGTGTGCACTGTTCTGGCGAATGTGATAATACCTACAAAAATTAAAGCAGGGGAGCCAAGCAAGGCTGAAGTTGAGGTTTACACTTTCTTTGAATTATCTTGGAAGGAAATTATGTAACCTTTTACCTAAACAGATCTCAACTCGTTTCAGGCTAAAAGGCAAGCTTTGTTTCTGCTCGGTTTCGAACCGAGGACCTTTCGCGTGTGAGGCGAACGTGATAACCACTACACTACAGAAACCTTCACATTTTCTTAGCCTGGTTGTTCCATAGATGTTCTGCGAATTTTCTCTCTTTGCAAAAACTCCCTAATGGCCGATGTTTTTCACCCACTTTCGAACCGATCGTTTTTCACGTGCGAGGTGAATGTGAAGGCCTAAAATCTACACCTGCGTGTATCTCTGAAAGCACTTCAAGACACAAGCACAAACTTATCCCATGAATGACATTTGACTCGCATTTTTGTAAAAACTTTGGGTTATTTCTGCTCGGTTTCGAACCGAGGACCTTTCGCGTGTTAGGCGAACGTGATAACCACTACACTACAGAAACCTGCCTTTCATGAAACTCTGCTGTTTTGACAGATTTTGCCACATATTTTCTCTGTGAGCCACACTTTGCGGGAAAAACTCTTTTGGCCACTTCAAAACTGCCCATATTTCACTTGTGAGGTGAATGGGACAGGCTGAAACCTACCATCGAATGTCACTTTGAAAGTGCTGTACGACTCAAGCCACGACTTTTCAGATGAGTGGCATTTGGCTTGCTTTTGTGTAAGAAACCACACATCGTTCCTGATGGGCTTCCAACAGTAGGACCTCTCGCTTTTTAGTTGAACCTAATAGTCGCTGATTTAAGGAAACATATATCCACCTTTGTCATCTTATTTCATACAGATTTTATCATGTTTTACATTTCAATGTCACTTAAAATCTAAAGGGGCAACCTGCTACTGCCCAATTTCAAACTTTCACATGTATGGTTAAATCACTGAATGTCATTAACACAACAGGAAAAGATGCAAGCTCAGCTTTTACTGGTGGAACTTGACCATTACTCTATAAATACTGATATTTGAAATACAGCTACGTTTCAAATGAACGGCATTCGACTTGCTTTGCTTCAAAACCAGGCTATTGTTACTGCTCGGTTTCGAACCGAGGACCTTTCGCGTGTAAAGCGAACGTGATTACCACTACACCACAGAAACTTGCCACCGATGAAAGACGGCTGTTTTGACACATCATGCCGTATATATTCTCTCTAAGCCACACTTTTAAGGGAAAACCCCTTTTGGCCACGTCAAAACTGCCCATATATCACTTGTGAGGTGAATTGAACAGGATGAATCCTTCTATTGGATGTAGCTTTGAAACTGCAGTACGACTCAAGCCACGACTTATCGAATGAGTGGCATTTGAATTGCTTTGAATTGTGTGCACTGTTCTGGCGAATGTGATAATACCTACAAAAATTAAAGCAGGGGAGCCAAGCAAGGCTGAAGTTGAGGTTTACACTTTCTTTGAATTATCTTGGAAGGAAATTATGTAACCTTTTACCTAAACAGATCTCAACTCGTTTCAGGCTAAAAGGCAAGCTTTGTTTCTGCTCGGTTTCGAACCGAGGACCTTTCGCGTGTGAGGCGAACGTGATAACCACTACACTACAGAAACCTTCACATTGTCTTAGCCTGGTTGTTCCATAGATGTTCTGCGAATTTTCTCTCTTTGCAAAAACTCCCTAATGGCCGATGTTTTTCACCCACTTTCGAACCGATCGTTTTTCACGTGCGAGGTGAATGTGAAGGCCTAAAATCTACACCTGCGTGTATCTCTGAAAGCACTTCAAGACACAAGCACAAACTTATCCCATGAATGACATTTGACTCGCATTTTTGTAAAAACTTTGGGTTGTTTCTGCTCGGTTTCGAACCGAGGACCTTTCGCGTGTTAGGCGAACGTGATAACCACTACACTACAGAAACCTGCCTTTCATGAAACTCTGCTGTTTTGACAGATTTTGCCACATATTTTCTCTGTGAGCCACACTTTGCGGGAAAAACTCTTTTGGCCACTTCAAAACTGCCCATATTTCACTTGTGAGGTGAATGGGACAGGCTGAAACCTACCATCGAATGTCACTTTGAAAGTGCTGTACGACTCAAGCCACGACTTTTCAGATGAGTGGCATTTGGCTTGCTTTTGTGTAAGAAACCACACATCGTTCCTGATGGGCTTCCAACAGTAGGACCTCTCGCTTTTTAGTTGAACCTAATAGTCGCTGATTTAAGGAAACATATATCCACCTTTGTCATCTTATTTCATACAGATTTTATCATGTTTTACATTTCAATGTCACTTAAATTCTAAAGGGGCAACCTGCTACTGCCCAATTTCAAACTTTCACATGTATGGTTAAATCACTGAATGTCATTAACCCTAAAGGAAAAGATGCAAGCTCAGCTTTTTACTGGTGGAACTTGACCATTACTCTATAAATACTGATATTTGAAATACAGCTACGTTTCAAATGAACGGCATTCGACTTGCTTTGCTTCAAAACCAGGCTATTGTTTCTGCTCGGTTTCGAACCGAGGACCTTTCGCGTGTAAAGCGAACGTGATTACCACTACACCACAGAAACTTGCCACCGATGAAAGACGGCTTTTTTGACACATCATGCCGTATATATTCTCTCTAAGCCACACTTTTAAGGGAAAACCCCTTTTGGCCACGTCAAAACTGCCCATATATCACTTGTGAGGTGAATTGGACAGGATGAATCCTTCTATTGGATGTAGCTTTGAAACTGCAGTATGACTCAAGCCACGACTTATCGAATGAGTGGCATTTGGATTGCTTTGAATTGTGTGCACTGTTCTGGCGAATGTGATAATACCTACAAAAATTAAAGCAGGGGAGCCAAGCAAGGCTGAAGTTGAGGGTTACACTTTCTTTGAATTATCTTGGAAGGAAATTATGTAAACTTTTACCTAAACAGATCTCAACTCGTTTCAGGCTAAAAGGCAAGCTTTGTTTCTGCTCGGTTTCGAACCGAGGACCTTTCGCGTGTGAGGCGAACATGATAACCACTACACTACAGAAACCTTCACATTGCCTTCGCCTGGTTGTTTCATAGATGTTCTGCGCATTTTCTCTCTTTGCAAAAACTCCCTAATGGCCGATGTTTTTCACCCACTTTCGAACCGATCGTTTTTCACGTGCGAGGTGAATGTGAAGGCCTAAAATCTACACCTGCGTGTATCTCTGAAAGCGCTTCAAGACACAAGCACAAACACATCCCATGAATGACATTTGACTCGCATTTTTGTAAAAACTTTGGGTTGTTTCTGCTCGGTTTCGAACCGATGACCTTTCGCGTGTTAGGCGAACGTGATAACCACTACACTACAGAAACATGCCTTTCACGAAACTCGGCTGTTTTGACAGATTTTGCCACATATTTTCTCTATGAGCCACACTTTGCGGGAAAAACTCTTTTGGCCACTTCAAAACTGCCCATATTTCACTTGTGAGGTGAATGGGACAGGCTGAAACCTACCATCGAATGTAACTTTGAAAGTGCTGTACGACTCAAGCCACGACTTTTCAGATGAGTGGCATTTGGCTTGCTTTTGTGTAAGAAACCACACATCGTTCCTGATGGGCTTCCAACAGTAGGACCTCTCGCTTTTTAGTTGAACGTAATAGTCGCTGATTTAAGGAAACATATATCCACCTTTGTCATCTTATTTCATACAGATTTTATCATGTTTTACATTTCAATGTCACTTAAAATCTAAAGGGGCAACCTGCTACTGCCCAATTTCAAACTTTCACATGTATGTTTAAATCACTGAATGTCATTAACACAACAGGAAAAGATGCAAGCTCAGCTTTTACTGGTGGAACTTGACCATTACTCTATAAATACTGATATTTGAAATACAGCTACGTTTCAAATGAACGGCATTCGACTTGCTTTGCTTCAAAACCAGGCTATTGTTTCTGCTCGGTTTCGAACCGAGGACCTTTCGCGTGTAAAGCGAACGTGATTACCACTACACTACAGAAACTTGCCACTGATGTAAGACGGCTGTTTTGACACATCATGCCGTATATATTCTCTCTAAGCCACACTTTTAAAGGAAAACCCCTTTTGGCCACGTCAAAACTGCCCATATATCACTTGTGAGGTGAATTGAACAGGATGAATCCTTCTATTGGATGTAGCTTTGAAACTGCAGTACGACTCAAGCCACGACTTATCGAATGAGTGGCATTTGAATTGCTTTGAATTGTGTGCACTGTTCTGGCGAATGTGATAATACCTACAAAAATTAAAGCAGGGGAGCCAAGCAAGGCTGAAGTTGAGGTTTACACTTTCTTTGAATTATCTTGGAAGGAAATTATGTAACCTTTTACCTAAACAGATCTCAACTCGTTTCAGGCTAAAAGGCAAGCTTTGTTTCTGCTCGGTTTCGAACCGAGGACCTTTCGCGTGTGAGGCGAACGTGATAACCACTACACTACAGAAACCTTCACATTGTCTTAGCCTGGTTGTTCCATAGATGTTCTGCGAATTTTCTCTCTTTGCAAAAACTCCCTAATGGCCGATGTTTTTCACCCACTTTCGAACCGATCGTTTTTCACGTGCGAGGTGAATGTGAAGGCCTAAAATCTACACCTGCGTGTATCTCTGAAAGCACTTCAAGACACAAGCACAAACTTATCCCATGAATGACATTTGACTCGCATTTTTGTAAAAACTTTGGGTTGTTTCTGCTCGGTTTCGAACCGAGGACCTTTCGCGTGTTAGGCGAACGTGATAACCACTACACTACAGAAACCTGCCTTTCACGAAACTCTGCTGTTTTGACAGATTTTGCCACATATTTTCTCTGTGAGCCACACTTTGCGGGAAAAACTCTTTTGGCCACTTCAAAACTGCCCATATTTCACTTGTGAGGTGAATGGGACAGGCTGAAACCTACCATCGAATGTCACTTTGAAAGTGCTGTACGACTCAAGCCACGACTTTTCAGATGAGTGGCATTTGGCTTGCTTTTGTGTAAGAAACCACACATCGTTCCTGATGGGCGTCCAACAGTAGGACCTCTCGCTTTTTAGTTGAACCTAATAGTCGCTGATTTAAGGAAACATATATCCACCTTTGTCATCTTATTTCATACAGATTTTATCATGTTTTACATTTCAATGTCACTTAAATTCTAAAGGGGCAACCTGCTACTGCCCAATTTCAAACTTTCACATGTATGGTTAAATCACTGAATGTCATTAACCCTAAAGGAAAAGATGCAAGCTCAGCTTTTTACTGGTGGAACTTGACCATTACTCTATAAATACTGATATTTGAAATACAGCTACGTTTCAAATGAACGGCATTCGACTTGCTTTGCTTCAAAACCAGGCTATTGTTTCTGCTCGGTTTCGAACCGAGGACCTTTCGCGTGTGAGGCGAACGTGATAACCACTACACTACAGAAACCTTCACATTGTCTTAGCCTGGTTGTTCCATAGATGTTCTGCGAATTTTCTCTCTTTGCAAAAACTCCCTAATGGCCGATGTTTTTCACCCACTTTCGAACCGATCGTTTTTCACGTGCGAGGTGAATGTGAAGGCCTAAAATCTACACCTGCGTGTATCTCTGAAAGCACTTCAAGACACAAGCACAAACTTATCCCATGAATGACATTTGACTCGCATTTTTGTAAAAACTTTGGGTTGTTTCTGCTCGGTTTCGAACCGAGGACCTTTCGCGTGTTAGGCGAACGTGATAACCACTACACTACAGAAACCTGCCTTTCACGAAACTCTGCTGTTTTGACAGATTTTGCCACATATTTTCTCTGTGAGCCACACTTTGCGGGAAAAACTCTTTTGGCCACTTCAAAACTGCCCATATTTCACTTGTGAGGTGAATGGGACAGGCTGAAACCTACCATCGAATGTCACTTTGAAAGTGCTGTACGACTCAAGCCACGACTTTTCAGATGAGTGGCATTTGGCTTGCTTTTGTGTAAGAAACCACACATCGTTCCTGATGGGCTTCCAACAGTAGGACCTCTCGCTTTTTAGTTGAACCTAATAGTCGCTGATTTAAGGAAACATATATCCACCTTTGTCATCTTATTTCATACAGATTTTATCATGTTTTACATTTCAATGTCACTTAAATTCTAAAGGGGCAACCTGCTACTGCCCAATTTCAAACTTTCACATGTATGGTTAAATCACTGAATGTCACTAACCCTAAAGGAAAAGATGCAAGCTCAGCTTTTTACTGGTGGAACTTGACCATTACTCTATAAATACTGATATTTGAAATACAGCTACGTTTCAAATGAACGGCATTCGACTTGCTTTGCTTCAAAACCAGGCTATTGTTTCTGCTCGGTTTCGAACCGAGGACCTTTCGCGTGTAAAGCGAACGTGATTACCACTACACCACAGAAACTTGCCACCGATGAAAGACAGCTGTTTTGACACATCATGCCGTATATATTCTCTCTAAGCCACACTTTTAAGGGAAAACCCCTTTTGGCCACGTCAAAACTGCCCATATATCACTTGTGAGGTGAATTGAACAGGATGAATCCTTCTATTGGAAGTAGCTTTGAAACTGCAGTACGACTCAAGCCACGACTTATCGAATGAGTGGCATTTGGATTGCTTTGAATTGTGTGCACTGTTCTGGCGAATGTGATAATACCTACAAAATTTAAAGCAGGGGAGCCAAGCAAGGCTGAAGTTGAGGTTTACACTTTCTTTGAATTATCTTGGAAGGAAATTATGTAACCTTTTACCTAAACAGATCTCAACTCGTTTCAGGCTAAAAGGCAAGCTTTGTTTCTGCTCGGTTTCGAACCGAGGACCTTTCGCGTGTGAGGCGAACGTGATAACCACTACACTACAGAAACCTTCATATTGCCTTCGCCTGGTTGTTTCATAGATGTTCTGCGCATTTTCTCTATTTGCAAAAACTCCCTAATGGCCGATGTTTTTCACCCACTTTCGAACCGATCGTTTTTCACGTGCGAGGTGAATGTGAAGGCCTAAAATCTACACCTGCGTGTATCTCTGGAAGCGCTTCAAGACACAAGCACAAACACATCCCATGAATGACATTTGACTCGCATTTTTGTAAAAACTTTGGGTTGTTTCTGCTCGGTTTCGAACCGAGGACCTTTCGCGTGTTAGGCGAACGTGATAACCACTACACTACAGAAACATGCCTTTCATGAAACTCGGCTGTTTTGACAGATTTTGCCACATATTTTCTCTATGAGCCACACTTTGCGGGAAAAACTCTTTTGGCCACTTCAAAACTGCCCATATTTCACTTGTGAGGTGAATGGGACAGGCTGAAACCTACCATCGAATGTAACTTTGAAAGTGCTGTACGACTCAAGCCACGACTTTTCAGATGAGTGGCATTTGGCTTGCTTTTGTGTAAGAAACCACACATCGTTCCTGATGGGCTTCCAACAGTAGGACCTCTCGCTTTTTAGTTGAACCTAATAGTCGCTGATTTAAGGAAACATATATCCACCTTTGTCATCTTATTTCATACAGATTTTATCATGTTTTACATTTCAATGTCACTTAAAATCTAAAGGGGCAACCTGCTACTGCCCAATTTCAAACTTTCACATGTATGGTTAAATCACTGAATGTCATTAACACAACAGGAAAAGATGCAAGCTCAGCTTTTACTGGTGGAACTTGACCATTACTCTATAAATACTGATATTTGAAATACAGCTACGTTTCAAATGAACGGCATTCGACTTGCTTTGCTTCAAAACCAGGCTATTGTTTCTGCTCGGTTTCGAACCGAGGACCTTTCGCGTGTAAAGCGAACGTGATTACCACTACACCACAGAAACTTGCCACCGATGAAAGACGGCTGTTTTGACACATCATGCCGTATATATTCTCTCTAAGCCACACTTTTAAGGGAAAACCCCTTTTGGCCACGTCAAAACTGCCCATATATCACTTGTGAGGTGAATTGAACAGGATGAATCCTTCTATTGGATGTAGCTTTGAAACTGCAGTACGACTCAAGCCACGACTTATCGAATGAGTGGCATTTGAATTGCTTTGAATTGTGTGCACTGTTCTGGCGAATGTGATAATACCTACAAAAATTAAAGCAGGGGAGCCAAGCAAGGCTGAAGTTGAGGTTTACACTTTCTTTGAATTATCTTGGAAGGAAATTATGTAACCTTTTACCTAAACAGATCTCAACTCGTTTCAGGCTAAAAGGCAAGCTTTGTTTCTGCTCGGTTTCGAACCGAGGACCTTTCGAGTGTGAGGTGAACGTGATAACCACTACACTACAGAAACCTTCACATTGGCTTAGCCTGGTTGTTCCATAGATGTTCTGCGAATTTTCTCTCTTTGCAAAAACTCCCTAATGGCCGATGTTTTTCACCCACTTTCGAACCGATCGTTTTTCACGTGCGAGGTGAATGTGAAGGCCTAAAATCTACACCTGCGTGTATCTCTGAAAGCACTTCAAGACACAAGCACAAACTTATCCCATGAATGACATTTGACTCGCATTTTTGTAAAAACTTTGGGTTGTTTCTGCTCGGTTTCAAACCGAGGACCTTTCGCGTGTTAGGCGAACGTGATAACCACTACACTACAGAAACCTGCCTTTCACGAAACTCTGCTGTTTTGACAGATTTTGCCACATATTTTCTCTATGAGCCACACTTTGCGGGAAAAACTCTTTTGGCCACTTCAAAACTGCCCATATTTCACTTGTGAGGTGAATGGGACAGGCTGAAACCTACCATCGAATGTAACTTTGAAAGTGCTGTACGACTCAAGCCACGACTTTTCAGATGAGTGGCATTTGGCTTGCTTTTGTGTAAGAAACCACACATCGTTCCTGATGGGCTTCCAACAGTAGGACCTCTCGCTTTTTAGTTGAACCTAATAGTCGCTGATTTAAGGAAACATATATCCACCTTTGTCATCTTATTTCATACAGATTTTATCATGTTTTACATTTTGTAAGGGTGGATTCACTACAGTGGTTCAGTCTGTAGGAACACCGAAATGACTGAGAAATGTTAACAGCAAGATATTATAAAACTGTGTATTTCTGGTCAATTTTCACCCTTCTGCAACCTATACCAACGACGGAAATAAGTGCAGTTATAATAGCAAAATATGTGGGAGAGCATTGCTAGAATATAAATATATTGAATTGCAATATGTAGCGTTTAAGTATTAACACTAAATCAAAACTAAACAACAGATTTGTTAATTAAAAGGTTTAATAACAGTACTGACTTAGTTACAATTGAAATGGTTACACTATAAATGCATTAAAATAGTACTTAATACAAACAATTAACTGTTTCCAATGTATGTGAGATATTACCTGATAAGATAGAGAACAGAGAAAGAAATAAAGTTTAGAAGAAAGAGAATCACCATTAAGAACTGGAGTCTTGGCCTAAAGGCCTAACCCAAGAACTCAGGTAAAGAAGAAAAGCAGAGGGCAGAAAGCAAATGGCAAATGCCAAAAGGCAAAAGCCCAGAGCTCATGAAAACCAAGACCTTTATTCTCTATCCATGGACCATGTGACCAAACCTAACATGATACATTCAAACTGACCAATCAGAAGACCACACCTTTAACCCCCACTGTATTGAACAAACAGCTGTAACAATAGTCTTTGTAAGCACAGGAATGCAGATGGTACAGTATGGAAATGGGGGTTGTGACAAATGGTGACGAAGTAATAAATTCCTATATTTTTAATATTACAAATCCCTATATTTTCAATCCTACAAATCCGCCCTTGGCACCGTGGGCCACACGTAAGAAGACCCATGGTGACATAGTTCATAAGATTATGCTTTCAATTGTGTGCAGTTGTCATCTTCAGACATATTGTCCAAACTTGTTGCTGATGAGTCTTGAAGACGTCCTTCTCCTTTCAGCCCTGCATGAAAGGCTTCATCGAATAGAACTGCACCTTTCATAGTTATGCAGATTTCCATCGATACTTCACACTTTCACAAGAACAGGCCCTGAAGGGGGTTTCACTTTTGTCCTTCTCTTTGAGGCAACACCCAAGATGTAAAACAGCAGGAATCCTGTGATTTAAGCAAATGGCACAACATACAGCAAAGCATATGGCATTTGTTACTCAACTTTTAAATGGTCAGATTGGTCTTCAGCCTTAAATCCCTGTCAAATACATAAAAACATGGTCAAGGTGAGAATAAAAGAAAAACTAATAAAAGCTCTTGCATTGGTTTTAGAAACATGTAAATGAAATGCTTCTTTTTAAACTTAACCAATGTTAGTTTTAACAAACCACTTTGTCATAAGAAGCAATAACAACAATATATTCAGTGTAACCACATGATATTTAAAGATCTTAATTTTCCAGTGTAACCATTATAAATGAAATGAACAAAATAAAAACAAAGAACATGATAGTTTTAAATGTCTTACATAAAAAGCTAATTAAATGTCAAAATAATAGCAAAATTTATGAAATTATTACACATAGAAAATAACTCTTTATCAAGATTTGATACATAAAACTAATCAAACTTTTTGAAAAGAAACCAAAACAGATGCTTGACATCAGACAGTTTAAAATAATAACTGATGTGAAGCAAATTGTGTTTGCTATGTGATTGTATTTAACTGAGGCTATGTGTGAATACCATGCTGCAACAAAGGTGAGAAAGATAAAATTGTGATGCAAATTTGGTCCTGTTGTTAAAACAGAGAGCCAGTTTGATATTATAAGTATGAGATTGTAATCTGGCTCTGTAAATTTCTCACACCAGTATTTTTAGTTAGGAAGCATGGTAAAAGTGCTACTGGATCCTGTTGTGAGGTAAAACATTTTCATTAATGCAATTATATAACACAATGTAGCCACATGGCATTTTTGTGCTCCTCTTTAGGGTCTTACTGCAGCTATACAAGGAATAGCAGAGTTTACCACTTAGGAGACAAATCTTTTCAATATAGAAACACATACAACTTGAAACTGGTAGACAATTTCAAGAGCAAAAGTTAATCCATTAACACAAGACAACTGGTCTAGAATGTGTAGCTTCAACAACCTCTCACTTAAATGTTTTGTCAAACACTTACAGTGGAAACAGTCAAGTGTTATAAGAAATTTACTTCATTAGCCTATGTGTACATATAGTACAACAAACAACTACAATTTGTGTTCTATAGAAACAACAATGCATTACAAGCAATTACAAATCAGAAAATGCAAACAGGATCATCTATGAGAATGCTAAACACATGCTAACTGGCTGCTAAGCCACTAGCAAGTGAGGTTAACAGCTGAAGTCCTTGCATGAACAATGCAGTCAACTCAGAAAGAGTTTTACCAGCAAAACCAGATTGTTTACATCTGCCCTTAGAAAGTGATTTCCTACATTTCAAATAATAAGGTGGAGGTCTGCCCCTGCCCAGTGACCAGCATTTCTCCTCTGTATGGCCTATTTTATGACAGGAATTACAAAGCCTGTTCATTTTGCCACCGGGTTTGTAGCTTGGTTCTCCTGGAGCTTCAGGAGGTCTGTGACTCTCTAATGCTTCATTTACACCATGCGGTTCAGCATGTTGATGCATCACCCCAATCACTGAAATAGGAACACTTTTCTGGGTTCTGGAACATGCATTCTCTTTAGTACAAGTAGCATCTTTTTTAGTCCCATCGCTGTTAAGCATTTGGGGATACTTAGTCTCTCGCACTATTAGTTTAGCCCTTACATCTGCAATAATGTCTTTATACTTCTCACACTGTTTAGCCAGGGCTAACTGCTCAGATGATAGTTGATCTATCTGAGTTTGAAGATTTTGGATCTTTGCCTCTGACTTTTGTAATTCAGCGTTTTTGGTTCTTAATTCATCACTTTTATCATTCAGGATTGACTCAAAAATTCCATTATTTTTACGTAGCTGCTTGCACGTCATGAAATTTAAAGCCTCAATGGTGTCAGCATGTTTGGATTTTCTTTGTTCACTACCAACTGTGAGCCACCATGTAAGAATATCATCAGTGGTAGCATTGTAATTCAAACCCTTTTTATATAATTTAGAAAGTGTAGGTTCAACTTTCTCGCTCCATAAAGCAAACAATATATCATTACTTAAATTAATCCCTTCCATCCCTGAGGAGATAATCTGAAATAATCTCTAACTGTACAATGAAAATAGGACTATTTAAGGTCCTTCTAATTTCTGTTTCATACAATTCATGCAAATGGGGATTTTACTAACCATGCCATGAAACAATGAAAACAGACTTACCCACTGTGTGGTCAGAAGGCCTTTAACACATTCACAGGATAAACTGTGATAAAGTCCTTATTCAGTTGATCAAACAAAGTAAAACTCAGAAAACTCACTGCAAGGGATTCCGGGTTTCGGCACCAAAACTGTAAGGGTGGATTCACTAGAGTGGTTCAGTCTGTAGGAACACCGAAATGACTGAGAAATGTTAACAGCAAGATATTATAAAACTGTGTATTTCTGGTCAATTTTCACCCTTCTGCAACCTATACCAACGACGGAAATAAGTGCAGTTATAATAGCAAAATATGTGGGAGAGCATTGCTAGAATATAAATATATTGAATTGCAATATGTAGCGTTTAAGTATTAACACTAAATCAAAACTAAACAACAGATTTGTTAATTAAAAGGTTTAATAACAGTACTGACTTAGTTACAATTGAAATGGTTACACTATAAATGCATTAAAATGGTACTTAATACAAACAATTAACTGTTTCCAATGTATGTGAGATATTACCTGATAAGATAGAGAACAGAGAAAGAAATAAAGTTTAGAAGAAAGAGAATCACCATTAAGAACTGGAGTCTTGGCCTAAAGGCCTAACCCAAGAACTCAGGTAAAGAAGAAAAGCAGAGGGCAGAAAGCAAATGGCAAATGCCAAAAGGCAAAAGCCCAGAGCTCATGAAAACCAAGACCTTTATTCTCTATCCATTGACCATGTGACCAAACCTAACATGATACATTCAAACTGACCAATCAGAAGACCACACCTTTAACCCCCACTGTATTGAACAAACAGCTGTAACAATAGTCTTTGTAAGCACAGGAATGCAGATGGTACAGTATGGAAATGGGGGTTGTGACAAATGGTGACGAAGTAATAAATTCCTATATTTTTAATATTACAAATCCCTATATTTTCAATCCTACAATTTCAATGTCACTTAAATTCTAAAGGGGCAACCTGCTACTGCCCAATTTCAAACTTTCACATGTATGGTTAAATCACTGAATGTCATTAACCCTAAAGGAAAAGATGCAAGCTCAGCTTTTTACTGGTGGAACTTGACCATTACTCTATAAATACTGATATTTGAAATACAGCTACGTTTCAAATGAACGGCATTCGACTTGCTTTGCTTCAAAACCAGGCTATTGTTTCTGCTCGGTTTCGAACCGAGGACCTTTCGCGTGTAAAGCGAACGTGATTACCACTACACCACAGAAACTTGCCACCGATGAAAGACGGCTGTTTTGACACATCATGCCGTATATATTCTCTCTAAGCCACATTTTTAAGGGAAAACCCCTTTTGGCCACGTCAAAACTGCCCATATATCACTTGTGAGGTGAATTGGACAGGATGAATCCTTCTATTGGATGTAGCTTTGAAACTGCAGTATGACTCAAGCCACGACTTATCGAATGAGTGGCATTTGGATTGCTTTGAATTGTGTGCACTGTTCTGGCGAATGTGATAATACCTACAAAAATTAAAGCAGGGGAGCCAAGCAAGGCTGAAGTTGAGGGTTACACTTTCTTTGAATTATCTTGGAAGGAAATTATGTAAACTTTTACCTAAACAGATCTCAACTCGTTTCAGGCTAAAAGGCAAGCTTTGTTTCTGCTCGGTTTCGAACCGAGGACCTTTCGCGTATGAGGCGAACGTGATAACCACTACACTACAGAAACCTTCACATTGCCTTCGCCTGGTTGTTTCATAGATGTTCTGCGCATTTTCTCTCTTTGCAAAAACTCCCTAATGGCCGATGTTTTTCACCCACTTTCGAACCGATCGTTTTTCACGTGCGAGGTGAATGTGAAGGCCTAAAATCTACACCTGCGTGTATCTCTGAAAGCGCTTCAAGACACAAGCACAAACACATCCCATGAATGACATTTGACTCGCATTTTTGTAAAAACTTTGGGTTGTTTCTGCTCGGTTTCGAACCGATGACCTTTCGCGTGTTAGGCGAACGTGATAACCACTACACTACAGAAACATGCCTTTCACGAAACTCGGCTGTTTTGACAGATTTTGCCACATATTTTCTCTATGAGCCACACTTTGCGGGAAAAACTCTTTTGGCCACTTCAAAACTGCCCATATTTCACTTGTGAGGTGAATGGGACAGGCTGAAACCTACCATCGAATGTAACTTTGAAAGTGCTGTACGACTCAAGCCACGACTTTTCAGATGAGTGGCATTTGGCTTGCTTTTGTGTAAGAAACCACACATCGTTCCTGATGGGCTTCCAACAGTAGGACCTCTCGCTTTTTAGTTGAACGTAATAGTCGCTGATTTAAGGAAACATATATCCACCTTTGTCATCTTATTTCATACAGATTTTATCATGTTTTACATTTCAATGTCACTTAAAATCTAAAGGGGCAACCTGCTACTGCCCAATTTCAAACTTTCACATGTATGGTTAAATCACTGAATGTCATTAACACAACAGGAAAAGATGCAAGCTCAGCTTTTACTGGTGGAACTTGACCATTACTCTATAAATACTGATATTTGAAATACAGCTACGTTTCAAATGAACGGCATTCGACTTGCTTTGCTTCAAAACCAGGCTATTGTTTCTGCTCGGTTTCGAACCGAGGACCTTTCGCGTGTAAAGCGAACGTGATTACCACTACACTACAGAAACTTGCCACTGATGTAAGACGGCTGTTTTGACACATCATGCCGTATATATTCTCTCTAAGCCACACTTTTAAAGGAAAACCCCTTTTGGCCACGTCAAAACTGCCCATATATCACTTGTGAGGTGAATTGAACAGGATGAATCCTTCTATTGGATGTAGCTTTGAAACTGCAGTACGACTCAAGCCACGACTTATCGAATGAGTGGCATTTGAATTGCTTTGAATTGTGTGCACTGTTCTGGCGAATGTGATAATACCTACAAAAATTAAAGCAGGGGAGCCAAGCAAGGCTGAAGTTGAGGTTTACACTTTCTTTGAATTATCTTGGAAGGAAATTATGTAACCTTTTACCTAAACAGATCTCAACTCGTTTCAGGCTAAAAGGCAAGCTTTGTTTCTGCTCGGTTTCGAACCGAGGACCTTTCGCGTGTGAGGCGAACGTGATAACCACTACACTACAGAAACCTTCACATTCTCTTAGCCTGGTTGTTCCATAGATGTTCTGCGAATTTTCTCTCTTTGCAAAAACTCCCTAATGGCCGATGTTTTTCACCCACTTTCGAACCGATCGTTTTTCACGTGCGAGGTGAATGTGAAGGCCTAAAATCTACACCTGCGTGTATCTCTGAAAGCACTTCAAGACACAAGCACAAACTTATCCCATGAATGACATTTGACTCGCATTTTTGTAAAAACTTTGGGTTGTTTCTGCTCGGTTTCGAACCGAGGACCTTTCGCGTGTTAGGCGAACGTGATAACCACTACACTACAGAAACCTGCCTTTCACGAAACTCTGCTGTTTTGACAGATTTTGCCACATATTTTCTCTGTGAGCCACACTTTGCGGGAAAAACTCTTTTGGCCACTTCAAAACTGCCCATATTTCACTTGTGAGGTGAATGGGACAGGCTGAAACCTACCATCGAATGTCACTTTGAAAGTGCTGTACGACTCAAGCCACGACTTTTCAGATGAGTGGCATTTGGCTTGCTTTTGTGTAAGAAACCACACATCGTTCCTGATGGGCTTCCAACAGTAGGACCTCTCGCTTTTTAGTTGAACCTAATAGTCGCTGATTTAAGGAAACATATATCCACCTTTGTCATCTTATTTCATACAGATTTTATCATGTTTTACATTTCAATGTCACTTAAATTCTAAAGGGGCAACCTGCTACTGCCCAATTTCAAACTTTCACATGTATGGTTAAATCACTGAATGTCATTAACCCTAAAGGAAAAGATGCAAGCTCAGCTTTTTACTGGTGGAACTTGACCATTACTCTATAAATACTGATATTTGAAATACAGCTACGTTTCAAATGAACGGCATTCGACTTGCTTTGCTTCAAAACCAGGCTATTGTTTCTGCTCGGTTTCGAACAGAGGACCTTTCGCGTGTGAGGCGAACGTGATAACCACTACACTACAGAAACCTTCACATTGTCTTAGCCTGGTTGTTCCATAGATGTTCTGCGAATTTTCTCTCTTTGCAAAAACTCCCTAATGGCCGATGTTTTTCACCCACTTTCGAACCGATCGTTTTTCACGTGCGAGGTGAATGTGAAGGCCTAAAATCTACACCTGCGTGTATCTCTGAAAGCACTTCAAGACACAAGCACAAACTTATCCCATGAATGACATTTGACTCGCATTTTTGTAAAAACTTTGGGTTGTTTCTGCTCGGTTTCGAACCGAGGACCTTTCGCGTGTTAGGCGAACGTGATAACCACTACACTACAGAAACCTGCCTTTCACGAAACTCTGCTGTTTTGACAGATTTTGCCACATATTTTCTCTGTGAGCCACACTTTGCGGGAAAAACTCTTTTGGCCACTTCAAAACTGCCCATATTTCACTTGTGAGGTGAATGGGACAGGCTGAAACCTACCATCGAATGTCACTTTGAAAGTGCTGTACGACTCAAGCCACGACTTTTCAGATGAGTGGCATTTGGCTTGCTTTTGTGTAAGAAACCACACATCGTTCCTGATGGGCTTCCAACAGTAGGACCTCTCGCTTTTTAGTTGAACCTAATAGTCGCTGATTTAAGGAAACATATATCCACCTTTGTCATCTTATTTCATACAGATTTTATCATGTTTTACATTTCAATGTCACTTAAATTCTAAAGGGGCAACCTGCTACTGCCCAATTTCAAACTTTCACATGTATGGTTAAATCACTGAATGTCATTAACCCTAAAGGAAAAGATGCAAGCTCAGCTTTTTACTGGTGGAACTTGACCATTACTCTATAAATACTGATATTTGAAATACAGCTACGTTTCAAATGAACGGCATTCGACTTGCTTTGCTTCAAAACCAGGCTATTGTTTCTGCTCGGTTTCGAACCGAGGACCTTTCGCGTGTAAAGCGAACGTGATTACCACTACACCACAGAAACTTGCCACCGATGAAAGACGGCTGTTTTGACACATCATGCCGTATATATTCTCTCTAAGCCACACTTTTAAGGGAAAACCCCTTTTGGCCACGTCAAAACTGCCCATATATCACTTGTGAGGTGAATTGGACAGGATGAATCCTTCTATTGGATGTAGCTTTGAAACTGCAGTACGACTCAAGCCACGACTTATCGAATGAGTGGCATTTGGATTGCTTTGAATTGTGTGCACTGTTCTGGCGAATGTGATAATACCTACAAAAATTAAAGCAGGGGAGCCAAGCAAGGCTGAAGTTGAGGTTTACACTTTCTTTGAATTATCTTGGAAGGAAATTATGTAACCTTTTACCTAAACAGATCTCAACTCGTTTCAGGCTAAAAGGCAAGCTTTGTTTCTGCTCGGTTTCGAACCGAGGACCTTTCGCGTGTGAGGCGAACGTGATAACCACTACACTACAGAAACCTTCACATTGTCTTAGCCTGGTTGTTCCATAGATGTTCTGCGAATTTTCTCTCTTTGCAAAAACTCCCTAATGGCCGATGTTTTTCACCCACTTTCGAACCGATCGTTTTTCACGTGCGAGGTGAATGTGAAGGCCTAAAATCTACACCTGCGTGTATCTCTGAAAGCACTTCAAGACACAAGCACAAACTTATCCCATGAATGACATTTGACTCGCATTTTTGTAAAAACTTTGGGTTGTTTCTGCTCGGTTTCGAACCGAGGACCTTTCGCGTGTTAGGCGAACGTGATAACCACTACACTACAGAAACCTGCCTTTCACGAAACTCTGCTGTTTTGACAGATTTTGCCACATATTTTCTCTGTGAGCCACACTTTGCGGGAAAAACTCTTTTGGCCACTTCAAAACTGCCCATATTTCACTTGTGAGGTGAATGGGACAGGCTGAAACCTACCATCGAATGTCACTTTGAAAGTGCTGTACGACTCAAGCCACGACTTTTCAGATGAGTGGCATTTGGCTTGCTTTTGTGTAAGAAACCACACATCGTTCCTGATGGGCTTCCAACAGTAGGACCTCTCGCTTTTTAGTTGAACCTAATAGTCGCTGATTTAAGGAAACATATATCCACCTTTGTCATCTTATTTCATACAGATTTTATCATGTTTTACATTTCAATGTCACTTAAATTCTAAAGGGGCAACCTGCTACTGCCCAATTTCAAACTTTCACATGTATGGTTATATCACTGAATGTCATTAACCCTAAAGGAAAAGATGCAAGCTCAGCTTTTTACTGGTGGAACTTGACCATTACTCTATAAATACTGATATTTGAAATACAGCTACGTTTCAAATGAACGGCATTCGACTTGCTTTGCTTCAAAACCAGGCTATTGTTTCTGCTCGGTTTCGAACCGAGGACCTTTCGCGTGTAAAGCGAACGTGATTACCACTACAGTACAGAAACTTGCCACTGATGTAAGACGGCTGTTTTGACACATCATGCCGTATATATTCTCTCTAAGCCACACTTTTAAAGGAAAACCCCTTTTGGCCACGTCAAAACTGCCCATATATCACTTGTGAGGTGAATTGAACAGGATGAATCCTTCTATTGGATGTAGCTTTGAAACTGCAGTACGACTCAAGCCACGACTTTTCGAATGAGTGGCATTTGAATTGCTTTGAATTGTGTGCACTGTTCTGGCGAATGTGATAATACCTACAAAAATTAAAGCAGGGGAGCCAAGCAAGGCTGAAGTTGAGGTTTACACTTTCTTTGAATTATCTTGGAAGGAAATTATGTAACCTTTTACCTAAACAGATCTCAACTCGTTTCAGGCTAAAAGGCAAGCTTTGTTTCTGCTCGGTTTCGAACCGAGGACCTTTCGCGTGTGAGGCGAACGTGATAACCACTACACTACAGAAACCTTCACATTGTCTTAGCCTGGTTGTTCCATAGATGTTCTGCGAATTTTCTCTCTTTGCAAAAACTCCCTAATGGCCGATGTTTTTCACCCACTTTCGAACCGATCGTTTTTCACGTGCGAGGTGAATGTGAAGGCCTAAAATCTACACCTGCGTGTATCTCTGAAAGCACTTCAAGACACAAGCACAAACTTATCCCATGAATGACATTTGACTCGCATTTTTGTAAAAACTTTGGGTTGCTTCTGCTCGGTTTCGAACCGAGGACCTTTCGCGTGTTAGGCGAACGTGATAACCACTACACTACAGAACCTGCCTTTCACAAACTCTGCTGTTTTGACAGATTTTGCCACATATTTTCTCTGTGAGCCACACTTTGCGGGAAAAACTCTTTTGGCCACTTCAAAACTGCCCATATTTCACTTGTGAGGTGAATGGGACAGGCTGAAACCTACCATCGAATGTCACTTTGAAAGTGCTGTACGACTCAAGCCACGACTTTTCAGATGAGTGGCATTTGGCTTGCTTTTGTGTAAGAAACCACACATCGTTCCTGATGGGCTTCCAACAGTAGGACCTCTCGCTTTTTAGTTGAACCTAATAGTCGCTGATTTAAGGAAACATATATCCACCTTTGTCATCTTATTTCATACAGATTTTATCATGTTTTACATTTCAATGTCACTTAAATTCTAAAGGGGCAACCTGCTACTGCCCAATTTCAAACTTTCACATGTATGGTTAAATCACTGAATGTCATTAACCCTAAAGGAAAAGATGCAACCTCAGCTTTTTACTGGTGGAACTTGACCATTACTCTATAAATACTGATATTTGAAATACAGCTACGTTTCAAATGAACGGCATTCGACTTGCTTTGCTTCAAAACCAGGCTATTGTTTCTGCTCGGTTTCGAACCGAGGACCTTTCGCGTGTAAAGCGAACGTGATTACCACTACACCACAGAAACTTGCCACCGATGAAAGACGGCTGTTTTGACACATCATGCCGTATATATTCTCTCTAAGCCACACTTTTAAGGGAAAACCCCTTTTGGCCACGTCAAAACTGCCCATATATCACTTGTGAGGTGAATTGGACAGGATGAATCCTTCTATTGGATGTAGCTTTGAAACTGCAGTACGACTCAAGCCACGACTTATCGAATGAGTGGCATTTGGATTGCTTTGAATTGTGTGCACTGTTCTGGCGAATGTGATAATACCTACAAATATTAAAGCAGGGGAGCCAAGCAAGGCTGAAGTTGAGGTTTACACTTTCTTTGAATTTTCTTGGAAGGAAATTATGTAACCTTTTACCTAAACAGATCTCAACTCGTTTCAGGCTATAAGGCAAGCTTTGTTTCAGCTCGGTTTCGAACCGAGGACCTTTCGCGTGTGAGGCGAACGTGATAACCACTACACTACAGAAACCTTCACATTGTCTTAGCCTGGTTGTTCCATAGATGTTCTGCGAATTTTCTCTCTTTGCAAAAACTCCCTAATGGCCGATGTTTTTCACCCACTTTCGAACCGATCGTTTTTCACGTGCGAGGTGAATGTGAAGGCCTAAAATCTACACCTGCGTGTATCTCTGAAAGCACTTCAAGACACAAGCACAAACTTATCCCATGAATGACATTTGACTCGCATTTTTGTAAAAACTTTGGGTTGTTTCTGCTCGGTTTCGAACCGAGGACCTTTCGCGTGTTAGGCGAACGTGATAACCACTACACTACAGAAACCTGCCTTTCACGAAACTCTGCTGTTTTGACAGATTTTGCCACATATTTTCTCTGTGAGCCACACTTTGCGGGAAAAACTCTTTTGGCCACTTCAAAACTGCCCATATTTCACTTGTGAGGTGAATGGGACAGGCTGAAACCTACCATCGAATGTCACTTTGAAAGTGCTGTACGACTCAAGCCACGACTTTTCAGATGAGTGGCATTTGGCTTGCTTTTGTGTAAGAAACCACACATCGTTCCTGATGGGCTTCCAACAGTAGGACCTCTCGCTTTTTAGTTGAACCTAATAGTCGCTGATTTAAGGAAACATATATCCACCTTTGTCATCTTATTTCATACAGATTTTATCATGTTTTACATTTCAATGTCACTTAAATTCTAAAGGGGCAACCTGCTACTGCCCAATTTCAAACTTTCACATGTATGGTTAAATCACTGAATGTCATTAACCCTAAAGGAAAAGATGCAAGCTCAGCTTTTTACTGGTGGAACTTGACCATTACTCTATAAATACTGATATTTGAAATACAGCTACGTTTCAAATGAACGGCATTCGACTTGCTTTGCTTCAAAACCAGGCTATTGTTTCTGCTCGGTTTCGAACCGAGGACCTTTCGCGTGTAAAGCGAACGTGATTACCACTACACTACAGAAACTTGCCACCGATGAAAGACGGCTGTTTTGACACATCATGCCGTATATATTTTCTCTAAGCCACACTTTTAAGGGAAAACCCCTTTTGGCCACGTCAAAACTGCCCATATATCACTTGTGAGGTGAATTGGACAGGATGAATCCTTCTATTGGATGTAGCTTTGAAACTGCAGTACGACTCAAGCCACGACTTATCGAATGAGTGGCATTTGGATTGCTTTGAATTGTGTGCACTGTTCTGGCGAATGTGATAATACCTACAAAATTTAAAGCAGGGGAGCCAAGCAAGGCTGAAGTTGAGGGTTACACTTTCTTTGAATTATCTTGGAAGGAAATTATGTAAACTTTTACCTAAACAGATCTCAACTCGTTTCAGGCTAAAAGGCAAGCTTTGTTTCTGCTCGGTTTCGAACCGAGGACCTTTCGCGTGTGAGGCGAACGTGATAACCACTACACTACAGAAACCTTCACATTGCCTTCGCCTGGTTGTTTCATAGATGTTCTGCGCATTTTCTCTATTTGCAAAAACTCCCTAATGGCCGATGTTTTTCACCCACTTTCGAACCGATCGTTTTTCACGTGCGAGGTGAATGTGAAGGCCTAAAATCTACACCTGCGTGTATCTCTGGAAGCGCTTCAAGACACAAGCACAAACACATCCCATGAATGACATTTGACTCGCATTTTTGTAAAAACTTTGGGTTGTTTCTGCTCGGTTTCGAACCGAGGACCTTTCGCGTGTTAGGCGAACGTGATAACCACTACACTACAGAAACATGCCTTTCATGAAACTCGGCTGTTTTGACAGATTTTGCCACATATTTTCTCTATGAGCCACACTTTGCGGGAAAAACTCTTTTGGCCACTTCAAAACTGCCCATATTTCACTTGTGAGGTGAATGGGACAGGCTGAAACCTACCATCGAATGTAACTTTGAAAGTGCTGTACGACTCAAGCCACGACTTTTCAGATGAGTGGCATTTGGCTTGCTTTTGTGTAAGAAACCACACATCGTTCCTGATGGGCTTTCAACAGTAGGACCTCTCGCTTTTTAGTTGAACCTAATAGTCGCTGATTTAAGGAAACATATATCCACCTTTGTCATCTTATTTCATACAGATTTTATCATGTTTTACATTTCAATGTCACTTAAAATCTAAAGGGGCAACCTGCTACTGCCCAATTTCAAACTTTCACATGTATGGTTAAATCACTGAATGTCATTAACACAACAGGAAAAGATGCAAGCTCAGCTTTTACTGGTGGAACTTGACCATTACTCTATAAATACTGATATTTGAAATACAGCTACGTTTCAAATGAACGGCATTCGACTTGCTTTGCTTCAAAACCAGGCTATTGTTTCTGCTCGGTTTCGAACCGAGGACCTTTCGCGTGTAAAGCGAACGTGATTACCACTACACCACAGAAACTTGCCACCGATGAAAGACGGCTGTTTTGACACATCATGCCGTATATATTCTCTCTAAGCCACACTTTTAAGGGAAAACCCCTTTTGGCCACGTCAAAACTGCCCATATATCACTTGTGAGGTGAATTGAACAGGATGAATCCTTCTATTGGATGTAGCTTTGAAACTGCAGTACGACTCAAGCCACGACTTATCGAATGAGTGGCATTTGAATTGCTTTGAATTGTGTGCACTGTTCTGGCGAATGTGATAATACCTACAAAAATTAAAGCAGGGGAGCCAAGCAAGGCTGAAGTTGAGGTTTACACTTTCTTTGAATTATCTTGGAAGGAAATTATGTAACCTTTTACCTAAACAGATCTCAACTCGTTTCAGGCTAAAAGGCAAGCTTTGTTTCAGCTCGGTTTCGAACCGAGGACCTTTCGCGTGTGAGGCGAACGTGATAACCACTACACTACAGAAACCTTCACATTGTCTTAGCCTGGTTGTTCCATAGATGTTCTGCGAATTTTCTCTCTTTGCAAAAACTCCCTAATGGCCGATGTTTTTCACCCACTTTCGAACCGATCGTTTTTCACGTGCGAGGTGAATGTGAAGGCCTAAAATCTACACCTGCGTGTATCTCTGAAAGCACTTCAAGACACAAGCACAAACTTATCCCATGAATGACATTTGACTCGCATTTTTGTAAAAACTTTGGGTTGTTTCTGCTCGGTTTCGAACCGAGGACCTTTCGCGTGTTAGGCGAACGTGATAACCACTACACTACAGAAACCTGCCTTTCACGAAACTCTGCTGTTTTGACAGATTTTGCCACATATTTTCTCTGTGAGCCACACTTTGCGGGAAAAACTCTTTTGGCCACTTCAAAACTGCCCATATTTCACTTGTGAGGTGAATGGGACAGGCTGAAACCTACCATCGAATGTCACTTTGAAAGTGCTGTACGACTCAAGCCACGACTTTTCAGATGAGTGGCATTTGGCTTGCTTTTTTGTAAGAAACCACACATCGTTCCTGATGGGCTTCCAACAGTAGGACCTCTCGCTTTTTAGTTGAACGTAATAGTCGCTGATTTAAGGAAACATATATCCACCTTTGTCATCTTATTTCATACAGATTTTATCATGTTTTACATTTCAATGTCACTTAAAATCTAAAGGGGCAACCTGCTACTGCCCAATTTCAAACTTTCACATGTATGGTTAAATCACTGAATGTCATTAACACAACAGGAAAAGATGCAAGCTCAGCTTTTACTGGTGGAACTTGACCATTACTCTATAAATACTGATATTTGAAATACAGCTACGTTTCAAATGAACGGCATTCGACTTGCTTTGCTTCAAAACCAGGCTATTGTTTCTGCTCGGTTTCGAACCGAGGACCTTTCGCGTGTAAAGCGAACGTGATTACCACTACACTACAGAAACTTGCCACTGATGTAAGACGGCTGTTTTGACACATCATGCCGTATATATTCTCTCTAAGCCACACTTTTAAAGGAAAACCCCTTTTGGCCACGTCAAAACTGCCCATATATCACTTGTGAGGTGAATTGAACAGGATGAATCCTTCTATTGGATGTAGCTTTGAAACTGCAGTACGACTCAAGCCACGACTTATCGAATGAGTGGCATTTGAATTGCTTTGAATTGTGTGCACTGTTCTGGCGAATGTGATAATACCTACAAAAATTAAAGCAGGGGAGCCAAGCAAGGCTGAAGTTGAGGTTTACACTTTCTTTGAATTATCTTGGAAGGAAATTATGTAACCTTTTACCTAAACAGATCTCAACTCGTTTCAGGCTAAAAGGCAAGCTTTGTTTCTGCTCGGTTTCGAACCGAGGACCTTTCGCGTGTGAGGCGAACGTGATAACCACTACACTACAGAAACCTTCACATTGTGTTAGCCTGGTTGTTCCATAGATGTTCTGCGAATTTTCTCTCTTTGCAAAAACTCCCTAATGGCCGATGTTTTTCACCCACTTTCGAACCGATCGTTTTTCACGTGCGAGGTGAATGTGAAGGCCTAAAATCTACACCTGCGTGTATCTCTGAAAGCACTTCAAGACACAAGCACAAACTTATCCCATGAATGACATTTGACTCGCATTTTTGTAAAAACTTTGGGTTGTTTCTGCTCGGTTTCGAACCGAGGACCTTTCGCGTGTTAGGCGAACGTGATAACCACTACACTACAGAAACCTGCCTTTCATGAAACTCTGCTGTTTTGACAGATTTTGCCACATATTTTCTCTGTGAGCCACACTTTGCGGGAAAAACTCTTTTGGCCACTTCAAAACTGCCCATATTTCACTTGTGAGGTGAATGGGACAGGCTGAAACCTACCATCGAATGTCACTTTGAAAGTGCTGTACGACTCAAGCCACGACTTTTCAGATGAGTGGCATTTGGCTTGCTTTTGTGTAAGAAACCACACATCGTTCCTGATGGGCTTCCAACAGTAGGACCTCTCGCTTTTTAGTTGAACCTAATAGTCGCTGATTTAAGGAAACATATATCCACCTTTGTCATCTTATTTCATACAGATTTTATCATGTTTTACATTTCAATGTCACTTAAATTCTAAAGGGGCAACCTGCTACTGCCCAATTTCAAACTTTCACATGTATGGTTAAATCACTGAATGTCATTAACCCTAAAGGAAAAGATGCAAGCTCAGCTTTTTACTGGTGGAACTTGACCATTACTCTATAAATACTGATATTTGAAATACAGCTACGTTTCAAATGAACGGCATTCGACTTGCTTTGCTTCAAAACCAGGCTATTGTTTCTGCTCGGTTTCGAACCGAGGACCTTTCGCGTGTAAAGCGAACGTGATTACCACTACACTACAGAAACTTGCCACTGATGTAAGACGGCTGTTTTGACACATCATGCCGTATATATTCTCTCTAAGCCACACTTTTAAAGGAAAACCCCTTTTGGCCACGTCAAAACTGCCCATATATCACTTGTGAGGTGAATTGAACAGGATGAATCCTTCTATTGGATGTAGCTTTGAAACTGCAGTACGACTCAAGCCACGACTTATCGAATGAGTGGCATTTGAATTGCTTTGAATTGTGTGCACTGTTCTGGCGAATGTGATAATACCTACAAAAATTAAAGCAGGGGAGCCAAGCAAGGCTGAAGTTGAGGTTTACACTTTCTTTGAATTATCTTGGAAGGAAATTATGTAACCTTTTACCTAAACAGATCTCAACTCGTTTCAGGCTAAAAGGCAAGCTTTGTTTCTGCTCGGTTTCGAACCGAGGACCTTTCGCGTGTGAGGCGAACGTGATAACCACTACACTACAGAAACCTTCACATTGTCTTAGCCTGGTTGTTCCATAGATGTTCTGCGAATTTTCTCTCTTTGCAAAAACTCCCTAATGGCCGATGTTTTTCACCCACTTTCGAACCGATCGTTTTTCACGTGCGAGGTGAATGTGAAGGCCTAAAATCTACACCTGCGTGTATCTCTGAAAGCACTTCAAGACACAAGCACAAACTTATCCCATGAATGACATTTGACTCGCATTTTTGTAAAAACTTTGGGTTGTTTCTGCTCGGTTTCGAACCGAGGACCTTTCGCGTGTTAGGCGAACGTGATAACCACTACACTACAGAAACCTGCCTTTCACGAAACTCTGCTGTTTTGACAGATTTTGCCACATATTTTCTCTGTGAGCCACACTTTGCGGGAAAAACTCTTTTGGCCACTTCAAAACTGCCCATATTTCACTTGTGAGGTGAATGGGACAGGCTGAAACCTACCATCGAATGTCACTTTGAAAGTGCTGTACGACTCAAGCCACGACTTTTCAGATGAGTGGCATTTGGCTTGCTTTTGTGTAAGAAACCACACATCTTTCCTGATGGGCTTCCAACAGTAGGACCTCTCGCTTTTTAGTTGAACCTAATAGTCGCTGATTTAAGGAAACATATATCCACCTTTGTCATCTTATTTCATACAGATTTTATCATGTTTTACATTTCAATGTCACTTAAATTCTAAAGGGGCAACCTGCTACTGCCCAATTTCAAACTTTCACATGTATGGTTAAATCACTGAATGTCATTAACCCTAAAGGAAAAGATGCAAGCTCAGCTTTTTACTGGTGGAACTTGACCATTACTCTATAAATACTGATATTTGAAATACAGCTACGTTTCAAATGAACGGCATTCGACTTGCTTTGCTTCAAAACCAGGCTATTGTTTCTGCTCGGTTTCGAACCGAGGACCTTTCGCGTGTAAAGCGAACGTGATTACCACTACACCACAGAAACTTGCCACCGATGAAAGACGGCAGTTTTGACACATCATGCCGTATATATTCTCTCTAAGCCACACTTTTAAGGGAAAACCCCTTTTGGCCACGTCAAAACTGCCCATATATCACTTGTGAGGTGAATTGGACAGGATGAATCCTTCTATTGGATGTAGCTTTGAAACTGCAGTACGACTCAAACCACGACTTATCGAATGAGTGGCATTTGGATTGCTTTGAATTGTGTGCACTGTTCTGGCGAATGTGATAATACCTACAAATATTAAAGCAGGGGAGCCAAGCAAGGCTGAAGTTGAGGTTTACACTTTCTTTGAATTATCTTGGAAGGAAATTTTGTAACCTTTTACCTAAACAGATCTCAACTCGTTTCAGGCTAAAAGGCAAGCTTTGTTTCAGCTCGGTTTCGAACCGAGGACCTTTCGCGTGTGAGGCGAACGTGATAACCACTACACTACAGAAACCTTCACATTGTCTTAGCCTGGTTGTTCCATAGATGTTCTGCGAATTTTCTCTCTTTGCAAAAACTCCCTAATGGCCGATGTTTTTCACCCACTTTCGAACCGATTGTTTTTCACATGCGAGGTGAATGTGAAGGCCTAAAATCTACACCTGCGTGTATCTCTGAAAGCACTTCAAGACACAAGCACAAACTTATCCCATGAATGACATTTGACTCGCATTTTTGTAAAAACTTTGGGTTGTTTCTGCTCGGTTTCGAACCGAGGACCTTTCGCGTGTTAGGCGAACGTGATAACCACTACACTACAGAAACCTGCCTTTCACGAAACTCGGCTGTTTTGACAGATTTTGCCACATATTTTCTCTATGAGCCACACTTTGCGGGAAAAACTCTTTTGGCCACTTCAAAACTGCCCATATTTCACTTGTGAGGTGAATGGGACAGGCTGAAACCTACCATCGAATGTAACTTTGAAAGTGCTGTACGACTCAAGCCACGACTTTTCAGATGAGTGGCATTTGGCTTGCTTTTGTGTAAGAAACCACACATCGTTCCTGATGGGCTTCCAACAGTAGGACCTCTCGCTTTTTAGTTGAACCTAATAGTCGCTGATTTAAGGAAACATATATCCACCTTTGTCATCTTATTTCATACAGATTTTATCATGTTTTACATTTCAATGTCACTTAAAATCTAAAGGGGCAACCTGCTACTGCCCAATTTCAAACTTTCACATGTATGGTTAAATCACTGAATGTCATTAACACTACAGGAAAAGATGCAAGCTCAGCTTTTACTGGTGGAACTTGACCATTACTCTATAAATACTGATATTTGAAATACAGCTACGTTTCAAATGAACGGCATTCGACTTGCTTTGCTTCAAAACCAGGCTATTGTTTCTGCTCGGTTTCGAACCGAGGACCTTTCGCGTGTAAAGCGAACGTGATTACCACTACACTACAGAAACTTGCCACCGATTTAAGACGGCTGTTTTGACACATCATGCCGTATATATTCTCTCTAAGCCACACTTTTAAAGGAAAACCCCTTTTGGCCACGTCAAAACTGCCCATATATCACTTGTGAGGTGAATTGAACAGGATGAATCCTTCTATTGGATGTAGCTTTGAAACTGCAGTACGACTCAAGCCACGAATTATCGAATGAGTGGCATTTGAATTGCTTTGAATTGTGTGCACTGTTCTGGCGAATGTGATAATACCTACAAAAATTAAAGCAGGGGAGCCAAGCAAGGCTGAAGTTGAGGGTTACACTTTCTTTGAATTATCTTGGAAGGAAATTATGTAACCTTTTACCTAAACAGATCTCAACTCGTTTCAGGCTAAAAGGCAAGCTTTGTTTCTGCTCGGTTTCGAACCGAGGACCTTTCGCGTGTGAGGCGAACGTGATAACCACTACACTACAGAAACCTTCACATTGCCTCCGCCTGGTTGTTTCATAGATGTTCTGCGCATTTTCTCTCTTTGCAAAAACTCCCTAATGGCCGATGTTTTTCACGCACTTTCGAACCAATCGTTTTTCACGTGCGAGGTGAATGTGAAGGCCTAAAATCTACACCTGTGTGTATCTCTGAAAGCGCTTCAAGACACAAGCACAAACACATCCCATGAATGACATTTGACTCGCATTTTTGTAAAAACTTTGGGTTGTTTCTGCTCGGTTTCGAACCGAGGACCTTTCGCGTGTTAGGCGAACGTGATAACCACTACACTACAGAAACATGCCTTTCACCAAACTCGGCTGTTTTGACAGATTTTGCCACATATTTTCTCTATGAGCCACACTTTGCGGGAAAAACTCTTTTGGCCACTTCAAAACTGCCCATATTTCACTTGTGAGGTGAATGGGACAGGCTGAAACCTACCATCGAATGTAACTTTGAAAGTGCTGTACGACTCAAGCCACGACTTTTCAGATGAGTGGCATTTGGCTTGCTTTTGTGTAAGAAACCACACATCGTTCCTGATGGGCTTCCAACAGTAGGACCACTCGCTTTTTAGTTGAACCTAATAGTCGCTGATTTAAGGAAACATATATCCACCTTTGTCATCTTATTTCATACAGATTTTATCATGTTTTGCATTTCAATGTCACTTAAATTCTAAAGGGGCAACCTGCTACTGCCCAATTTCAAACTTTCACATGTATGGTTAAAATCACTGAATGTCATTAACCCTACAGGAAAAGATGCAAGCTCAGCTTTTACTGGTGGAACTTGACCATTACTCTATAAATACTGATATTTGAAATACAGCTACGTTTGAAATGAACGGCATTCGACTTGCTTTGCTTCAAAACCAGGCTATTGTTTCTGCTCGGTTTCGAACCGAGGACCTTTCGCGTGTAAAGCAAATGTGATTACCACTACACCACAGAAACTTGCCACCGATGAAAGACGGCTGTTTTGACACATCATGCCGTATATATTCTCTCTAAGCCACACTTTTAAGGGAAAACCCCTTTTGGCCACGTCAAAACTGCCCATATATCACTTGTGAGGTGAATTGGACAGGATGAATCCTTCTATTGGATGTAGCTTTGAAACTGCAGTACGACTCAAGCCACGACTTATCGAATGAGTGGCATTTGGATTGCTTTGAATTGTGTGCACTGTTCTGGCGAATGTGATAATACCTACAAAAATTAAAGCAGGGGAGCCAAGCAAGGCTGAAGTTGAGGGTTACACTTTCTTTGAATTATCTTGGAAGGAAATTATGTAACCTTTTACCTAAACAGATCTCAACTCGTTTCAGGCTAAAAGGCAAGCTTTGTTTCTGCTCGGTTTCAAACCGAGGACCTTTCGCGTGTGAGGCGAACGTGATAACCACTACACTACAGAAACCTTCACATTACCTCCGCCTGGTTGTTTCATAGATGTTCTGCGCATTTTCTCTCTTTGCAAAAACTCCCTAATGGCCGATGTTTTTCACGCACTTTCGAACCAATCGTTTTTCACGTGCGAGGTGAATGTGAAGGCCTAAAATCTACACCTGCGTGTATCTCTGAAAGCGCTTCAAGACACAAGCACAAACACATCCCATGAATGACATTTGACTCGCATTTTTGTAAAAACTTTGGGTTGTTTCTGCTCGGTTTCGAACCGAGGACCTTTCGCGTGTTAGGCGAACGTGATAACCACTACACTACAGAAACATGCCTTTCACGAAACTCGGCTGTTTTGACAGATTTTGCCACATATTTTCTCTATGAGCCACACTTTGCGGGAAAAACTCTTTTGGCCACTTCAAAACTGCCCATATTTCACTTGTGAGGTGAATGGGACAGGCTGAAACCTACCATCGAATGTAACTTTGAAAGTGCTGTACGACTCAAGCCACGACTTTTCAGATGAGTGGCATTTGGCTTGCTTTTGTGTAAGAAACCACACATCGTTCCTGATGGGCTTCCAACAGTAGGACCTCTCGCTTTTTAGTTGAACCTAATAGTCGCTGATTTAAGGAAACATATATCCACCTTTGTCATCTTATTTCATACAGATTTTATCATGTTTTACATTTCAATGTCACTTAAAATCTAAAGGGGCAACCTGCTACTGCCCAATTTCAAACTTTCACATGTATGGTTAAATCACTGAATGTCATTAACACTACAGGAAAAGATGCAAGCTCAGCTTTTACTGGTGGAACTTGACCATTACTCTATAAATACTGATATTTGAAATACAGCTAAGTTTCAAATGAACGGCATTCGACTTGCTTTGCTTCAAAACCAGGCTATTGTTTCTGCTCGGTTTCGAACCGAGGACCTTTCGCGTGTAAAGCGAACGTGATTACCACTACACTACAGAAACTTGCCACCGATTTAAGACGGCTGTTTTGACACATCATGCCGTATATATTCTCTCTAAGCCACACTTTTAAAGGAAAACCCCTTTTGGCCACGTCAAAACTGCCCATATATCACTTGTGAGGTGAATTGGACATGATGAATCCTTCTATTGGATGTAGCTTTGAAACTGCAGTACGACTCAAGCCACGACTTATCGAATGAGTGGCATTTGAATTGCTTTGAATTGTGTGCACTGTTCTGGCGAATGTGATAATACCTACAAAAATTAAAGCAGGGGAGCCAAGCAAGGCTGAAGTTGAGGGTTACACTTTCTTTGAATTATCTTGGAAGGAAATTATGTAACCTTTTACCTAAACAGATCTCAACTCGTTTCAGGCTAAAAGGCAAGCTTTGTTTCTGCTCGGTTTCGAACCGAGGACCTTTCGCGTGTGAGGCGAACGTGATAACCACTACACTACAGAAACCTTCACATTGTCTTAGCCTGGTTGTTCCATAGATGTTCTGCGCATTTTCTCTCTTTGCAAAAACTCCCTAATGGCCGATGTTTTTCATCCACTTTCGAACCAATCGTTTTTCACGTGCGAGGTGAATGTGAAGGCCTAAAATCTACACCTGCGTGTATCTCTGAAAGCACTTCAAGACACAAGCACAAACACATCCCATGAATGACATTTGACTCGCATTTTTGTAAAAACTTTGGGTTGTTTCTGCTCGGTTTCAAACCGAGGACCTTTCGCGTGTTAGGCGAATGTGATAACCACTACACTACAGAAACCTGCCTTTCACGAAACTCTGCTGTTTTGACAGATTTTGCCACATATTTTCTCTATGAGCCACACTTTGCGGGAAAAACTCTTTTGGCCACTTCAAAACTGCCCATATTTCACTTGTGAGGTGAATGGGACAGGCTGAAACCTACCATCGAATGTAACTTTGAAAGTGCTGTACGACTCAAGCCACGACTTTTCAGATGAGTGGCATTTGGCTTGCTTTTGTGTAAGAAACCACACATCGTTCCTGATGGGCTTCCAACAGTAGGACCTCTCGCTTTTTGATTGAACCTAATAGTCGCTGATTTAAGGAAACATATATCCAACTTTGTCATCTTATTTCATACAGATTTTATCATGTTTTGCATTTCAATGTCACTTAAATTCTAAAGGGGCAACCTGCTACTGCCCAATTTCAAACTTTCACATGTATGGTTAAAATCACTGAATGTCATTAACCCTACAGGAAAAGATGCAAGCTCAGCTTTTACTGGTGGAACTTGACCATTACTCTATAAATACTGATATTTGAAATACAGCTACGTTTCAAATGAACGGCATTCGACTTGCTTTGCTTCAAAACCAGGCTATTGTTTCTGCTCGGTTTCGAACCGAGGACCTTTCGCGTGTAAAGCAAATGTGATTACCACTACACCACAGAAACTTGCCACCGATGAAAGACGGCTGTTTTGACACATCATGCCGTATATGTTCTCTCTAAGCCACACTTTTAAGGGAAAACCCCTTTTGGCCATGTCAAAACTGCCCATATATCACTTGTGAGGTGAATTGGACAGGATGAATCCTTCTATTGGATGTAGCTTTGAAACTGCAGTACGACTCAAGCCACGACTTATCGAATGAGTGGCATTTGGATTGCTTTGAATTGTGTGCACTGTTCTGGCGAATGTGATAATACCTACAAAAATTAAAGCAGGGGAGCCAAGCAAGGCTGAAGTTGAGGGTTACACTTTCTTTGAATTATCTTGGAAGGAAATTATGTAACCTTTTACCTAAACAGATCTCAACTCGTTTCAGGCTAAAAGGCAAGCTTTGTTTCTGCTCGGTTTCAAACCGAGGACCTTTCGCGTGTGAGGCGAACGTGATAACCACTACACTACAGAAACCTTCACATTGCCTCCGCCTGGTTGTTTCATAGATGTTCTGCGCATTTTCTCTCTTTGCAAAAACTCCCTAATGGCCGATGTTTTTCACGCACTTTCGAACCAATCGTTTTTCACGTGCGAGGTGAATGTGAAGGCCTAAAATCTACACCTGCGTGTATCTCTGAAAGCGCTTCAAGACACAAGCACAAACACATCCCATGAATGACATTTGACTCGCATTTTTGTAAAAACTTTGGGTTGTTTCTGCTCGGTTTCGAACCGAGGACCTTTCGCGTGTTAGGCGAACGTGATAACCACTACACTACAGAAACATGCCTTTCACGAAACTAGGCTGTTTTGACAGATTTTGCCACATATTTTCTCTATGAGCCACACTTTGCGGGAAAAACTCTTTTGGCCACTTCAAAACTGCCCATATTTCACTTGTGAGGTGAATGGGACAGGCTGAAACCTACCATCGAATGTAACTTTGAAAGTGCTGTACGACTCAAGCCACGACTTTTCAGATGAGTGGCATTTGGCTTGCTTTTGTGTAAGAAACCACACATCGTTCCTGATGGGCTTCCAACAGTAGGACCTCTCGCTTTTTAGTTGAACCTAATAGTCGCTGATTTAAGGAAACATATATCCACCTTTGTCATCTTATTTCATACAGATTTTATCATGTTTTACATTTCAATGTCACTTAAAATCTAAAGGGGCAACCTGCTACTGCCCAATTTCAAACTTTCACATGTATGGTTAAATCACTGAATGTCATTAACACTACAGGAAAAGATGCAAGCTCAGCTTTTACTGGTGGAACTTGACCATTACTCTATAAATACTGATATTTGAAATACAGCTAAGTTTCAAATGAACGGCATTCGACTTGCTTTGCTTCAAAACCAGGCTATTGTTTCTGCTCGGTTTCGAACCGAGGACCTTTCGCGTGTAAAGCGAACGTGATTACCACTACACTACAGAAACTTGCCACCGATTTAAGACGGCTGTTTTGACACATCATGCCGTATATATTCTCTCTAAGCCACACTTTTAAAGGAAAACCCCTTTTGGCCACGTCAAAACTGCCCATATATCACTTGTGAGGTGAATTGAACAGGATGAATCCTTCTATTGGATGTAGCTTTGAAACTGCAGTACGACTCAAGCCACGACTTATCGAATGAGTGGCATTTGAATTGCTTTGAATTGTGTGCACTGTTCTGGCGAATGTGATAATACCTACAAAAATTAAAGCAGGGGAGCCAAGCAAGGCTGAAGTTGAGGGTTACACTTTCTTTGAATTATCTTTGAAGGAAATTATGTAACCTTTTACCTAAACAGATCTCAACTCGTTTCAGGCTAAAAGGCAAGCTTTGTTTCTGCTCGGTTTCGAACCGAGGACCTTTCGCGTGTGAGGCGAACGTGATAACCACTACACTTCAGAAACCTTCACATTGTCTTAGCCTGGTTGTTCCATAGATGTTCTGCGCATTTTCTCTCTTTGCAAAAACTCCCTAATGGCCGATGTTTTTCACGCACTTTCGAACCGATCGTTTTTCACGTGCGAGGTGAATGTGAAGGCCTAAAATCTACACCTGCGTGTATCTCTGAAAGCACTTCAAGACACAAGCACAAACACATCCCATGAATGACATTTGACTCGCATTTTTGTAAAAACTTTGGGTTGTTTCTGCTCGGTTTCGAACCGAGGACCTTTCGCGTGTTAGGCGAATGTGATAACCACTACACTACAGAAACCTGCCTTTCACGAAACTCTGCTGTTTTGACAGATTTTGCCACATATTTTCTCTATGAGCCACACTTTGCGGGAAAAACTCTTTTGGCCACTTCAAAACTGCCCATATTTCACTTGTGAGGTGAATGGGACAGGCTGAAACCTACCATCGAATGTAACTTTGAAAGTGCTGTACGACTCAAGCCACGACTTTTCAGATGAGTGGCATTTGGCTTGCTTTTGTGTAAGAAACCACACATCGTTCCTGATGGGCTTCCAACAGTAGGACCTCTCGCTTTTTGATTGAACCTAATAGTCGCTGATTTAAGGAAACATATATCCACCTTTGTCATCTTATTTCATACAGATTTTATCATGTTTTGCATTTCAATGTCACTTAAATTCTAAAGGGGCAACCTGCTACTGCCCAATTTCAAACTTTCACATGTATGGTTAAAATCACTGAATGTCATTAACCCTACAGGAAAAGATGCAAGCTCAGCTTTTACTGGTGGAACTTGACCATTACTCTATAAATACTGATATTTGAAATACAGCTACGTTTGAAATGAACGGCATTCGACTTGCTTTGCTTCAAAACCAGGCTATTGTTTCTGCTCGGTTTCGAACCGAGGACCTTTCGCGTGTAAAGCAAATGTGATTACCACTACACCACAGAAACTTGCCACCGATGAAAGACGGCTGTTTTGACACATCATGCCGTATATATTCTCTCTAAGCCACACTTTTAAGGGAAAACCCCTTTTGGCCACGTCAAAACTGCCCATATATCACTTGTGAGGTGAATTGGACAGGATGAATCCTTCTATTGGATGTAGCTTTGAAACTGCAGTACGACTCAAGCCACGACTTATCGAATGAGTGGCATTTGGATTGCTTTGAATTGTGTGCACTGTTCTGGCGAATGTGATAATACCTACAAAAATTAAAGCAGGGGAGCCAAGCAAGGCTGAAGTTGAGGGTTACACTTTCTTTGAATTATCTTGGAAGGAAATTATGTAACCTTTTACCTAAACAGATCTCAACTCGTTTCAGGCTAAAAGGCAAGCTTTGTTTCTGCTCGGTTTCAAACCGAGGACCTTTCGCGTGTGAGGCGAACGTGATAACCACTACACTACAGAAACCTTCACATTGCCTCCGCCTGGTTGTTTCATAGATGTTCTGCGCATTTTCTCTCTTTGCAAAAACTCCCTAATGGCCGATGTTTTTCACCCACTTTCGAACCAATCGTTTTTCACGTGCGAGGTGAATGTGAAGGCCTAAAATCTACACCTGCGTGTATCTCTGAAAGCGCTTCAAGACACAAGCACAAACACATCCCATGAATGACATTTGACTCGCATTTTTGTAAAAACTTTGGGTTGTTTCTGCTCGGTTTCGAACCGAGGACCTTTCGCGTGTTTGGCGAACGTGATAACCACTACACTACAGAAACATGCCTTTCACCAAACTCGGCTGTTTTGACAGATTTTGCCACATATTTTCTCTATGAGCCACACTTTGCGGGAAAAACTCTTTTGGCCACTTCAAAACTGCCCATATTTCACTTGTGAGGTGAATGGGACAGGCTGAAACCTACCATCGAATGTAACTTTGAAAGTGCTGTACGACTCAAGCCACGACTTTTCAGATGAGTGGCATTTGGCTTGCTTTTGTGTAAGAAACCACACATCGTTCCTGATGGGCTTCCAACAGTAGGACCTCTCGCTTTTTAGTTGAACCTAATAGTCGCTGATTTAAGGAAACATATATCCACCTTTGTCATCTTATTTCATACAGATTTTATCATGTTTTACATTTCAATGTCACTTAAAATCTAAAGGGGCAACCTGCTACTGCCCAATTTCAAACTTTCACATGTATGGTTAAATCACTGAATGTCATTAACACTACAGGAAAAGATGCAAGCTCAGCTTTTACTGGTGGAACTTGACCATTACTCTATAAATACTGATATTTGAAATACAGCTAAGTTTCAAATGAACGGCATTCGACTTGCTTTGCTTCAAAACCAGGCTATTGTTTCTGCTCGGTTTCGAACCGAGGACCTTTCGCGTGTAAAGCGAACGTGATTACCACTACACTACAGAAACTTGCCACCGATTTAAGACGGCTGTTTTGACACATCATGCCGTATATATTCTCTCTAAGCCACACTTTTAAAGGAAAACCCCTTTTGGCCACGTCAAAACTGCCCATATATCACTTGTGAGGTGAATTGAACAGGATGAATCCTTCTATTGGATGTAGCTTTGAAACTGCAGTACGACTCAAGCCACGACTTATCGAATGAGTGGCATTTGAATTGCTTTGAATTGTGTGCACTGTTCTGGCGAATGTGATAATACCTACAAAAATTAAAGCAGGGGAGCCAAGCAAGGCTGAAGTTGAGGGTTACACTTTCTTTGAATTATCTTGGAAGGAAATTATGTAACCTTTTACCTAAACAGATCTCAACTCGTTTCAGGCTAAAAGGCAAGCTTTGTTTCTGCTCGGTTTCGAACCGAGGACCTTTCGCGTGTGAGGCGAACGTGATAACCACTACACTACAGAAACCTTCACATTGTCTTAGCCTGGTTGTTCCATAGATGTTCTGCGCATTTTCTCTCTTTGCAAAAACTCCCTAATGGCCGATGTTTTTCACCCACTTTCGAACCGATCGTTTTTCACGTGCGAGGTGAATGTGAAGGCCTAAAATCTACACCTGCGTGTATCTCTGAAAGCACTTCAAGACACAAGCACAAACACATCCCATGAATGACATTTGACTCGCATTTTTGTAAAAACTTTGGGTTGTTTCTGCTCGGTTTCGAACCGAGGACCTTTCGCTTGTTAGGCGAACGTGATAACCACTACACTACAGAAACCTGCCTTTCACAAAACTCTGCTGTTTTGACAGATTTTGCCACATATTTTCTCTATGAGCCAAACTTTGCGGGAAAAACTCTTTTGGCCACTTCAAAACTGCCCATATTTCACTTGTGAGGTGAATGGGACAGGCTGAAACCTACCATCGAATGTAACTTTGAAAGTGCTGTACGACTCAAGCCACGACTTTTCAGATGAGTGGCATTTGGCTTGCTTTTGTGTAAGAAACCACACATCGTTCCTGATGGGCTTCCAACAGTAGGACCTCTCGCTTTTTAGTTGAACCTAATAGTCGCTGATTTAAGGAAACATATATCCACATTTGTCATCTTATTTCATACAGATTTTATCATGTTTTACATTTCAATGTCACTTAAAATCTAAAGGGGCAACCTGCTACTGACCAATTTCAAACTTTCACATGTATGGTTAAATCACTGAATGTCATTAACACTACAGGAAAAGATGGAAGCTCAGCTTTTACTGGTGGAACTTGACCATTACTCTATAAATACTGATATTTGAAATACAGCTAAGTTTCAAATGAACGGCATTCGACTTGCTTTGCTTCAAAACCAGGCTATTGTTTCTGCTCGGTTTCGAACCGAGGACCTTTCGCGTGTAAAGCGAACGTGATTACCACTACACTACAGAAACTTGCCACCGATTTAAGACGGCTGTTTTGACACATCATGCCGTATATATTCTCTCTAAGCCACACTTTTAAAGGAAAACCCCTTTTGGCCACGTCAAAACTGCCCATATATCACTTGTGAGGTGAATTGAACAGGATGAATCCTTCTATTGGATGTAGCTTTGAAACTGCAGTACGACTCAAGCCACGACTTATCGAATGAGTGGCATTTGAATTGCTTTGAATTGTGTGCACTGTTCTGGCGAATGTGATAATACCTACAAAAATTAAAGCAGGGGAGCCAAGCAAGGCTGAAGTTGAGGTTTACACTTTCTTTGAATTATCTTGGAAAGAAATTATGTAACCTTTTACCTAAACAGATCTCAACTCGTTTCAGGCTAAAAGGCAAGCTTTGTTTCTGCTCGGTTTCGAACCGAGGACCTTTCGCGTGTGAGGCGAACGTGATAACCACTACACTACAGAAACCTTCACATTGCCTTCGCCTGGTTGTTTCATAGATGTTCTGCGCATTTTCTCTCTTTGCAAAAACTCCCTAATGGCCGATGTTTTTCACCCACTTTCGAACCGATCGTTTTTCACGTGCGAGGTGAATGTGAAGGCCTAAAATCTACACCTGCGTGTATCTCTGAAAGCGCTTCAAGACACAAGCACAAACACATCCCATGAATGACATTTGACTCGCATTTTTGTAAAAACTTTGGGTTGTTTCTGCTCGGTTTCGAACCGATGACCTTTCGCGTGTTAGGCGAACGTGATAACCACTACACTACAGAAACATGCCTTTCACGAAACTCGGCTGTTTTGACAGATTTTGCCACATATTTTCTCTATGAGCCACACTTTGCGGGAAAAACTCTTTTGGCCACTTCAAAACTGCCCATATTTCACTTGTGAGGTGAATGGGACAGGCTGAAACCTACCATCGAATGTAACTTTGAAAGTGCTGTACGACTCAAGCCACGACTTTTCAGATGAGTGGCATTTGGCTTGCTTTTGTGTAAGAAACCACACATCGTTCCTGATGGGCTTCCAACAGTAGGACCTCTCGCTTTTTAGTTGAACGTAATAGTCGCTGATTTAAGGAAACATATATCCACCTTTGTCATCTTATTTCATACAGATTTTATCATGTTTTACATTTCAATGTCACTTAAAATCTAAAGGGGCAACCTGCTACTGCCCAATTTCAAACTTTCACATGTATGGTTAAATCACTGAATGTCATTAACACAACAGGAAAAGATGCAAGCTCAGCTTTTACTGGTGGAACTTGACCATTACTCTATAAATACTGATATTTGAAATACAGCTACGTTTCAAATGAACGGCATTCGACTTGCTTTGCTTCAAAACCAGGCTATTGTTTCTGCTCGGTTTCGAACCGAGGACCTTTCGCGTGTAAAGCGAACGTGATTACCACTACACTACAGAAACTTGCCACTGATGTAAGACGGCTGTTTTGACACATCATGCCGTATATATTCTCTCTAAGCCACACTTTTAAAGGAAAACCCCTTTTGGCCACGTCAAAACTGCCCATATATCACTTGTGAGGTGAATTGAACAGGATGAATCCTTCTATTGGAAGTAGCTTTGAAACTGCAGTACGACTCAAGCCACGACTTATCGAATGAGTGGCATTTGAATTGCTTTGAATTGTGTGCACTGTTCTGGCGAATGTGATAATACCTACAAAAATTAAAGCAGGGGAGCCAAGCAAGGCTGAAGTTGAGGTTTACACTTTCTTTGAATTATCTTGGAAGGAAATTATGTAACCTTTTACCTAAACAGATCTCAACTCGTTTCAGGCTAAAAGGCAAGCTTTGTTTCTGCTCGGTTTCGAACCGAGGACCTTTCGCGTGTGAGGCGAACGTGATAACCACTACACTACAGAAACCTTCACATTGTCTTAGCCTGGTTGTTCCATAGATGTTCTGCGAATTTTCTCTCTTTGCAAAAACTCCCTAATGGCCGATGTTTTTCACCCACTTTCGAACCGATCGTTTTTCACGTGCGAGGTGAATGTGAAGGCCTAAAATCTACACCTGCGTGTATCTCTGAAAGCACTTCAAGACACAAGCACAAACTTATCCCATGAATGACATTTGACTCGCATTTTTGTAAAAACTTTGGGTTGTTTCTGCTCGGTTTCGAACCGAGGACCTTTCGCGTGTTAGGCGAACGTGATAACCACTACACTACAGAAACCTGCCTTTCACGAAACTCTGCTGTTTTGACAGATTTTGCCACATATTTTCTCTGTGAGCCACACTTTGCGGGAAAAACTCTTTTGGCCACTTCAAAACTGCCCATATTTCACTTGTGAGGTGAATGGGACAGGCTGAAACCTACCATCGAATGTCACTTTGAAAGTGCTGTACGACTCAAGCCACGACTTTTCAGATGAGTGGCATTTGGCTTGCTTTTGTGTAAGAAACCACACATCGTTCCTGATGGGCTTCCAACAGTAGGACCTCTCGCTTTTTAGTTGAACCTAATAGTCGCTGATTTAAGGAAACATATATCCACCTTTGTCATCTTATTTCATACAGATTTTATCATGTTTTACATTTCAATGTCACTTAAATTCTAAAGGGGCAACCTGCTACTGCCCAATTTCAAACTTTCACATGTATGGTTAAATCACTGAATGTCATTAACCCTAAAGAAAAAGATGCAAGCTCAGCTTTTTACTGGTGGAACTTGACCATTACTCTATAAATACTGATATTTGAAATACAGCTACGTTTCAAATGAACGGCATTCGACTTGCTTTGCTTCAAAACCAGGCTATTGTTTCTGCTCGGTTTCGAACCGAGGACCTTTCGCGTGTAAAGCAAATGTGATTACCACTACACCACAGAAACTTGCCAACGATGAAAGACGGCTGTTTTGACACATCATGCCGTATATGTTCTCTCTAAGCCACACTTTTAAGGGAAAACCCCTTTTGGCCATGTCAAAACTGCCCATATATCACTTGTGAGGTGAATTGGACAGGATGAATCCTTCTATTGGATGTAGCTTTGAAACTGCAGTACGACTCAAGCCACGACTTATCGAATGAGTGGCATTTGGATTGCTTTGAATTGTGTGCACTGTTCTGGCGAATGTGATAATACCTACAAAAATTAAAGCAGGGGAGCCAAGCAAGGCTGAAGTTGAGGGTTACACTTTCTTTGAATTATCTTGGAAGGAAATTATGTAACCTTTTACCTAAACAGATCTCAACTCGTTTCAGGCTAAAAGGCAAGCTTTGTTTCTGCTCGGTTTCAAACCGAGGACCTTTCGCGTGTGAGGCGAACGTGATAACCACTACACTACAGAAACCTTCACATTGCCTCCGCCTGGTTGTTTCATAGATGTTCTGCGCATTTTCTCTCTTTGCAAAAACTCCCTAATGGCCGATGTTTTTCACGCACTTTCGAACCAATCGTTTTTCACGTGCGAGGTGAATGTGAAGGCCTAAAATCTACACCTGCGTGTATCTCTGAAAGCGCTTCAAGACACAAGCACAAACACATCCCATGAATGACATTTGACTCGCATTTTTGTAAAAACTTTGGGTTGTTTCTGCTCGGTTTCGAACCGAGGACCTTTCGCGTGTTAGGCGAACGTGATAACCACTACACTACAGAAACATGCCTTTCACGAAACTAGGCTGTTTTGACAGATTTTGCCACATATTTTCTCTATGAGCCACACTTTGCGGGAAAAACTCTTTTGGCCACTTCAAAACTGCCCATATTTCACTTGTGAGGTGAATGGGACAGGCTGAAACCTACCATCGAATGTAACTTTGAAAGTGCTGTACGACTCAAGCCACGACTTTTCAGATGAGTGGCATTTGGCTTGCTTTTGTGTAAGAAACCACACATCGTTCCTGATGGGCTTCCAACAGTAGGACCTCTCGCTTTTTAGTTGAACCTAATAGTCGCTGATTTAAGGAAACATATATCCACCTTTGTCATCTTATTTCATACAGATTTTATCATGTTTTACATTTCAATGTCACTTAAAATCTAAAGGGGCAACCTGCTACTGCCCAATTTCAAACTTTCACATGTATGGTTAAATCACTGAATGTCATTAACACTACAGGAAAAGATGCAAGCTCAGCTTTTACTGGTGGAACTTGACCATTACTCTATAAATACTGATATTTGAAATACAGCTAAGTTTCAAATGAACGGCATTCGACTTGCTTTGCTTCAAAACCAGGCTATTGTTTCTGCTCGGTTTCGAACCGAGGACCTTTCGCGTGTAAAGCGAACGTGATTACCACTACACTACAGAAACTTGCCACCGATTTAAGACGGCTGTTTTGACACATCATGCCGTATATATTCTCTCTAAGCCACACTTTTAAAGGAAAACCCCTTTTGGCCACGTCAAAACTGCCCATATATCACTTGTGAGGTGAATTGAACAGGATGAATCCTTCTATTGGATGTAGCTTTGAAACTGCAGTACGACTCAAGCCACGACTTATTGAATGAGTGGCATTTGAATTGCTTTGAATTGTGTGCACTGTTCTGGCGAATGTGATAATACCTACAAAAATTAAAGCAGGGGAGCCAAGCAAGGCTGAAGTTGAGGTTTACACTTTCTTTGAATTATCTTGGAAGGAAATTATGTAACCTTTTACCTAAACAGATCTCAACTCGTTTCAGGCTAAAAGGCAAGCTTTGTTTCTGCTCGGTTTCGAACCGAGGACCTTTCGCGTGTGAGGCGAACGTGATAACCACTACACTACAGAAACCTTCACATTGTCTTAGCCTGGTTGTTCCATAGATGTTCTGCGAATTTTCTCTCTTTGCAAAAACTCCCTAATGGCCGATGTTTTTCACCCACTTTCGAACCGATCGTTTTTCACGTGCGAGGTGAATGTGAAGGCCTAAAATCTACACCTGCGTGTATCTCTGAAAGCACTTCAAGACACAAGCACAAACTTATCCCATGAATGACATTTGACTCGCATTTTTGTAAAAACTTTGGGTTGTTTCTGCTCGGTTTCGAACCGAGGACCTTTCGCGTGTTAGGCGAACGTGATAACCACTACACTACAGAAACCTGCCTTTCACGAAACTCTGCTGTTTTGACAGATTTTGCCACATATTTTCTCTGTGAGCCACACTTTGCGGGAAAAACTCTTTTGGCCACTTCAAAACTGCCCATATTTCACTTGTGAGGGGAATGGGACAGGCTGAAACCTACCATCGAATGTCACTTTGAAAGTGCTGTACGACTCAAGCCACGACTTTTCAGATGAGTGGCATTTGGCTTGCTTTTGTGTAAGAAACCACACATCGTTCCTGATGGGCTTCCAACAGTAGGACCTCTCGCTTTTTAGTTGAACCTAATAGTCGCTGATTTAAGGAAACATATATCCACCTTTGTCATCTTATTTCATACAGATTTTATCATGTTTTACATTTCAATGTCACTTAAATTCTAAAGGGGCAACCTGCTACTGCCCAATTTCAAACTTTCACATGTATGGTTAAATCACTGAATGTCATTAACCCTAAAGAAAAAGATGCAAGCTCAGCTTTTTACTGGTGGAACTTGACCATTACTCTATAAATACTGATATTTGAAATACAGCTACGTTTCAAATGAACGGCATTCGACTTGCTTTGCTTCAAAACCAGGCTATTGTTTCTGCTCGGTTTCGAACCGAGGACCTTTCGCGTGTAAAGCGAACGTGATTACCACTACACTACAGAAACTTGCCACCGATTTAAGACGGCTGTTTTGACACATCATGCCGTATATATTCTCTCTAAGCCACACTTTTAAAGGAAAACCCCTTTTGGCCACGTCAAAACTGCCCATATATCACTTGTGAGGTGAATTGAACAGGATGAATCCTTCTATTGGATGTAGCTTTGAAACTGCAGTACGACTCAAGCCACGACTTATCGAATGAGTGGCATTTGGATTGCTTTGAATTGTGTGCACTGTTCTGGCGAATGTGATAATACCTACAAAAATTAAAGCAGGGGAGCCAAGCAAGGCTGAAGTTGAGGGTTACACTTTCTTTGAATTATCTTGGAAGGAAATTATGTAACCTTTTACCTAAACAGATCTCAACTCGTTTCAGGCTAAAAGGCAAGCTTTGTTTCTGCTCGGTTTCAAACCGAGGACCTTTCGCGTGTGAGGCGAACGTGATAACCACTACACTACAGAAACCTTCACATTGTCTTAGCCTGGTTGTTCCATAGATGTTCTGCGCATTTTCTCTCTTTGCAAAAACTCCCTAATGGCCGATGTTTTTCACCCACTTTCGAACCGATCGTTTTTCACGTGCGAGGTGAATGTGAAGGCCTAAAATCTACACCTGCGTGTATCTCTGAAAGCACTTCAAGACACAAGCACAAACACATCCCATGAATGACATTTGACTCGCATTTTTGTAAAAACTTTGGGTTGTTTCTGCTCGGTTTCGAACCGAGGACCTTTCACGTGTTAGGCGAATGTGATAACCACTACACTACAGAAACCTGCCTTTCACGAAACTCTGCTGTTTTGACAGATTTTGCCACATATTTTCTCTATGAGCCACACTTTGCGGGAAAAACTCTTTTGGCCACTTCAAAACTGCCCATATTTCACTTGTGAGGTGAATGGGACAGGCTGAAACCTACCATCGAATGTAACTTTGAAAGTGCTGTACGACTCAAGCCACGACTTTTCAGATGAGTGGCATTTGGCTTGCTTTTGTGTAAGAAACCACACATCGTTCCTGATGGGCTTCCAACAGTAGGACCTCTCGCTTTTTAGTTGAACCTAATAGTCGCTGATTTAAGGAAACATATATCCACATTTGTCATCTTATTTCATACAGATTTTATCATGTTTTACATTTCAATGTCACTTAAAATCTAAAGGGGCAACCTGCTACTGCCCAATTTCAAACTTTCACATGTATGGTTAAATCACTGAATGTCATTAACACTACAGGAAAAGATGGAAGCTCAGCTTTTACTGGTGGAACTTGACCATTACTCTATAAATACTGATATTTGAAATACAGCTAAGTTTCAAATGAACGGCATTCGACTTGCTTTGCTTCAAAACCAGGCTATTGTTTCTGCTCGGTTTCGAACCGAGGACCTTTCGCGTGTAAAGCGAACGTGATTACCACTACACTACAGAAACTTGCCACCGATTTAAGACGGCTGTTTTGACACATCATGCCGTATATATTCTCTCTAAGCCACACTTTTAAAGGAAAACCCCTTTTGGCCACGTCAAAACTGCCCATATATCACTTGTGAGGTGAATTGAACAGGATGAATCCTTCTATTGGATGTAGCTTTGAAACTGCAGTACGACTCAAGCCACGACTTATCGAATGAGTGGCATTTGAATTGCTTTGAATTGTGTGCACTGTTCTGGCGAATGTGATAATACCTACAAAAATTAAAGCAGGGGAGCCAAGCAAGGCTGAAGTTGAGGTTTACACTTTCTTTGAATTATCTTGGAAGGAAATTATGTAACCTTTTACCTAAACAGATCTCAACTCGTTTCAGGCTAAAAGGCAAGCTTTGTTTCTGCTCGGTTTCGAACCGAGGACCTTTCGCGTGTGAGGCGAACGTGATAACCACTACACTACAGAAACCTTCACATTGCCTTCGCCTGGTTGTTTCATAGATGTTCTGCGCATTTTCTCTCTTTGCAAAAACTCCCTAATGGCCGATGTTTTTCACCCACTTTCGAACCGATCGTTTTTCACGTGCGAGGTGAATGTGAAGGCCTAAAATCTACACCTGCGTGTATCTCTGAAAGCACTTCAAGACACAAGCACAAACACATCCCATGAATGACATTTGACTCGCATTTTTGTAAAAACTTTGGGTTGTTTCTGCTCGGTTTCGAACCGATGACCTTTCGCGTGTTAGGCGAACGTGATAACCACTACACTACAGAAACATGCCTTTCACGAAACTCGGCTGTTTTGACAGATTTTGCCAAATATTTTCTCTATGAGCCACACTTTGCGGGAAAAACTCTTTTGGCCACTTCAAAACTGCCCATATTTCACTTGTGAGGTGAATGGGACAGGCTGAAACCTACCATCGAATGTAACTTTGAAAGTGCTGTACGACTCAAGCCACGACTTTTCAGATGAGTGGCATTTGGCTTGCTTTTGTGTAAGAAACCACACATCGTTCCTGATGGGCTTCCAACAGTAGGACCTCTCGCTTTTTAGTTGAACGTAATAGTCGCTGATTTAAGGAAACATATATCCACCTTTGTCATCTTATTTCATACAGATTTTATCATGTTTTACATTTCAATGTCACTTAAAATCTAAAGGGGCAACCTGCTACTGCCCAATTTCAAACTTTCACATGTATGGTTAAATCACTGAATGTCATTAACACAACAGGAAAAGATGCAAGCTCAGCTTTTACTGGTGGAACTTGACCATTACTCTATAAATACTGATATTTGAAATACAGCTACGTTTCAAATGAACGGCATTCGACTTGCTTTGCTTCAAAACCAGGCTATTGTTTCTGCTCGGTTTCGAACCGAGGACCTTTCGCGTGTAAAGCGAACGTGATTACCACTACACCACAGAAACTTGCCACCGATGAAAGACGGCTGTTTTGACACATCATGCCGTATATATTCTCTCTAAGCCACACTTTTAAGGGAAAACCCCTTTTGGCCACGTCAAAACTGCCCATATATCACTTGTGAGGTGAATTGAACAGGATGAATCCTTCTATTGGATGTAGCTTTGAAACTGCAGTACGACTCAAGCCACGACTTATCGAATGAGTGGCATTTGAATTGCTTTGAATTGTGTGCACTGTTCTGGCGAATGTGATAATACCTACAAAAATTAAAGCAGGGGAGCCAAGCAAGGCTGAAGTTGAGGTTTACACTTTCTTTGAATTATCTTGGAAGGAAATTATGTAACCTTTTACCTAAACAGATCTCAACTCGTTTCAGGCTAAAAGGCAAGCTTTGTTTCTGCTCGGTTTCGAACCGAGGACCTTTCGCGTGTGAGGCGAACGTGATAACCACTACACTACAGAAACCTTCACATTGTCTTAGCCTGGTTGTTCCATAGATGTTCTGCGAATTTTCTCTCTTTGCAAAAACTCCCTAATGGCCGATGTTTTTCACCCACTTTCGAACCGATCGTTTTTCACGTGCGAGGTGAATGTGAAGGCCTAAAATCTACACCTGCGTGTATCTCTGAAAGCACTTCAAGACACAAGCACAAACTTATCCCATGAATGACATTTGACTCGCATTTTTGTAAAAACTTTGGGTTGTTTCTGCTCGGTTTCAAACCGAGGACCTTTCGCGTGTTAGGCGAACGTGATAACCACTACACTACAGAAACCTGCCTTTCACGAAACTCTGCTGTTTTGACAGATTTTGCCACATATTTTCTCTATGAGCCACACTTTGCGGGAAAAACTCTTTTGGCCACTTCAAAACTGCCCATGTTTCACTTGTGAGGTGAATGGGACAGGCTGAAACCTACCATCGAATGTAACTTTGAAAGTGCTGTACGACTCAAGCCACGACTTTTCAGATGAGTGGCATTTGGCTTGCTTTTGTGTAAGAAACCACACATCGTTCCTGATGGGCTTCCAACAGTAGGACCTCTCGCTTTTTAGTTGAACCTAATAGTCGCTGATTTAAGGAAACATATATCCACCTTTGTCATCTTATTTCATACAGATTTTATCATGTTTTACATTTCAATGTCACTTAAATTCTAAAGGGGCAACCTGCTACTGCCCAATTTCAAACTTTCACATGTATGGTTAAATCACTGAATGTCATTAACCCTAAAGGAAAAGATGCAAGCTCAGCTTTTTACTGGTGGAACTTGACCATTACTCTATAAATACTGATATTTGAAATACAGCTACGTTTCAAATGAACGGCATTCGACTTGCTTTGCTTCAAAACCAGGCTATTGTTTCTGCTCGGTTTCGAACCGAGGACCTTTCGCGTGTAAAGCGAACGTGATTACCACTACACCACAGAAACTTGCCACCGATGAAAGACGGCTGTTTTGACACATCATGCCGTATATATTCTCTCTAAGCCACATTTTTAAGGGAAAACCCCTTTTGGCCACGTCAAAACTGCCCATATATCACTTGTGAGGTGAATTGGACAGGATGAATCCTTCTATTGGATGTAGCTTTGAAACTGCAGTATGACTCAAGCCACGACTTATCGAATGAGTGGCATTTGGATTGCTTTGAATTGTGTGCACTGTTCTGGCGAATGTGATAATACCTACAAAAATTAAAGCAGGGGAGCCAAGCAAGGCTGAAGTTGAGGGTTACACTTTCTTTGAATTATCTTGGAAGGAAATTATGTAAACTTTTACCTAAACAGATCTCAACTCGTTTCAGGCTAAAAGGCAAGCTTTGTTTCTGCTCGGTTTCGAACCGAGGACCTTTCGCGTGTGAGGCGAACGTGATAACCACTACACTACAGAAACCTTCACATTGCCTTCGCCTGGTTGTTTCATAGATGTTCTGCGCATTTTCTCTCTTTGCAAAAACTCCCTAATGGCCGATGTTTTTCACCCACTTTCGAACCGATCGTTTTTCACGTGCGAGGTGAATGTGAAGGCCTAAAATCTACACCTGCGTGTATCTCTGAAAGCGCTTCAAGACACAAGCACAAACACATCCCATGAATGACATTTGACTCGCATTTTTGTAAAAACTTTGGGTTGTTTCTGCTCGGTTTCGAACCGATGACCTTTCGCGTGTTAGGCGAACGTGATAACCACTACACTACAGAAACATGCCTTTCACGAAACTCGGCTGTTTTGACAGATTTTGCCACATATTTTCTCTATGAGCCACACTTTGCGGGAAAAACTCTTTTGGCCACTTCAAAACTGCCCATATTTCACTTGTGAGGTGAATGGGACAGGCTGAAACCTACCATCGAATGTAACTTTGAAAGTGCTGTACGACTCAAGCCACGACTTTTCAGATGAGTGGCATTTGGCTTGCTTTTGTGTAAGAAACCACACATCGTTCCTGATGGGCTTCCAACAGTAGGACCTCTCGCTTTTTAGTTGAACGTAATAGTCGCTGATTTAAGGAAACATATATCCACCTTTGTCATCTTATTTCATACAGATTTTATCATGTTTTACATTTCAATGTCACTTAAAATCTAAAGGGGCAACCTGCTACTGCCCAATTTCAAACTTTCACATGTATGGTTAAATCACTGAATGTCATTAACACAACAGGAAAAGATGCAAGCTCAGCTTTTACTGGTGGAACTTGACCATTACTCTATAAATACTGATATTTGAAATACAGCTACGTTTCAAATGAACGGCATTCGACTTGCTTTGCTTCAAAACCAGGCTATTGTTTCTGCTCGGTTTCGAACCGAGGACCTTTCGCGTGTAAAGCGAACGTGATTACCACTACACTACAGAAACTTGCCACTGATGTAAGACGGCTGTTTTGACACATCATGCCGTATATATTCTCTCTAAGCCACACTTTTAAAGGAAAACCCCTTTTGGCCACGTCAAAACTGCCCATATATCACTTGTGAGGTGAATTGAACAGGATGAATCCTTCTATTGGATGTAGCTTTGAAACTGCAGTACGACTCAAGCCACGACTTATCGAATGAGTGGCATTTGAATTGCTTTGAATTGTGTGCACTGTTCTGGCGAATGTGATAATACCTACAAAAATTAAAGCAGGGGAGCCAAGCAAGGCTGAAGTTGAGGTTTACACTTTCTTTGAATTATCTTGGAAGGAAATTATGTAACCTTTTACCTAAACAGATCTCAACTCGTTTCAGGCTAAAAGGCAAGCTTTGTTTCTGCTCGGTTTCGAACCGAGGACCTTTCGCGTGTGAGGCGAACGTGATAACCACTACACTACAGAAACCTTCACATTGTCTTAGCCTGGTTGTTCCATAGATGTTCTGCGAATTTTCTCTCTTTGCAAAAACTCCCTAATGGCCGATGTTTTTCACCCACTTTCGAACCGATCGTTTTTCACGTGCGAGGTGAATGTGAAGGCCTAAAATCTACACCTGCGTGTATCTCTGAAAGCACTTCAAGACACAAGCACAAACTTATCCCATGAATGACATTTGACTCGCATTTTTGTAAAAACTTTGGGTTGTTTCTGCTCGGTTTCGAATCGAGTACCTTTCGCGTGTTAGGCGAACGTGATAACCACTACACTACAGAAACCTGCCTTTCACGAAACTCTGCTGTTTTGACAGATTTTGCCACATATTTTCTCTGTGAGCCACACTTTGCGGGAAAAACTCTTTTGGCCACTTCAAAACTGCCCATATTTCACTTGTGAGGTGAATGGGACAGGCTGAAACCTACCATCGAATGTCACTTTGAAAGTGCTGTACGACTCAAGCCACGACTTTTCAGATGAGTGGCATTTGGCTTGCTTTTGTGTAAGAAACCACACATCGTTCCTGATGGGCTTCCAACAGTAGGACCTCTCACTTTTTAGTTGAACCTAATAGTCGCTGATTTGAGGAAATGTAAGGGTGGATTCACTACAGTGGTTCAGTCTGTAGGAACACCGAAATGACTGAGAAATGTTAACAGCAAGATATTATAAAACTGTGTATTTCTGGTCAATTTTCACCCTTCTGCAACCTATACCAACGACGGAAATAAGTGCAGTTATAATAGCAAAATATGTGGGAGAGCATTGCTAGAATATAAATATATTGAATTGCAATATGTAGCGTTTAAGTATTAACACTAAATCAAAACTAAACAACAGATTTGTTAATTAAAAGGTTTAATAACAGTACTGACTTAGTTACAATTGAAATGGTTACACTATAAATGCATTAAAATGGTACTTAATACAAACAATTAACTGTTTCCAATGTATGTGAGATATTACCTGATAAGATAGAGAACAGAGAAAGAAATAAAGTTTAGAAGAAAGAGAATCACCATTAAGAACTGGAGTCTTGGCCTAAAGGCCTAACCCAAGAACTCAGGTAAAGAAGAAAAGCAGAGGGCAGAAAGCAAATGGCAAATGCCAAAAGGCAAAAGCCCAGAGCTCATGAAAACCAAGACCTTTATTCTCTATCCATTGACCATGTGACCAAACCTAACATGATACATTCAAACTGACCAATCAGAAGACCACACCTTTAACCCCCACTGTATTGAACAAACAGCTGTAACAATAGTCTTTGTAAGCACAGGAATGCAGATGGTACAGTATGGAAATGGGGGTTGTGACAAATGGTGACGAAGTAATAAATTCCTATATTTTTAATATTACAAATCCCTATATTTTCAATCCTACAAATCCGCCCTTGGCACCGTGGGCCACACGTAAGAAGACCCATGGTGACATAGTTCATAAGATTATGCTTTCAATTGTGTGCAGTTGTCATCTTCAGACATATTGTCCAAACTGGTTGCTGGTTGATGAGACTTGAAGACGTCCTTCTCCTTTCAGCCCTGCATGAAAGGCTTCATCGAATGGAATTGCACCTTCTCTTTTAGTTATGCAGATTTCCATCGATACTTCACACTTTCACAAGAACAGGCCCTGAAGGGGGTTTCACTTTTGTCCTTCTCTTTGAGGCAACACCCAAGATGTAAAACAGCAGGAATCCTGTGATTTAAGCAAATGGCACAACATACAGCAAAGCATATGGCATTTGTTACTCAACTTTTAAATGGTCAGATTGGTCTTCAGCCTTAAATCCCTGTCAAATACATAAAAACATGGTCAAGGTGAGAATAAAAGAAAAACTAATAAAAGCTCTTGCATTGGTTTTAGAAACATGTAAATGAAATGCTTCTTTTTAAACTTAACCAATGTTAGTTTTAACAAACCACTTTGTCATAAGAAGCAATAACAACAATATATTCAGTGTAACCACATGATATTTAAAGATCTTAATTTTCCAGTGTAACCATTATAAATGAAATGAACAAAATAAAAACAAAGTACATGATAGTTTTAAATGTCTTACATAAAAAGCTAATTAAATGTCAAAATAATAGCAAAATTAATGAAATTATTACACATAGAAAATAACTCTTTATCAAGATTTGATACATAAAACTAATCAAACTTTTTGAAAAGAAACCAAAACAGATGCTTGACATCAGACAGTTTAAAATAATAACTGATGTGAAGCAAATTGTGTTTGCTATGTGATTGTATTTAACTGAGGCTATGTGTGAATACCATGCTGCAACAAAGGTGAGAAAGATAAAATTGTGATGCAAATTTGGTCCTGTTGTTAAAACAGAGAGCCAGTTTGATATTATAAGTATGAGATTGTAATCTGGCTCTGTAAATTTCTCACACCAGTATTTTTAGTTAGGAAGCATGGTAAAAGTGCTACTGGATCCTGTTGTGAGGTAAAACATTTTCATTAATGCAATTATATAACACAATGTAGCCACATGGCATTTTTGTGCTCCTCTTTAGGGTCTTACTGCAGCTATACAAGGAATAGCAGAGTTTACCACTTAGGAGACAAATCTTTTCAATATAGAAACACATACAACTTGAAACTGGTAGACAATTTCAAGAGCAAAAGTTAATCCATTAACACAAGACAACTGGTCTAGAATGTGTAGCTTCAACAACCTCTCACTTAAATGTTTTGTCAAACACTTACAGTGGAAACAGTCAAGTGTTATAAGAAATTTACTTCATTAGCCTATGTGTACATATAGTACAACAAACAACTACAATTTGTGTTCTATAGAAACAACAATGCATTACAAGCAATTACAAATCAGAAAATGCAAACAGGATCATCTATGAGAATGCTAAACACATGCTAACTGGCTGCTAAGCCACTAGCAAGTGAGGTTAACAGCTGAAGTCCTTGCATGAACAATGCAGTCAACTCAGAAAGAGTTTTACCAGCAAAACCAGATTGTTTACATCTGCCCTTAGAAAGTGATTTCCTACATTTCAAATAATAAGGTGGAGGTCTGCCCCTGCCCAGTGACCAGCATTTCTCCTCTGTATGGCCTATTTTATGACAGGAATTACAAAGCCTGTTCATTTTGCCACCGGGTTTGTAGCTTGGTTCTCCTGGAGCTTCAGGAGGTCTGTGACTCTCTAATGCTTCATTTACACCATGCGGTTCAGCATGTTGATGCATCACCCCAATCACTGAAATAGGAACACTTTTCTGGGTTCTGGAACATGCATTCTCTTTAGTACAAGTAGCATCTTTTTTAGTCCCATCGCTGTTAAGCATTTGGGGATACTTAGTCTCTCGCACTATTAGTTTAGCCCTTACATCTGCAATAATGTCTTTATACTTCTCACACTGTTTAGCCAGGGCTAACTGCTCAGATGATAGTTGATCTATCTGAGTTTGAAGATTTTGGATCTTTGCCTCTGACTTTTGTAATTCAGCGTTTTTGGTTCTTAATTCATCACTTTTATCATTCAGGATTGACTCAAAAATTCCATTATTTTTACGTAGCTGCTTGCACGTCATGAAATTTAAAGCCTCAATGGTGTCAGCATGTTTGGATTTTCTTTGTTCACTACCAACTGTGAGCCACCATGTAAGAATATCATCAGTGGTAGCATTGTAATTCAAACCCTTTTTATATAATTTAGAAAGTGTAGGTTCAACTTTCTCGCTCCATAAAGCAAACAATATATCATTACTTAAATTAATCCCTTCCATCCCTGAGGAGATAATCTGAAATAATCTCTAACTGTACAATGAAAATAGGACTATTTAAGGTCCTTCTAATTTCTGTTTCATACAATTCATGCAAATGGAGATTTTACTAACCATGCCATGAAACAATGAAAACAGACTTACCCACTGTGTGGTCAGAAGGCCTTTAACACATTCACAGGATAAACTGTGATAAAGTCCTTATTCAGTTGATCAAACAAAGTAAAACTCAGAAAACTCACTGCAAGGGATTCCGGGTTTCGGCACCAAAACTGTAAGGGTGGATTCACTACAGTGGTTCAGTCTGTAGGAACACCGAAATGACTGAGAAATGTTAACAGCAAGATATTATAAAACTGTGTATTTCTGGTCAATTTTCACCCTTCTGCAACCTATACCAACGACGGAAATAAGTGCAGTTATAATAGCAAAATATGTGGGAGAGCATTGCTAGAATATAAATATATTGAATTGCAATATGTAGCGTTTAAGTATTAACACTAAATCAAAACTAAACAACAGATTTGTTAATTTAAAGGTTTAATAACAGTACTGACTTAGTTACAATTGAAATGGTTACACTATAAATGCATTAAAATGGTACTTAATACAAACAATTAACTGTTTCCAATGTATGTGAGATATTACCTGATAAGATAGAGAACAGAGAAAGAAATAAAGTTTAGAAGAAAGAGAATCACCATTAAGAACTGGAGTCTTGGCCTAAAGGCCTAACCCAAGAACTCAGGTAAAGAAGAAAAGCAGAGGGCAGAAAGCAAATGGCAAATGCCAAAAGGCAAAAGCCCAGAGCTCATGAAAACCAAGACCTTTATTCTCTATCCATTGACCATGTGACCAAACCTAACATGATACATTCAAACTGACCAATCAGAAGACCACACCTTTAACCCCCACTGTATTGAACAAACAGCTGTAACAATAGTCTTTGTAAGCACAGGAATGCAGATGGTACAGTATGGAAATGGGGGTTGTGACAAATGGTGACGAAGTAATAAATTCCTATATTTTTAATATTACAAATCCCTATATTTTCAATCCTACAGAAACATATATCCACCTTTGTCATCTTATTTCATACAGATTTTATCATGTTTTACATTTCAATGTCACTTAAATTCTAAAGGGGCAACCTGCTACTGCCCAATTTCAAACTTTCACATGTATGGTTAAATCACTGAATGTCATTAACCCTAAAGGAAAAGATGCAAGCTCAGCTTTTTACTGGTGGAACTTGACCATTACTCTATAAATACTGATATTTCAAATACAGCTACGTTTCAAATGAACGGCATTCGACTTGCTTTGCTTCAAAACCAGGCTATTGTTTCTGCTCGGTTTCGAACCGAGGACCTTTCGCGTGTAAAGCGAACGTGATTACCACTACACCACAGAAACTTGCCACCGATGAAAGACGGCTGTTTTGACACATCATGCCGTATATATTCTCTCTAAGCCACACTTTTAAGGGAAAACCCCTTTTGGCCACGTCAAAACTGCCCATATATCACTTGTGAGGTGAATTGGACAGGATGAATCCTTCTATTGGATGTAGCTTTGAAACTGCAGTACGACTCAAGCCACGACTTATCGAATGAGTGGCATTTGGATTGCTTTGAATTGTGTGCACTGTTCTGGCGAATGTGATAATACCTACAAATATTAAAGCAGGGGAGCCAAGCAAGGCTGAAGTTGAGGTTTACACTTTCTTTGAATTATCTTGGAAGGAAATTATGTAACCTTTTACCTAAACAGATCTCAACTCGTTTCAGGCTAAAAGGCAAGCTTTGTTTCTGCTCGGTTTCGAACCGAGGACCTTTCGCGTGTGAGGCGAACGTGATAACCACTACACTACAGAAACCTTCACATTGTCTTAGCCTGGTTGTTCCATAGATGTTCTGCGAATTTTCTCTCTTTGCAAAAACTCCCTAATGGCCGATGTTTTTCACCCACTTTCGAACCGATCGTTTTTCACGTGCGAGGTGAATGTGAAGGCCTAAAATCTACACCTGCGTGTATCTCTGAAAGCACTTCAAGACACAAGCACAAACTTATCCCATGAATGACATTTGACTCGCATTTTTGTAAAAACTTTGGGTTGTTTCTGCTCGGTTTCGAACCGAGGACCTTTCGCGTGTTAGGCGAACGTGATAACCACTACACTACAGAAACCTGCCTTTCACAAAACTCTGCTGTTTTGACAGATTTTGCCACATATTTTCTCTGTGAGCCACACTTTGCGGGAAAAACTCTTTTGGCCACTTCAAAACTGCCCATATTTCACTTGTGAGGTGAATGGGACAGGCTGAAACCTACCATCGAATGTCACTTTGAAAGTGCTGTACGACTCAAGCCACGACTTTTCAGATGAGTGGCATTTGGCTTGCTTTTGTGTAAGAAACCACACATCGTTCCTGATGGGCTTCCAACAGTAGGACCTCTCGCTTTTTAGTTGAACCTAATAGTCGCTGATTTAAGGAAACGTATATCCACCTTTGTCATCTTATTTCATACAGATTTTATCATGTTTTACATTTCAATGTCACTTAAATTCTAAAGGGGCAACCTGCTACTGCCCAATTTCAAACTTTCACATGTATGGTTAAATCACTGAATGTCATTAACCCTAAAGGAAAAGATGCAAGCTCAGCTTTTTACTGGTGGAACTTGACCATTACTCTATAAATACTGATATTTGAAATACAGCTACGTTTCAAATGAACGGCATTCGACTTGCTTTGCTTCAAAACCAGGCTATTGTTTCTGCTCGGTTTCGAACCGAGGACCTTTCGCGTGTAAAGCGAACGTGATTACCACTACACTACAGAAACTTGCCACTGATGTAAGACGGCTGTTTTGACACATCATGCCGTATATATTCTCTCTAAGCCACACTTTTAAAGGAAAACCCCTTTTGGCCACGTCAAAACTGCCCATATATCACTTGTGAGGTGAATTGAACAGGATGAATCCTTCTATTGGATGTAGCTTTGAAACTGCAGTACGACTCAAGCCACGACTTATCGAATGAGTGGCATTTGAATTGCTTTGAATTGTGTGCACTGTTCTGGCGAATGTGATAATACCTACAAAAATTAAAGCAGGGGAGCCAAGCAAGGCTGAAGTTGAGGTTTACACTTTCTTTGAATTATCTTGGAAGGAAATTATGTAACCTTTTACCTAAACAGATCTCAACTCGTTTCATGCTAAAAGGCAAGCTTTGTTTCTGCTCGGTTTCGAACCGAGGACCTTTCGCGTGTGAGGCGAACGTGATAACCACTACACTACAGAAACCTTCACATTGTCTTAGCCTGGTTGTTCCATAGATGTTCTGCGAATTTTCTCTCTTTGCAAAAACTCCCTAATGGCCGATGTTTTTCACCCACTTTCGAACCGATCGTTTTTCACTTGCGAGGTGAATGTGAAGGCCTAAAATCTACACCTGCGTGTATCTCTGAAAGCACTTCAAGACACAAGCACAAACTTATCCCATGAATGACATTTGACTCGCATTTTTGTAAAAACTTTGGGTTGTTTCTGCTCGGTTTCGAACCGAGGACCTTTCGCGTGTTAGGCGAACGTGATAACCACTACACTACAGAAACCTGCCTTTCACGAAACTCTGCTGTTTTGACAGATTTTGCCACATATTTTCTCTGTGAGCCACACTTTGCGGGAAAAACTCTTTTGGCCACTTCAAAACTGCCCATATTTCACTTGTGAGGTGAATGGGACAGGCTGAAACCTACCATCGAATGTCACTTTGAAAGTGCTGTACGACTCAAGCCACGACTTATCGAATGAGTGGCATTTGGATTGCTTTGAATTGTGTGCACTGTTCTGGCGAATGTGATAATACCTACAAATATTAAAGCAGGGGAGCCAAGCAAGGCTGAAGTTGAGGTTTACACTTTCTTTGAATTATCTTGGAAGGAAATTATGTAACCTTTTACCTAAACAGATCTCAACTCGTTTCAGGCTAAAAGGCAAGCTTTGTTTCTGCTCGGTTTCGAACCGAGGACCTTTCGCGTGTGAGGCGAACGTGATAACCACTACACTACAGAAACCTTCACATTGTCTTAGCCTGGTTGTTCCATAGATGTTCTGCGAATTTTCTCTCTTTGCAAAAACTCCCTAATGGCCGATGTTTTTCACCCACTTTCGAACCGATCGTTTTTCACGTGCGAGGTGAATGTGAAGGCCTAAAATCTACACCTGCGTGTATCTCTGAAAGCACTTCAAGACACAAGCACAAACTTATCCCATGAATGACATTTGACTCGCATTTTTGTAAAAACTTTGGGTTGTTTCTGCTCGGTTTCGAACCGAGGACCTTTCGCGTGTTAGGCGAACGTGATAACCACTACACTACAGAAACCTGCCTTTCACGAAACTCTGCTGTTTTGACAGATTTTGCCACATATTTTCTCTGTGAGCCACACTTTGCGGGAAAAACTCTTTTGGCCACTTCAAAACTGCCCATATTTCACTTGTGAGGTGAATGGGACAGGCTGAAACCTACCATCGAATGTCACTTTGAAAGTGCTGTACGACTCAAGCCACGACTTTTCAGATGAGTGGCATTTGGCCTGCTTTTGTGTAAGAAACCACACATCGTTCCTGATGGGCTTCCAACAGTAGGACCTCTCGCTTTTTAGTTGAACCTAATAGTCGCTGATTTAAGGAAACATATATCCACCTTTGTCATCTTATTTCATACAGATTTTATCATGTTTTACATTTCAATGTCACTTAAATTCTAAAGGGGCAACCTGCTACTGCCCAATTTCAAACTTTCACATGTATGGTTAAATCACTGAATGTCATTAACCCTAAAGGAAAAGATGCAAGCTCAGCTTTTACTGGTGGAACTTGACCATTACTCTATAAATACTGATATTTGAAATACAGCTACGTTTCAAATGAACGGCATTCGACTTGCTTTGCTTCAAAACCAGGCTATTGTTTCTGCTCGGTTTCGAACCGAGGACCTTTCGCGTGTAAAGCGAACGTGATTACCACTACACTACAGAAACTTGCCACTGATGTAAGACGGCTGTTTTGACACATCATGCCGTATATATTCTCTCTAAGCCACACTTTTAAAGGAAAACCCCTTTTGGCCACGTCAAAACTGCCCATATATCACTTGTGAGGTGAATTGAACAGGATGAATCCTTCTATTGGATGTAGCTTTGAAACTGCAGTACGACTCAAGCCACGACTTATCGAATGAGTGGCATTTGGATTGCTTTGAATTGTGTGCACTGTTCTGGCGAATGTGATAATACCTACAAATATTAAAGCAGGGGAGCCAAGCAAGGCTGAAGTTGAGGTTTACACTTTCTTTGAATTATCTTGGAAGGAAATTATGTAACCTTTTACCTAAACAGATCTCAACTCGTTTCAGGCTAAAAGGCAAGCTTTGTTTCAGCTCGGTTTCGAACCGAGGACCTTTCGCGTGTGAGGCGAACGTGATAACCACTACACTACAGAAACCTTCACATTGTCTTAGCCTGGTTGTTCCATAGATGTTCTGCGAATTTTCTCTCTTTGCAAAAACTCCCTAATGGCCGATGTTTTTCACCCACTTTCGAACCGATCGTTTTTCACGTGCGAGGTGAATGTGAAGGCCTAAAATCTACACCTGCGTGTATCTCTGAAAGCACTTCAAGACACAAGCACAAACTTATCCCATGAATGACATTTGACTCGCATTTTTGTAAAAACTTTGGGTTGTTTCTGCTCGGTTTCGAACCGAGGACCTTTCGCGTGTTAGGCGAACGTGATAACCACTACACTACAGAAACCTGCCTTTCACGAAACTCTGCTGTTTTGACAGATTTTGCCACATATTTTCTCTGTGAGCCACACTTTGCGGGAAAAACTCTTTTGGCCACTTCAAAACTGCCCATATTTCACTTGTGAGGTGAATGGGACAGGCTGAAACTTACCATCGAATGTCACTTTGAAAGTGCTGTACGACTCAAGCCACGACTTTTCAGATGAGTGGCATTTGGCTTGCTTTTGTGTAAGAAACCACACATCGTTCCTGATGGGCTTCCAACAGTAGGACCTCTCGCTTTTTAGTTGAACCTAATAGTCGCTGATTTAAGGAAACATATATCCACCTTTGTCATCTTATTTCATACAGATTTTATCATGTTTTACATTTCAATGTCACTTAAATTCTAAAGGGGCAACCTGCTACTGCCCAATTTCAAACTTTCACATGTATGGTTAAATCACTGAATGTCATTAACCCTAAAGGAAAAGATGCAAGCTCAGCTTTTTACTGGTGGAACTTGACCATTACTCTATAAATACTGATATTTGAAATACAGCTACGTTTCAAATGAACGGCATTCGACTTGCTTTGCTTCAAAACCAGGCTATTGTTTCTGCTCGGTTTCGAACCGAGGACCTTTCGCATGTAAAGCGAACGTGATTACCACTACACCACAGAAACTTGCCACCGATGAAAGACGGCTGTTTTGACACATCATGCCGTATATATTTTCTCTAAGCCACACTTTTAAGGGAAAACCCCTTTTGGCCACGTCAAAACTGCCCATATATCACTTGTGAGGTGAATTGGACAGGATGAATCCTTCTATTGGATGTAGCTTTGAAACTGCAGTACGACTCAAGCCACGACTTATCGAATGAGTGGCATTTGGATTGCTTTGAATTGTGTGCACTGTTCTGGCGAATGTGATAATACCTACAAAATTTAAAGCAGGGGAGCCAAGCAAGGCTGAAGTTGAGGGTTACACTTTCTTTGAATTATCTTGGAAGGAAATTATGTAAACTTTTACCTAAACAGATCTCAACTCGTTTCAGGCTAAAAGGCAAGCTTTGTTTCTGCTCGGTTTCGAACCGAGGACCTTTCGCGTGTGAGGCGAACGTGATAACCACTACACTACAGAAACCTTCACATTGTCTTAGCCTGGTTGTTCCATAGATGTTCTGCGAATTTTCTCTCTTTGCAAAAACTCCCTAATGGCCGATGTTTTTCACCCACTTTCGAACCGATCGTTTTTCACGTGCGAGGTGAATGTGAAGGCCTAAAATCTACACCTGCGTGTATCTCTGAAAGCACTTCAAGACACAAGCACAAACTTATCCCATGAATGACATTTGACTCGCATTTTTGTAAAAACTTTGGGTTGTTTCTGCTCGGTTTCAAACCGAGGACCTTTCGCGTGTTAGGCGAACGTGATAACCACTACACTACAGAAACCTGCCTTTCATGAAACTCTGCTGTTTTGACAGATTTTGCCACATATTTTCTCTGTGAGCCACACTTTGCGGGAAAAACTCTTTTGGCCACTTCAAAACTGCCCATATTTCACTTGTGAGGTGAATGGGACAGGCTGAAACCTACCATCGAATGTCACTTTGAAAGTGCTGTACGACTCAAGCCACGACTTTTCAGATGAGTGGCATTTGGCTTGCTTTTGTGTAAGAAACCACACATCGTTCCTGATGGGCTTCCAACAGTAGGACCTCTCGCTTTTTAGTTGAACCTAATAGTCGCTGATTTAAGGAAACATATATCCACCTTTGTCATCTTATTTCATACAGATTTTATCATGTTTTACATTTCAATGTCACTTAAATTCTAAAGGGGCAACCTGCTACTGCCCAATTTCAAACTTTCACATGTATGGTTAAATCACTGAATGTCATTAACCCTAAAGGAAAAGATGCAAGCTCAGCTTTTTACTGGTGGAACTTGACCATTACTCTATAAATACTGATATTTGAAATACAGCTACGTTTCAAATGAACGGCATTCGACTTGCTTTGCTTCAAAACCAGGCTATTGTTTCTGCTCGGTTTCGAACCGAGGACCTTTCGCGTGTAAAGCGAACGTGATTACCACTACACCACAGAAACTTGCCACCGATGAAAGACGGCTGTTTTGACACATCATGCCGTATATATTCTCTCTAAGCCACACTTTTAAGGGAAAACCCCTTTTGGCCACGTCAAAACTGCCCATATATCACTTGTGAGGTGAATTGGACAGGATGAATCCTTCTATTGGATGTAGCTTTGAAACTGCAGTACGACTCAAGCCACGACTTATCGAATGAGTGGCATTTGGATTGCTTTGAATTGTGTGCACTGTTCTGGCGAATGTGATAATACCTACAAATATTAAAGCAGGGGAGCCAAGCAAGGCTGAAGTTGAGGTTTACACTTTCTTTGAATTATCTTGGAAGGAAATTATGTAACCTTTTACCTAAACAGATCTCAACTCGTTTCAGGCTAAAAGGCAAGCTTTGTTTCAGCTCGGTTTCGAACCGAGGACCTTTCGCGTGTTAGGCGAACGTGATAACCACTACACTACAGAAACCTGCCTTTCACGAAACTCTGCTGTTTTGACAGATTTTGCCACATATTTTCTCTGTGAGCCACACTTTGCGGGAAAAACTCTTTTGGCCACTTCAAAACTGCCCATATTTCACTTGTGAGGTGAATGGGACAGGCTGAAACCTACCATCGAATGTCACTTTGAAAGTGCTGTACGACTCAAGCCACGACTTTTCAGATGAGTGGCATTTGGCTTGCTTTTGTGTAAGAAACCACACATCGTTCCTGATGGGCTTCCAACAGTAGGACCTCTCGCTTTTTAGTTGAACCTAATAGTCGCTGATTTAAGGAAACATATATCCACCTTTGTCATCTTATTTCATACAGATTTTATCATGTTTTACATTTCAATGTCACTTAAATTCTAAAGGGGCAACCTGCTACTGCCCAATTTCAAACTTTCACATGTATGGTTAAATCACTGAATGTCATTAACCCTAAAGGAAAAGATGCAAGCTCAGCTTTTTACTGGTGGAACTTGACCATTACTCTATAAATACTGATATTTGAAATACAGCTACGTTTCAAATGAACGGCATTCGACTTGCTTTGCTTCAAAACCAGGCTATTGTTTCTGCTCGGTTTCGAACCGAGGACCTTTCGCGTGTAAAGCGAACGTGATTACCACTACACTACAGAAACTTGCCACCGATGAAAGACGGCTGTTTTGACACATCATGCCGTATATATTTTCTCTAAGCCACACTTTTAAGGGAAAACCCCTTTTGGCCACGTCAAAACTGCCCATATATCACTTGTGAGGTGAATTGGACAGGATGAATCCTTCTATTGGATGTAGCTTTGAAACTGCAGTACGACTCAAGCCACGACTTATCGAATGAGTGGCATTTGGATTGCTTTGAATTGTGTGCACTGTTCTGGCGAATGTGATAATACCTACAAAATTTAAAGCAGGGGAGCCAAGCAAGGCTGAAGTTGAGGGTTACACTTTCTTTGAATTATCTTGGAAGGAAATTATGTAAACTTTTACCTAAACAGATCTCAACTCGTTTCAGGCTAAAAGGCAAGCTTTGTTTCTGCTCGGTTTCGAACTGAGGACCTTTCGCATGTGAGGCGAACGTGATAACCACTACACTACAGAAACCTTCACATTGTCTTAGCCTGGTTGTTCCATAGATGTTCTGCGAATTTTCTCTCTTTGCAAAAACTCCCTAATGGCCGATGTTTTTCACCCACTTTCGAACCGATCGTTTTTCACGTGCGAGGTGAATGTGAAGGCCTAAAATCTACACCTGCGTGTATCTCTGAAAGCACTTCAAGACACAAGCACAAACTTATCCCATGAATGACATTTGACTCGCATTTTTGTAAAAACTTTGGGTTGTTTCTGCTCGGTTTCGAACCGAGGACCTTTCGCGTGTTAGGCGAACGTGATAACCACTACACTACAGAAACCTGCCTTTCACGAAACTCTGCTGTTTTGACAGATTTTGCCACATATTTTCTCTGTGAGCCACACTTTGCGGGAAAAACTCTTTTGGCCACTTCAAAACTGCCCATATTTCACTTGTGAGGTGAATGGGACAGGCTGAAACCTACCATCGAATGTCACTTTGAAAGTGCTGTACGACTCAAGCCACGACTTTTCAGATGAGTGGCATTTGGCTTGCTTTTGTGTAAGAAACCACACATCGTTCCTGATGGGCTTCCAACAGTAGGACCTCTCGCTTTTTAGTTGAACCTAATAGTCGCTGATTTAAGGAAACATATATCCACCTTTGTCATCTTATTTCATACAGATTTTATCATGTTTTACATTTCAATGTCACTTAAATTCTAAAGGGGCAACCTGCTACTGCCCAATTTCAAACTTTCACATGTATGGTTAAATCACTGAATGTCATTAACCCTAAAGGAAAAGATGCAAGCTCAGCTTTTTACTGGTGGAACTTGACCATTACTCTATAAATACTGATATTTGAAATACAGCTACGTTTCAAATGAACGGCATTCGACTTGCTTTGCTTCAAAACCAGGCTATTGTTTCTGCTCGGTTTCGAACCGAGGACCTTTCGCATGTAAAGCGAACGTGATTACCACTACACCACAGAAACTTGCCACCGATGAAAGACGGCTGTTTTGACACATCATGCCGTATATATTCTCTCTAAGCCACACTTTTAAGGGAAAACCCCTTTTGGCCACGTCAAAACTGCCCATATATCACTTGTGAGGTGAATTGGACAGGATGAATCCTTCTATTGGATGTAGCTTTGAAACTGCAGTACGACTCAAGCCACGACTTATCGAATGAGTGGCATTTGGATTGCTTTGAATTGTGTGCACTGTTCTGGCGAATGTGATAATACCTACAAATATTAAAGCAGGGGAGCCAAGCAAGGCTGAAGTTGAGGTTTACACTTTCTTTGAATTATCTTGGAAGGAAATTATGTAACCTTTTACCTAAACAGATCTCAACTCGTTTCAGGCTAAAAGGCAAGCTTTGTTTCAGCTCGGTTTCGAACCGAGGATCTTTCGCGTGTGAGGCGAACGTGATAACCACTACACTACAGAAACCTTCACATTGTCTTAGCCTGGTTGTTCCATAGATGTTCTGCGAATTTTCTCTCTTTGCAAAAACTCCCTAATGGCCGATGTTTTTCACCCACTTTCGAACCGATCGTTTTTCACGTGCGAGGTGAATGTGAAGGCCTAAAATCTACACCTGCGTGTATCTCTGAAAGCATCTCAAGACACAAGCACAAACTTATCCCATGAATGACATTTGACTCGCATTTTTGTAAAAACTTTGGGTTGTTTCTGCTCGGTTTCGAACCGAGGACCTTTCGCGTGTTAGGCGAACGTGATAACCACTACACTACAGAAACCTGCCTTTCACGAAACTCTGCTGTTTTGACAGATTTTGCCACATATTTTCTCTGTGAGCCACACTTTGCGGGAAAAACTCTTTTGGCCACTTCAAAACTGCCCATATTTCACTTGTGAGGTGAATGGGACAGGCTGAAACCTACCATCGAATGTCACTTTGAAAGTGCTGTACGACTCAAGCCACGACTTTTCAGATGAGTGGCATTTGGCTTGCTTTTGTGTAAGAAACCACACATCGTTCCTGATGGGCTTCCAACAGTAGGACCTCTCGCTTTTTAGTTGAACCTAATAGTCGCTGATTTAAGGAAACATATATCCACCTTTGTCATCTTATTTCATACAGATTTTATCATGTTTTACATTTCAATGTCACTTAAATTCTAAAGGGGCAACCTGCTACTGCCCAATTTCAAACTTTCACATGTATGGTTAAATCACTGAATGTCATTAACCCTAAAGGAAAAGATGCAAGCTCAGCTTTTTACTGGTGGAACTTGACCATTACTCTATAAATACTGATATTTGAAATACAGCTACGTTTCAAATGAACGGCATTCGACTTGCTTTGCTTCAAAACCAGGCTATTGTTTCTGCTCGGTTTCGAACCGAGGACCTTTCGCGTGTAAAGCGAACGTGATTACCACTACACTACAGAAACTTGCCACCGATGAAAGACGGCTGTTTTGACACATCATGCCGTATATATTTTCTCTAAGCCACACTTTTAAGGGAAAACCCCTTTTGGCCACGTCAAAACTGCCCATATATCACTTGTGAGGTGAATTGGACAGGATGAATCCTTCTATTGGATGTAGCTTTGAAACTGCAGTACGACTCAAGCCACGACTTATCGAATGAGTGGCATTTGGATTGCTTTGAATTGTGTGCACTGTTCTGGCGAATGTGATAATACCTACAAAATTTAAAGCAGGGGAGCCAAGCAAGGCTGAAGTTGAGGGTTACACTTTCTTTGAATTATCTTGGAAGGAAATTATGTAAACTTTTACCTAAACAGATCTCAACTCGTTTCAGGCTAAAAGGCAAGCTTTGTTTCTGCTCGGTTTCGAACTGAGGACCTTTCGCATGTGAGGCGAACGTGATAACCACTACACTACAGAAACCTTCACATTGTCTTAGCCTGGTTGTTCCATAGATGTTCTGCGAATTTTCTCTCTTTGCAAAAACTCCCTAATGGCCGATGTTTTTCACCCACTTTCGAACCGATCGTTTTTCACGTGCGAGGTGAATGTGAAGGCCTAAAATCTACACCTGCGTGTATCTCTGAAAGCACTTCAAGACACAAGCACAAACTTATCCCATGAATGACATTTGACTCGCATTTTTGTAAAAACTTTGGGTTGTTTCTGCTCGGTTTCGAACCGAGGACCTTTCGCGTGTTAGGCGAACGTGATAACCACTACACTACAGAAACCTGCCTTTCACGAAACTCTGCTGTTTTGACAGATTTTGCCACATATTTTCTCTGTGAGCCACACTTTGCGGGAAAAACTCTTTTGGCCACTTCAAAACTGCCCATATTTCACTTGTGAGGTGAATGGGACAGGCTGAAACCTACCATCGAATGTCACTTTGAAAGTGCTGTACGACTCAAGCCACGACTTTTCAGATGAGTGGCATTTGGCTTGCTTTTGTGTAAGAAACCACACATCGTTCCTGATGGGCTTCCAACAGTAGGACCTCTCGCTTTTTAGTTGAACCTAATAGTCGCTGATTTAAGGAAACATATATCCACCTTTGTCATCTTATTTCATACAGATTTTATCATGTTTTACATTTCAATGTCACTTAAATTCTAAAGGGGCAACCTGCTACTGCCCAATTTCAAACTTTCACATGTATGGTTAAATCACTGAATGTCATTAACCCTAAAGGAAAAGATGCAAGCTCAGCTTTTTACTGGTGGAACTTGACCATTACTCTATAAATACTGATATTTGAAATACAGCTACGTTTCAAATGAACGGCATTCGACTTGCTTTGCTTCAAAACCAGGCTATTGTTTCTGCTCGGTTTCGAACCGAGGACCTTTCGCATGTAAAGCGAACGTGATTACCACTACACCACAGAAACTTGCCACCGATGAAAGACGGCTGTTTTGACACATCATGCCGTATATATTCTCTCTAAGCCACACTTTTAAGGGAAAACCCCTTTTGGCCACGTCAAAACTGCCCATATATCACTTGTGAGGTGAATTGGACAGGATGAATCCTTCTATTGGATGTAGCTTTGAAACTGCAGTACGACTCAAGCCACGACTTATCGAATGAGTGGCATTTGGATTGCTTTGAATTGTGTGCACTGTTCTGGCGAATGTGATAATACCTACAAATATTAAAGCAGGGGAGCCAAGCAAGGCTGAAGTTGAGGTTTACACTTTCTTTGAATTATCTTGGAAGGAAATTATGTAACCTTTTACCTAAACAGATCTCAACTCGTTTCAGGCTAAAAGGCAAGCTTTGTTTCAGCTCGGTTTCGAACCGAGGACCTTTCGCGTGTGAGGCGAACGTGATAACCACTACACTACAGAAACCTTCACATTGTCTTAGCCTGGTTGTTCCATAGATGTTCTGCGAATTTTCTCTCTTTGCAAAAACTCCCTAATGGCCGATGTTTTTCACCCACTTTCGAACCGATCGTTTTTCACGTGCGAGGTGAATGTGAAGGCCTAAAATCTACACCTGCGTGTATCTCTGAAAGCATCTCAAGACACAAGCACAAACTTATCCCATGAATGACATTTGACTCGCATTTTTGTAAAAACTTTGGGTTGTTTCTGCTCGGTTTCGAACCGAGGACCTTTCGCGTGTTAGGCGAACGTGATAACCACTACACTACAGAAACCTGCCTTTCACGAAACTCTGCTGTTTTGACAGATTTTGCCACATATTTTCTCTGTGAGCCACACTTTGCGGGAAAAACTCTTTTGGCCACTTCAAAACTGCCCATATTTCACTTGTGAGGTGAATGGGACAGGCTGAAACCTACCATCGAATGTCACTTTGAAAGTGCTGTACGACTCAAGCCACGACTTTTCAGATGAGTGGCATTTGGCTTGCTTTTGTGTAAGAAACCACACATCGTTCCTGATGGGCTTCCAACAGTAGGACCTCTCGCTTTTTAGTTGAACCTAATAGTCGCTGATTTAAGGAAACATATATCCACCTTTGTCATCTTATTTCATACAGATTTTATCATGTTTTACATTTCAATGTCACTTAAATTCTAAAGGGGCAACCTGCTACTGCCCAATTTCAAACTTTCACATGTATGGTTAAATCACTGAATGTCATTAACCCTAAAGGAAAAGATGCAAGCTCAGCTTTTTACTGGTGGAACTTGACCATTACTCTATAAATACTGATATTTGAAATACAGCTACGTTTCAAATGAACGGCATTCGACTTGCTTTGCTTCAAAACCAGGCTATTGTTTCTGCTCGGTTTCGAACCGAGGACCTTTCGCGTGTAAAGCGAACGTGATTACCACTACACCACAGAAACTTGCCACCGATGAAAGACGGCTGTTTTGACACATCATGCCGTATATATTTTCTCTAAGCCACACTTTTAAGGGAAAACCCCTTTTGGCCACGTCAAAACTGCCCATATATCACTTGTGAGGTGAATTGGACAGGATGAATCCTTCTATTGGATGTAGCTTTGAAACTGCAGTACGACTCAAGCCACGACTTATCGAATGAGTGGCATTTGGATTGCTTTGAATTGTGTGCACTGTTCTGGCGAATGTGATAATACCTACAAAATTTAAAGCAGGGGAGCCAAGCAAGGCTGAAGTTGAGGGTTACACTTTCTTTGAATTATCTTGGAAGGAAATTATGTAAACTTTTACCTAAACAGATCTCAACTCGTTTCAGGCTAAAAGGCAAGCTTTGTTTCTGCTCGGTTTCGAACCGAGGACCTTTCGCGTGTGAGGCGAACGTGATAACCACTACACTACAGAAACCTTCACATTGCCTTCGCCTGGTTGTTTCATAGATGTTCTGCGCATTTTCTCTATTTGCAAAAACTCCCTAATGGCCGATGTTTTTCACCCACTTTCGAACCGATCGTTTTTCACGTGCGAGGTGAATGTGAAGGCCTAAAATCTACACCTGCGTGTATCTCTGGAAGCGCTTCAAGACACAAGCACAAACACATCCCATGAATGACATTTGACTCGCATTTTTGTAAAAACTCTGGGTTGTTTCTGCTCGGTTTCGAACCGAGGACCTTTCGCGTGTTAGGCGAATGTGATAACCACTACACTACAGAAACATGCCTTTCATGAAACTCGGCTGTTTTGACAGATTTTGCCACATATTTTCTCTATGAGCCACACTTTGCGGGAAAAACTCTTTTGGCCACTTCAAAACTGCCCATATTTCACTTGTGAGGTGAATGGGACAGGCTGAAACCTACCATCGAATGTAACTTTGAAAGTGCTGTACGACTCAAGCCACGACTTTTCAGATGAGTGGCATTTGGCTTGCTTTTGTGTAAGAAACCACACATCGTTCCTGATGGGCTTCCAACAGTAGGACCTCTCGCTTTTTAGTTGAACCTAATAGTCGCTGATTTAAGGAAACATATATCCACCTTTGTCATCTTATTTCATACAGATTTTATCATGTTTTACATTTCAATGTCACTTAAAATCTAAAGGGGCAACCTGCTACTGCCCAATTTCAAACTTTCACATGTATGGTTAAATCACTGAATGTCATTAACACAACAGGAAAAGATGCAAGCTCAGCTTTTACTGGTGGAACTTGACCATTACTCTATAAATACTGATATTTGAAATACAGCTACGTTTCAAATGAACGGCATTCGACTTGCTTTGCTTCAAAACCAGGCTATTGTTTCTGCTCGGTTTCGAACCGAGGACCTTTCGCGTGTAAAGCGAACGTGATTACCACTACACCACAGAAACTTGCCACCGATGAAAGACGGCTGTTTTGACACATCATGCCGTATATATTCTCTCTAAGCCACACTTTTAAGGGAAAACCCCTTTTGGCCACGTCAAAACTGCCCATATATCACTTGTGAGGTGAATTGGACAGGATGAATCCTTCTATTGGATGTAGCTTTGAAACTGCAGTACGACTCAAGCCACGACTTATCGAATGAGTGGCATTTGGATTGCTTTGAATTGTGTGCACTGTTCTGGCGAATGGGATAATACCTACAAAAATTAAAGCAGGGGAGCCAAGCAAGGCTGAAGTTGAGGGTTACACTTTCTTTGAATTATCTTGGTAGGAATTTATGTAACCTTTTACCTAAACAGATCTCAACTCGTTTCAGTCTAAAAGGCAAGCTTTGTTTCTGATCGGTTTCGAACCAAGGACCTTTCGCGTGTGAGGCGAACGTGATAACCACTACACTACAGAAACCTTCACATTGCCTTCGCCTGGTTGTTTCATAGATGTTCTGCGCATTTTCTCTCTTTGCAAAAACTCCCTAATGGCCGATGTTTTTCACCCACTTTCGAACCGATCGTTTTTCACGTGCGAGGTGAATGTGAAGGCCTAAAATCTACACCTGCGTGTATCTCTGAAAGCGCTTCAAGACACAAGCACAAACACATCCCATGAATGACATTTGACTCGCATTTTTGTAAAAACTTTGGGTTGTTTCTGCTCGGTTTCGAACCGAGGACCTTTCGCGTGTTAGGCGAACGTGATAACCACTACACTACAGAAACCTGCCGTTCATGAAACTCGGCTGTTTTAACAGATTTTGCCACATATTTTCTCTATGAGCCACACTTTGCGGGAAAAACTCTTTTGGCCACTTCAAAACTGCTCATATTTTACTTGTGAGGTGAATGGGACAGGTTGAAACCTCCCATCGAAATTAACTTTGAAAGTGCTGTACGACTCAAGCCACGACTTTTCAGATGAGTGGCATTTGGCTTGCTTTTGTGTAAGAAACCACACATCGTTCCTGATGGGCTTCCAACAGTAGGACCTCTCGCTTTTTAGTTGAACGTAATAGTCGCTGATTTAAGGAAACATATATCCACCTTTGTCATCTTATTTCATACAGATTTTATCATGTTTTACATTTCAATGTCACTTAAAATCTAAAGGGGCAACCTGCTACTGCCCAATTTCAAACTTTCACATGTATGGTTAAATCACTGAATGTCATTAACCCTAAAGGAAAAGATGCAAGCTCAGCTTTTTACTGGTGGAACTTGACCATTACTCTATAAATACTGATATTTGAAATACAGCTACGTTTCAAATGAACGGCATTCGACTTGCTTTGCTTCAAAACCAGGCTATTGTTTCTGCTCGGTTTCGAACCGAGGACCTTTCGCGTGTAAAGCGAACGTGATTACCACTACACTACAGAAACTTGCCACCGATGAAAGACGGCTGTTTTGACACATCATGCCGTATATATTTTCTCTAAGCCACACTTTTAAGGGAAAACCCCTTTTGGCCACGTCAAAACTGCCCATATATCACTTGTGAGGTGAATTGGACAGGATGAATCCTTCTATTGGATGTAGCTTTGAAACTGCAGTACGACTCAAGCCACGACTTATCGAATGAGTGGCATTTGGATTGCTTTGAATTGTGTGCACTGTTCTGGCGAATGTGATAATACCTACAAAATTTAAAGCAGGGGAGCCAAGCAAGGCTGAAGTTGAGGGTTACACTTTCTTTGAATTATCTTGGAAGGAAATTATGTAAACTTTTACCTAAACAGATCTCAACTCGTTTCAGGCTAAAAGGCAAGCTTTGTTTCTGCTCGGTTTCGAACCGAGGACCTTTCGCGTGTGAGGCGAACGTGATAACCACTACACTACAGAAACCTTCACATTGTCTTAGCCTGGTTGTTCCATAGATGTTCTGCGAATTTTCTCTCTTTGCAAAAACTCCCTAATGGCCGATGTTTTTCACCCACTTTCGAACCGATCGTTTTTCACTTGCGAGGTGAATGTGAAGGCCTAAAATCTACACCTGCGTGTATCTCTGAAAGCACTTCAAGACACAAGCACAAACTTATCCCATGAATGACATTTGACTCGCATTTTTGTAAAAACTTTGGGTTGTTTCTGCTCGGTTTCGAACCGAGGACCTTTCGCGTGTTAGGCGAACGTGATAACCACTACACTACAGAAACCTGCCTTTCACGAAACTCTGCTGTTTTGACAGATTTTGCCACATATTTTCTCTGTGAGCCACACTTTGCGGGAAAAACTCTTTTGGCCACTTCAAAACTGCCCATATTTCACTTGTGAGGTGAATGGGACAGGCTGAAACCTACCATCGAATGTCACTTTGAAAGTGCTGTACGACTCAAGCCACGACTTTTCAGATGAGTGGCATTTGGCTTGCTTTTGTGTAAGAAACCACACATCGTTCCTGATGGGCTTCCAACAGTAGGACCTCTCGCTTTTTAGTTGAACCTAATAGTCGCTGATTTAAGGAAACATATATCCACCTTTGTCATCTTATTTCATACAGATTTTATCATGTTTTACATTTCAATGTCACTTAAATTCTAAAGGGGCAACCTGCTACTGCCCAATTTCAAACTTTCACATGTATGGTTAAATCACTGAATGTCATTAACCCTAAAGGAAAAGATGCAAGCTCAGCTTTTTACTGGTGGAACTTGACCATTACTCTATAAATACTGATATTTGAAATACAGCTACGTTTCAAATGAACGGCATTCGACTTGCTTTGCTTCAAAACCAGGCTATTGTTTCTGCTCGGTTTCGAACCGAGGACCTTTCGCATGTAAAGCGAACGTGATTACCACTACACCACAGAAACTTGCCACCGATGAAAGACGGCTGTTTTGACACATCATGCCGTATATATTCTCTCTAAGCCACACTTTTAAGGGAAAACCCCTTTTGGCCACGTCAAAACTGCCCATATATCACTTGTGAGGTGAATTGGACAGGATGAATCCTTCTATTGGATGTAGCTTTGAAACTGCAGTACGACTCAAGCCACGACTTATCGAATGAGTGGCATTTGGATTGCTTTGAATTGTGTGCACTGTTCTGGCGAATGTGATAATACCTACAAATATTAAAGCAGGGGAGCCAAGCAAGGCTGAAGTTGAGGTTTACACTTTCTTTGAATTATCTTGGAAGGAAATTATGTAACCTTTTACCTAAACAGATCTCAACTCGTTTCAGGCTAAAAGGCAAGCTTTGTTTCAGCTCGGTTTCGAACCGAGGACCTTTCGCGTGTGAGGCGAACGTGATAACCACTACACTACAGAAACCTTCACATTGTCTTAGCCTGGTTGTTCCATAGATGTTCTGCGAATTTTCTCTCTTTGCAAAAACTCCCTAATGGCCGATGTTTTTCACCCACTTTCGAACCGATCGTTTTTCACGTGCGAGGTGAATGTGAAGGCCTAAAATCTACACCTGCGTGTATCTCTGAAAGCATCTCAAGACACAAGCACAAACTTATCCCATGAATGACATTTGACTCGCATTTTTGTAAAAACTTTGGGTTGTTTCTGCTCGGTTTCGAACCGAGGACCTTTCGCGTGTTAGGCGAACGTGATAACCACTACACTACAGAAACCTGCCTTTCACGAAACTCTGCTGTTTTGACAGATTTTGCCACATATTTTCTCTGTGAGCCACACTTTGCGGGAAAAACTCTTTTGGCCACTTCAAAACTGCCCATATTTCACTTGTGAGGTGAATGGGACAGGCTGAAACCTACCATCGAATGTCACTTTGAAAGTGCTGTACGACTCAAGCCACGACTTTTCAGATGAGTGGCATTTGGCTTGCTTTTGTGTAAGAAACCACACATCGTTCCTGATGGGCTTCCAACAGTAGGACCTCTCGCTTTTTAGTTGAACCTAATAGTCGCTGATTTAAGGAAACATATATCCACCTTTGTCATCTTATTTCATACAGATTTTATCATGTTTTACATTTCAATGTCACTTAAATTCTAAAGGGGCAACCTGCTACTGCCCAATTTCAAACTTTCACATGTATGGTTAAATCACTGAATGTCATTAACCCTAAAGGAAAAGATGCAAGCTCAGCTTTTTACTGGTGGAACTTGACCATTACTCTATAAATACTGATATTTGAAATACAGCTACGTTTCAAATGAACGGCATTCGACTTGCTTTGCTTCAAAACCAGGCTATTGTTTCTGCTCGGTTTCGAACCGAGGACCTTTCGCGTGTAAAGCGAACGTGATTACCACTACACCACAGAAACTTGCCACCGATGAAAGACGGCTGTTTTGACACATCATGCCGTATATATTTTCTCTAAGCCACACTTTTAAGGGAAAACCCCTTTTGGCCACGTCAAAACTGCCCATATATCACTTGTGAGGTGAATTGGACAGGATGAATCCTTCTATTGGATGTAGCTTTGAAACTGCAGTACGACTCAAGCCACGACTTATCGAATGAGTGGCATTTGGATTGCTTTGAATTGTGTGCACTGTTCTGGCGAATGTGATAATACCTACAAAATTTAAAGCAGGGGAGCCAAGCAAGGCTGAAGTTGAGGGTTACACTTTCTTTGAATTATCTTGGAAGGAAATTATGTAAACTTTTACCTAAACAGATCTCAACTCGTTTCAGGCTAAAAGGCAAGCTTTGTTTCTGCTCGGTTTCGAACCGAGGACCTTTCGCGTGTGAGGCGAACGTGATAACCACTACACTACAGAAACCTTCACATTGCCTTCGCCTGGTTGTTTCATAGATGTTCTGCGCATTTTCTCTATTTGCAAAAACTCCCTAATGGCCGATGTTTTTCACCCACTTTCGAACCGATCGTTTTTCACGTGCGAGGTGAATGTGAAGGCCTAAAATCTACACCTGCGTGTATCTCTGGAAGCGCTTCAAGACACAAGCACAAACACATCCCATGAATGACATTTGACTCGCATTTTTGTAAAAACTCTGGGTTGTTTCTGCTCGGTTTCGAACCGAGGACCTTTCGCGTGTTAGGCGAATGTGATAACCACTACACTACAGAAACATGCCTTTCATGAAACTCGGCTGTTTTGACAGATTTTGCCACATATTTTCTCTATGAGCCACACTTTGCGGGAAAAACTCTTTTGGCCACTTCAAAACTGCCCATATTTCACTTGTGAGGTGAATGGGACAGGCTGAAACCTACCATAGAATGTAACTTTGAAAGTGCTGTACGACTCAAGCCACGACTTTTCAGATGAGTGGCATTTGGCTTGCTTTTGTGTAAGAAACCACACATCGTTCCTGATGGGCTTCCAACAGTAGGACCTCTCGCTTTTTAGTTGAACCTAATAGTCGCTGATTTAAGGAAACATATATCCACCTTTGTCATCTTATTTCATACAGATTTTATCATGTTTTACATTTCAATGTCACTTAAAATCTAAAGGGGCAACCTGCTACTGCCCAATTTCAAACTTTCACATGTATGGTTAAATCACTGAATGTCATTAACACAACAGGAAAAGATGCAAGCTCAGCTTTTACTGGTGGAACTTGACCATTACTCTATAAATACTGATATTTGAAATACAGCTACGTTTCAAATGAACGGCATTCGACTTGCTTTGCTTCAAAACCAGGCTATTGTTTCTGCTCGGTTTCGAACCGAGGACCTTTCGCGTGTAAAGCGAACGTGATTACCACTACACCACAGAAACTTGCCACCGATGAAAGACGGCTGTTTTGACACATCATGCCGTATATATTCTCTCTAAGCCACACTTTTAAGGGAAAACCCCTTTTGGCCACGTCAAAACTGCCCATATATCACTTGTGAGGTGAATTGGACAGGATGAATCCTTCTATTGGATGTAGCTTTGAAACTGCAGTACGACTCAAGCCACGACTTATCGAATGAGTGGCATTTGGATTGCTTTGAATTGTGTGCACTGTTCTGGCGAATGGGATAATACCTACAAAAATTAAAGCAGGGGAGCCAAGCAAGGCTGAAGTTGAGGGTTACACTTTCTTTGAATTATCTTGGTAGGAATTTATGTAACCTTTTACCTAAACAGATCTCAACTCGTTTCAGTCTAAAAGGCAAGCTTTGTTTCTGATCGGTTTCGAACCAAGGACCTTTCGCGTGTGAGGCGAACGTGATAACCACTACACTACAGAAACCTTCACATTGCCTTCGCCTGGTTGTTTCATAGATGTTCTGCGCATTTTCTCTCTTTGCAAAAACTCCCTAATGGCCGATGTTTTTCACCCACTTTCGAACCGATCGTTTTTCACGTGCGAGGTGAATGTGAAGGCCTAAAATCTACACCTGCGTGTATCTCTGAAAGCGCTTCAAGACACAAGCACAAACACATCCCATGAATGACATTTGACTCGCATTTTTGTAAAAACTTTGGGTTGTTTCTGCTCGGTATCGAACCGAGGACCTTTCGCGTGTTAGGCGAACGTGATAACCACTACACTACAGAAACCTGCCGTACCTGAAACTCGGCTGTTTTAACAGATTTTGCCACATATTTTCTCTATGAGCCACACTTTGCGGGAAAAACTCTTTTGGCCACTTCAAAACTGCTCATATTTTACTTGTGAGGTGAATGGGACAGGTTGAAACCTCCCATCGAAATTAACTTTGAAAGTGCTGTACGACTCAAGCCACGACTTTTCAGATGAGTGGCATTTGGCTTGCTTTTGTGTAAGAAACCACACATCGTTCCTGATGGGCTTCCAACAGTAGGACCTCTCGCTTTTTAGTTGAACGTAATAGTCGCTGATTTAAGGAAACATATATCCACCTTTGTCATCTTATTTCATACAGATTTTATCATGTTTTACATTTCAATGTCACTTAAAATCTAAAGGGGCAACCTGCTACTGCCCAATTTCAAACTTTCACATGTATGGTTAAATCACTGAATGTCATTAACACTACATTTACATTTACATTTAGTCATTTAGCAGACGCTTTTGTCCAAAGCGACTTACAAGTGAGGTAAACAAAAGAAGCAATTATGGCAACATAAGATCAGCAATACATAAGTGCACTGGAAATAGTCTCATCAAGTCCAACACAATATACATAGCCAAGGGTATGTTAGTAGTGGTTTTTTTTGTGTTTTTTTTTTGTTTTTTAGATAAAGAGGAAGGTAGATAGAGAAAGAGATAAAGAGAAGGGTAACTAAATAAAGATAGTAAATCTGTAATTAGGAAGTTAGGTAATGGTGGAAGAGATGGGTTTTTAGCCGAGTCTTAAAGACAGCTACAGTGTCAGCTGATCGTGTCACGACCGGCAGATCATTCCACAGTTGTGGGACAGTTCCTGAGAAGGTACGCGTTAGTGTTTTCTTCCCTTTTTGAGATGGTACCACAAGTCGTCGCTCGGTGGCAGAGCGCAGTGATCGAGAGGGTACATAAGGCTCTATAAGCAAGCGAAGGTAAGGGGGTGCTGACCCAGTGGTGGTTTTAAAGGCCAGGAGCAGAGCCTTAAATTTGATGCGGGCTGCTATAGGAAGCCAGTGTAACTTGACAAAGAGAGGAGTGACGTGCGCCCTCTTTGGCTCATTGAAGACCACTCTTGCCGCTGCGTTCTGAATCATCTGTAAGGGTTTGGTCGTGCAGGCTGGAAGTCCTGCCAGTAGCGCATTGCAGTAGTCCAGCCTGGACAGGACAAGAGCTTGGACCAGGACCTGCGTAGCATGCTCATCTAGGAAAGGTCTAATTTTCCTAATATTGTAGAGGATGAATCTACAAGAGCGAGCGGTGCTGGCAACATGCTCCGTGAAGCTAAGCCGATTATCAATGACCACTCCCAGGTTTTTGGCCGTCTTGGAAGGTGTGATGGTCGAGGAACCTAGCTGAATGGAGAAGTTGTGCTGAATCTTTGGTTCGGATGATATGACAAGCAGTTCTGTCTTCGCAAGGTTAAGCTGGAGATGGTGATCCTTCATCCAGAGTGAGATGTCCCTCAGGCATGCCGAGATGCGGGCAGAAACCGTAGGATCATCAGGGTGGAACGACAAGTGGAGTTGAGTGTCGTCTGCATAGCAGTGGTAGGAAAAGCCATGTTTCCGAATTTATTTATTTATTTATTTAAATTAAGATCCCCATTAGCTACTCCTTAAAGAAGCAGCTATTCTTCCTGGGGTCTTAGAATATTACCAACATATTAACATCAACGCTTTACAACAATGAAGACAAATACAGAAGTGATCACAACATTATCTAAATCATCTACACTCCATAAACACGCATACACACACACACACACACACACACACACACACAACATAACCATATAACAATATTACAATATAAGCTCTACTATGTTCAAAATATCATAACTAATTGTGTAAAATATAATAATAACGTCACAATTGCTTAGCTCATTAAACAATAACTATTAATTACATAATTACAGTTACTCCAAGGTAAATAAATACAATCTCAATCTTTTAGAAAAACTAGCATTGCGACTCTCAGAAACCAAAAATAACGTGAGTGAGTTCCATGCCACCATTGCTCTATAATACAAAGTTCTTTGAAGTTGCTTTGTTCGACATACAGGTAACAAAAAACGCCCTTCACTTGATTGACGAGTAGAATAAGTATGAACATCACTGAAAAGAATCAACCTGTTATAAATAATTTCTGGTGCTTTTGTAATAATTATATTTTTTAAGAATTTAATAAGAGAATACTTAATTCTGCTTCTTACATGAAGCCATGCTAACTTATTATGCATATCCCTGATACTTGTTCTAAAAGAACAATTTAGAACAAGCCGAGATGCTTTATTTTGTGCAATCTGTAATCTGTTTAAATTATTTTCTGTAGTTGTAGCCCAAATGATGGAACAATAATCCAGATGACACAAAACAATTGATTCAACCAAAGTTTTCCGTATACGCATTGGTATAGATTTTCTGCAATGTCGAACTACAGCCATGCTCCTTCCCATTTTATTCAATATTGATTTAATCTGAACGTTCCAGGTCAACCTGCTATCCACAATCACACCTAGCAATTTGGCCTCAACCACTTGTTCTATAATCAAACCACCTACTGACAAGTACAGAGCAGGAGAATTTTTTAAAAGATGATTTGATCCCAGCATCATACATTTACTCTTCTCAACATTAATAATTAACTTATTATCCCTAATCCAATTTTCAATTAATTTTAGTTCATTAGTTAATAGAGTATTAAGTCTGGTAGAGTTATAATCCGATATGGAAATTGTCAAGTCATCTGCATATAGAGCAATAGTGGCACACCCCAACATAAAAGACAGATCATTTATAAAAATAGAAAATAACAATGGTCCAAGACAACTCCCTTGAGGCACCCCACAACGCAGAACCTTTGTCTCAGAATAACTACCATTAAACAATACATTAAACTCCCTATTAATAAGATAACTATAGATCCATTCGATTGCACCCTTTTCAAATCCATAACAACTTAATTTTTCTAATAATAAATCATAATCAATTAAATCAAATGCTGCGCTTAGATCTAACATTACCGTTCCAACTAATTTTCCATCGTCAATCTCATGCAACCAATCATCCGTCATCTGAACTAAGGCCGTTGTTGTAGAGTGCCCTTTCTTATAGGCATGTTGATAAAGTGAATTCAACCCATTTTTAGAAAAATACCAATTAATTTGATCATATACTATTTTCTCCGTAATTTTACTCAAAATTGGCAGAATACTTATAGGTCTACTATTTTTCCCAGAAAAATGTTCCTTGTTATTTTTTGACAGAGGCACAATTTTAGCTTTTTTCCAATTAACAGGAAAAACACATTTTTCTAAACTTAAATTAATAATATAACATATAGGCCTAGAAATCAAATCAGCAACCATCTTTAATAACTTGACATCCAATTCATCAAAACCAGGAGGTTTATTTTTCATTGACTTCAATATATTTTCTACTCTAGTAATACTAACGCTATCAAATTTAAATGTACATGATTTATTAAACATAATTGTTTCCTTAATAGTCTTAAAAGAAAGATCTGAGTATACCTGTGAAATCATATCTTTTTGTAAGTTCTGAACTTTATTTGTAAAATAATCACCTAAATAATTAGCTATGTCAACAGGTTTAGTCAAAAACATATCGCCTACATCTAAAAATGTCGGTACAGATCTGTCCCTACGCCCTGTTAATTGGTTTAATGTATTCCATAATTTATTACTATCTGATTTTATTTCCTCAAATTTATATTCATAATAAATCTTCTTTTTAGTTCTATTTAATTTTGTAACAAAATTTCTTAATTGCTTATACTTTTCCCATAATTTATTATCCCCTGATAAGCTTGCCTCTGACTTTAATTTATCTCTTTTCATCATATATTCTTTAAGTTCAGCATCTAACCACGGAGAAGAAATATTTCTTACAGTCATCCGTCTTAATGGAGCATGTTTGTCAACAATTGGCATCAATAAATTCATAAAAACCTCCAAAGCCAGATCAGTATCTACTTCCCTAAATAATATTGACCAGTCAATATTTCTAATATCAGCACAATAACTAGCCTCATTGAAATATTTAAAAATCCGTTTAATTATTATCTTCTGACCTGGCTTTGGAATTTTAGTTTTTCTGTTAATTACAATTAAATTATGATCACTAAAGCCTACACAAATTGAAATTGCTTTTGAACACAAATCCGTTACATTAGTAAAAAGTAAATCTATGCATGTTTCCGTTTTTGTCCCATCAGCATTATAAAAAATTCTTGTTGGCTTTGTAACCCTTTGTGACAGATTACAAGTATCAACTATAGCCTGCAATTTATTTTTTAACGAACAACTATTCAACCTCCAATTAATATTTAGGTCACCCAGAAAATAAATCTCCATATCTAAATCACCAACTATATCCAACATATAACAGATTCGATCTAAACAAACTATAGGCGCATTGGGTGGCCTATAGCAGCAACCAACTAAGATAGACTTTAAATGTGGCAACTGTACCTCCAACCACAGCACTTCAACCCCAACACAACCAAGTTCCCGTCTTATTTTTACTGGAATTTGATCCTGAACATAAAATGCCACTCCTCCTCCATTAATATTTCTATCTTGTCTATATAATAAGTATCCATTTACATGCAACAAAGAACTATCTATAGATGCATCCAAATGCGTTTCAGATATTGCCAAAATATGTATATTATTATTTTTCAAAATCCCAGTTATATCATGCATCTTATTTCGCAAACTACAAATATTCAAATGAGCTATTTTTAACCCTTTCTTTAAGAATATTTTATCCAACACCATTTTTTATTTTACACTCAAAATAATTTCTGACTAAACATAGTAAAGAGCTATCAAATAAACAAATAAAACAACAAAAACACGCAACACTCAAAAAAACACATACATACACATTCCCAGTGATACACTCCCCATTTGACAACATTTGTAAACAACAACTAATGGGATATTACCCAACTCAGACAAGCTTCTTATTTTACACATAGCTTCTGTGGTAATTGAATCATACAACATAAATCATCAGTCAAACCAACCACTTAAACTCATTATTACCATTTAAACTAATATAATTAAACCGAGATACTGAAATCATATTAAAATTAGACCTTCAGAAACAGACTTAAATATGTCTGTAAACTAAATTATATACACAAAGTCTGTACCTACTTGGCCATCAATGTTCCTTCATACTTTGCATCACCGGTTCAACCACAGTCTTATAGAATTTCTCTGCAGCTAAGTGATCAGTAAACTTGATGGTCTTTTCATTATAAGTCAAAATCAAAATAGCTGGATGCATGATCCCATGTTTCACTCCCGCGCTCCACAACTTGTTCCTCACCTCACGAAAAAGCGCCCTGGCTTTAGCTGTTTCATCAGTAAAATCAGGAAAAATACGCAGTTTCATTCCACGAATCTCAAACAGCTTTTCTTTCTTGGCAAGACGTAGAATCTCATCTCTTGTATCCAACCTATGCATCCTCACAATCATTACGCGCTGACCAGATTTAGCCGCAGGTCCAATGCGGTGAGCATTTTCCACACCAGGTGCGCGATGGAGTTTATCCTTAAACAGATCATTAAGCAAAGCGGACACAAAACTTGTCTGATTCCCCTTCTCAATATCTCGAACCAAGCCGAGAATACGGATATTATATTTCCGACTATGATTCTCCAAACGATCTGCTTTCTCTTTTAGATCCGTGTTCTCTTTGCGCAAACTTTCGTTTGCAGACTCCAGCGCCGCAACCCTGGTTTCCATGTGGTCAAGCGCTTCCTCTATAACAGAAACTTTATTGGAACACTCGGAAATATCTTTTTTAACGACATCCAGTTGAGGTTGAAGTTTATCAACCGCCGCGTTAATTTCTTCCCTTATTATGATTCGAATCAGTTCAGATAACTCCTGCATGTTGATATCTTTTCCTGCCGCCATATCAATCTGAGACACCTGTTCAGCAAGGCCAAGTTCACGTTGCTTCGTTTGCGACCGTGTTTTCTTCTTAGACATATCACAAACAAATCATTCAGTCATATTAAGCTTTATACTTGACTGACAGTAGTTATATATCTTATAGAGCTTTAATTTCCAGTATTTCCAGTATTTTCAGGCTTTTGTCTGAGGTTGGCGTTCTCCCGATATGCTCAGCCTTGACGCATGCGAATTTATAATGAAAGAGCCCAGGGATGTCATGTATATCGAAAAGAGCAGCGGTCCAAGCACAGAGCCTTGAGGGACCCCGGTATCTAGATGTTGGGGTTCGGAGACGTCACCTCTCCAGGATACCCGAAATGACCTATCTGAGAGGTACGACTTGAACCATAAAAGCGCTGTGTCAGTGACACCCATAGACATGAGAGTCGACAGGAGGATGCGGTGATTGACGGTGTCAAAAGCTGCAGATAGATCCAGTAAGATCAGCACAGATGATTTGGAGGCTGCCCTTGCCTGCCTTAGGGCCTCAATGACTGATAGCAGCGCAGTCTCAGTGGAGTGACCACTTTTGAATCCAGACTGATTGCTATCCAGGAGGTTATTTTGTGTGCAGAAAGTGGAGAGCTGGTTGAACACAATGCGTTCAAGAGTCTTGGAAATGAAGGGAAGAAGAGAAACGGGTCTGTAGTTCTCTAGCATAGCAGGATTGAGAGTGGGTTTTTTCAGCAACGGGGTTATCCGGGCCTCTTTAAATGCTACAGGGAAGGTGCCAGTGGAAAGGGATGAATTGATAATGTGAGTGAGAGCAGGGATAACAGACGGAGAGATGGCCTGGAGGAGATGGGTGGGTATGGGATCTAGCGGGCAGGTAGTCGGATGATTAGAAGCCAAGACCTTGGAAACATCTGCTTCTGATAGGAGAGAGAAGGAGGGAAGGGAGCATGTCTCAGGGATTTGAGAATGCGCAAGAAGCGGCGGCTCGGAGAACTGACTGCTAATAGTTTTCGTTTTCTTCACAAAGAAGGAATCGAAATCATCAGCCGTTAGGTCGGATGAAGGTGGAGGGGCAGGGGGACAAAGAAGGGTAGAGAAGGTCTTGAAGAGAGTGTGAGAGTCAGGTGAGTTGTTAATCTTTGAATGGTAGTATAGGGTCTTTGCAGAGGAGACCTCCTTGGAGAAGGAGGCAAGAAGAGACTGATAGAGGCAGAGATCAGAAGGATCATTCGATCTGCGCCACTTCCTCTCTGTAGCCCTGAGTGTGGAGCGATGCTCACGGAGAACCTCAGTTAGCCAAGGAGCAGAAGGTGTGACCCGGGCCGGTCCAGATGTCAGAGGGCATAATGTGTCTAAGCAGGATGTAAGAGTGGAACAAAGTGTGTCAGTGGCATTGTCAGTATCTAACAGAGAGAGTTGGCTGGGAGCGGGCAGCGTGGAAACAATCGCAGAGGATAAGCGGGAGGGAGAGAGCGTGCGCAGGTTGCGCCTGAACGTGACCAATGGGGGATCGTATGTAGCGACAGGGGGAGTCAGGTCGAGGTCGAGAGTAATTAGGAAGTGATCAGATGTGTGAAGTGGGGTGACCTGGGTGTGGTAGGTGGAACAACAGCGTGTGTAGATAAGATCTAAAAGATTACCAGACCTGTGTGTTGGTGAAGTAGGGACTCGCTTGAGGTCAAACGACGCAGTCAGGGTGTTGAAGTCAGCTGCCTGTGGTTTCTCCAGGTGGATATTGAAGTCACCAAGTACTACTAAAGGAGTACCATCCTCAGGGAATGAAGACAGAAGTACATCTAACTCCTCCAAGAAGTGTCCAAGTTGACCTGGGGGGCGATAGATAACTAAAAAATGCATTTTAGTAGGGTGGATGATAGTAACAGTATGTGATTCGAAAGAGTTGCTGTCACATGAGGGGGTTTGCTGTTGGAATTTCCAGTCCTTTGGGATGAGCAGACCAGTTCCTCCACCCCTTCCTGTTGTGCGAGGACTGTGTGAGAAAGTGTAGTTGTTGGAGAGGGCAGCCGGAGTGGCCGTGTCCTCTGGTTTAATCCATGTCTCAGTAAGTGCTAAAACAGAAAGGCCAGAATGTGAGGCAATGGCAGTAATGAAATCTGCTTTGTTGACAGCAGATTGGCAGTTCCATAAGCCAATGGGAAGAGAGAGTGAGGCAATAGTGGAAGGTGGGAGAGTGCGGAGGTTATTAATATTTCTCCCACGGCGACGTGATACAACAGATTTACGAGTTGTAATGACAGTAGAGATTTGAAAGCACATAGTAAAATTATAAGAATAGGGAATGTACAAGAGAGGAAAAGAGTGCTATATAGATAAATAGAAAAAGTTAGTACAAAAAGTGCAATACTCAAGTGCCCTGTCGGTGTCTCTGCTCGGTGGAGTCGCGCAGGTAGAGTCAATGGTCTTTACACTCTTCGGTCTTCACACGACGAGGGCTGCACGCGACCGCTGCCGCGGTGGACTGACTGCTTTTATAAGTGCTTCAAATGTGGGCTGAAACTCAGCAGGCCACGCCCGAAAACAATCAACAACACGTTAATGGTCGAAACTACTACTGTATTTACTGTAATACACTAACGCACGCGAGGACACGCGAGAACAAACGCGGATTGCAGCACGTGAGACAAAGGTAAACAAGAGAGCGTTTCTTAGCAACGACACTGCGCTAAAACTTCACAAGTCTAAAATCAAATACACTTACACGTTTCTGTGGACTCCTGTTGATAACTGCTTCACCTGAAGACTGAACTGTTTACTGCTGTTTAAATACTCTCCTGGCGTTGGCCACGCCCGAAAACAATCAACAACACGTTAATGGCCGCAACTACTACTGTATTTACTGTAATACACTAACGCACGTGAGGACACGCGAGAACAAACGCGGATTGCAGCACGTGAGACAAAGGTAAACAAGAGAGCGTTTCTTAGCAACGACACTGCGCTAAAACTTCACAAGTCTAAAATCAAATACACTTACACGTTTCTGTGGACTCCTGTTGATAACTGCTTCACCTGAAGACTGAACTGTTTACTGCTGTTTAAATACTCTCCTGGCGTTGGCCACGCCCGAAAACAATCAACAACACGTTAATGGCCGAAACTACTACTGTATTTACTGTAATACACTAACGCACGCGAGGACACGCGAGAACAAACGCGGATTGCAGCACGTGAGACAAAGGTAAACAAGAGAGCGTTTCTTAGCAACGACACTGCGCTAAAACTTCACAAGTCTAAAATCAAATACACTTACACGTTTCTGTGGACTCCTGTTGATAACTGCTTCACCTGAAGACTGAACTGTTTACTGCTGTTTAAATACTCTCCTGGCGTTGGCCACGCCCGAAAACAATCAACAACACGTTAATGGCCGAAACTACTACTGTATTTACTGTAATACACTAACGCACGCGAGGACACGCGGGAACAAACGCGGATTGCAGCACGTGAGACAAAGGTAAACAAGAGAGCGTTTCTTAGCAACGACACTGCGCTAAAACTTCACAAGTCTAAAATCAAATACACTTACACGTTTCTGTGGACTCCTGTTGATAACTGCTTCACCTGAAGACTGAACTGTTTACTGCTGTTTAAATACTCTCCTGGCGTTGGCCACGCCCGAAAACAATCAACAACACGTTAATGGCCGAAACTACTACTGTATTTACTGTAATACACTAACGCACGCGAGGACACGCGAGAACAAACGCGGATTGCAGCACGTGAGACAAAGGTAAAGAAGAGAGCGTTTCTTAGCAACGACACTGCGCTAAAACTTCACAAGTCTAAAATCAAATACACTTACACGTTTCTGTGGACTCCTGTTGATAACTGCTTCACCTGAAGACTGAACTGTTTACTGCTGTTTAAATACTCTCCTGGCGTTGGCCACGCCCGAAAACAATCAACAACACGTTAATGGCCGAAACTACTACTGTATTTACTGTAATACACTAACGCACGCGAGGACACGCGAGAACAAACGCGGATTGCAGCACGTGAGACAAAGGTAAACAAGAGAGCGTTTCTTAGCAACGACACTGCGCTAAAACTTCACAAGTCTAAAATCAAATACACTTACACGTTTCTGTGGACTCCTGTTGATAACTGCTTCACACTACAGGAAAAGATGCAAGCTCAGCTTTTACTGGTGGAACTTGACCATTACTCTATAAATACTGATATTTGAAATACAGCTACGTTTCAAATGAACGGCATTCGACTTGCTTTGCTTCAAAACCAGGCTAATGTTTCTGCTCGGTTTCGAACAGAGGACCTTTCGCGTGTAAAGCGACATGATTACCACTACACTACAGAAACTTGTCACCGACGAAAGATGGCTGTTTTGACACATCATGCCGCATATATTCTCTCTAAGCCACACTTTTAAGGGAAAACCCCTTTTGGCCACGCCAAAACTGCCCATATATCACTTGTGAGGTGAATTGGACAGGATGAATCCTTCTATTGGATGTAGCTTTGAAACTGCAGTACGACTCAAGCCACGACTTATCGAATGAGTGGCATTTGGCTTGCTTTGAATTGTGTGCACTGTTCTGGCGAATGTGATAATACCTACAAAAATTAAAGCAGGGGAGCCAAGCAAGGCTGAAGTTGAGGGTTACACTTTCTTTGAATTATCTTGGAAGGAAATTATGTAACCTTTTACCTAAACAGATCTCAACTCGTTTCAGGCTAAAAGGCAAGCTTTGTTTCTGCTCGGTTTCGAACCGAGGACCTTTCGCGTGTGAGGCGAACGTGATAACCACTACACTACAGAAACCTTCACATTGTCTTTGCCTGGTTGTTCCATAGATGTTCTGCGCATTTTCTCTCTTTGCAAAAACTCCCTAATGGCCGATGTTTTTCACCCACTTTCGAACCGATCGTTTTTCACGTGCGAGGTGAATTTGAAGGCCTAAAATCTACACCTGCGTGTATCTCTGAAAGCGCTTCAAGACACAAGCACATCCCATGAATGACATTTGACTCGCATTTTTGTAAAAACTTTGGGTTGTTTCTGCCTGGTTTCGAACCGAGGACCTTTCGCGTATAAATCGACAAGATTACCACTACACCAAAGAAACTTGCCACCGATGAAAGACGGCTGTTTTGACACATCATGCCGTATATATTCTCTCTAAGCCACACTTTTAAGGGAAAACCCCTTTTGGCCACGTCAAAACTGCCCATATATCACTTGTGAGGTGAATTGGACAGGATGAATCCTTCTATTGGATGTAGCTTTGAAACTGCAGTACGACTCAAGCCACGACTTATCGAATGAGTGGCATTTGGATTGCTTTGAATTGTGTGCACTGTTCTGGCGAATGTGATAATACCTACAAAAATTAAAGCAGGGGAGCCAAGCAAGGCTGAAGTTGAGGGTTACACTTTCTTTGAATTATCTTGGTAGGAAATTATGTAACCTTTTACCTAAACAGATCTCAACTCGTTTCAGGCTAAAAGGCAAGCTTTGTTTCTGCTCGGTTTCGAACCGAGGACCTAACCCGCGGGAGCCGAAAGTAGTTAAGCTTACAGTTTTTTTTATTCGCTTTGGTACTATTTTCACAAGTATGTGGTAAAACTTCAAAACTGTTAGTACAAAACTCAAGGCAGATCATCAAATAGTCAGTTTTTTCAAACATTTAATCACATGTTCAATTGACTTACAGTTTTTTTTATTCGCTTTGGTACTATTTTCACAAGTAAGGTGTACATTTTCAAAACTCTTAGTACAAAAATCCAAACTGATCACACCTGTAACGCAGCTAGTCATTCTTTCAAAACCTGATGTAATGCTTTCAGTAAGTTGCACATGTTTTCAGTCCACATAATCATTGTTTCAAATATAAGATTATTGTAATATGTAATGAGAACATTTGGTTTAATCACCGAAACACAACACTATGATCTTCTTTCAGTTTAATACTTTTAACAATCAGTTCATCCAACAGCAAACATTGCAAGATACATGTTTCAAATCAGCCTTAAAAGTCCTGAAATTAATATGCTACAGTACTAAAAAATACATATTACACAGTTTCATATTAGGCAATACACTTACGTTACTTACATAATCTATCATTTCCAAAATATCCATCCTATGTGTAATCAAGTGAAGGATCAATGAAGACATCCTCTACAATCATTTGAGCAAATTACAGTAGTTTTTATTTTTCTGATATAATTGTAACATAGCTATACTTTCTGTAATGTAACTGAATGAGAACATAACACTTAGTGCACACATAACATTACTGTAATTTGGATCAAGCCTGTCTTGAGCATTTGGCCGTAGATTTTTGTCCACCTCTTTGAGGTCTCTGTGGGTGCCCATGCCCACCTCCCTGATGGATCCCTTGTCCACAAGATCTTCTTGCTGTCTGTCCTGCTCCATGTTGAATTTGCCAGTGTTTACACCCTCACTTTTACAGTATATCTACTGTAATGACCAACTGTGGTTACCACTATGTAAAATCAACTAGCAATAAAGAGTATTTTATCATGTGTGGTTACACATAATTTATATGTTTGTACAAACACACATTTTATTTCTGTAGTTCTTAAAATCCATATACTGTATATTGCTGAAATGAAAATATATAGGTTTACCAAATGGTTCAGTGATTAACCATTAAGATCAGTTGGATTTAGTGCTGGTCAAATGTTTTTACGCAAATGAGATGAGAAGCATATCAAAAGTATTGTGAGCATTGCATTGTGAAAGACAATTACTTCAAATGAAATGTATTTCTTTGATGACACAATGATTAAGTGTGGTGAAAAGGTGAATGTATAATTTTGTGTGTTGTACTAAGTCAATTGAAAATGTGATTACATGTTTGAAAAAACTGACTTTTTGATGATCTGCTGTGAGTTTTGTACCAACAGTTGTGAGGTTTTACCACATACTTGTGAAAATAGTACCAAAGCGAATAAAAAAAACTGTAGTACAACACACAAAATTATACATTCACTTTTTCACAACACTTAATCAATGTGTCGTCAAAGAAATACCTTTCATATGAAGTAACTGTCTTTCACAATGCAATGCTCTCAATACTTTTGATATGCTTCTCATCTCATTTGTGTAAATACATTTGACCATCACTAAATCCAACTGATCTTAATGGTTAATCACTGAACCATTTGGTAAACCTATATATTTCCATTTCAGCAATATACAGTATATGGATTTTGAGAACTACAGAAATAAAACCTGTGTTTGTACGAACATATAAATTATGTGTAACCACACATGATAAAATACTCTTTATTGCTAATTGATTTTACATAGTGGTAACCAAAGTTGGTCATTACAGTAGATATAGTTTACTGTAAAAGTGGTGGTGAAACACTGGCCATTTATTTCAACATGAAGCAGGACAGACAGCAAGGAATAAGAAGATCTTTTGGACAAGGGATCCGTCAGAGAGGTGGGCATGGGCACCCACAGAGAGGTCAAAGAGGTGAACGAAAATCTACGGCCAAATGCTCAAGACAGGCTTGGTCCAAATTACTGTAATGTAATGTGTGCACTAAATTGTATGTTTTCATTCAGTTACATTATAGAAAGTATAGCTATGTTACAATTATATCTGAAAAATAAAAACTACTGTATTTTGCTCAAATGATTGTAGAGGATGTCTTCATTGATCCTTCACTTGATTACATATAGGATGGATATTTGGAAATTATAGATTATGTAAATGTTGGGTAATGTAAGTGTATTGCCTAATGTGAAACTGTGTAATATGTATTTTTTTTAGTACTGTAGCATATTAATTTCAGCACTTTTAAGGCTGATTTGAAACATGTATCTTGCATTGTTTGCTGTTGGATGAACTGATTGTTAAAAGTACTAAACTGAAAGAAGATCATACCATTGTGTTTCGATGATTAAACCAAATGTTCTCATTACATATTACAATAATCTTGCATTTGAAACAATGATTATGTGGACTGAAAACATGTGCAACTTACTGAAAGCATTACATCCAGTTTTGAAAGAATGACTAGCTGTGTTACAAGTGTGATCAGTTTGGATTTTTGTACTAAGAGTTTTGAAAATGTACACCTTACTTGTGAAAATAGTACCAAAGCGAATAAAAAAAACTGTAACTTCCCTTAACTTTTCCCATTCATTCTCTATGGTAGTGCTTAACACTACGGATGCAATATACTTTTGGCCACACGTTGATGTCATGGCGCTGTTTTGTTTTTTCCGCGGCGGGGATTTTAAGAAGCCCAGTGTTATCTGATTTGCAGTGGAGGAGCAGAGTTTTACGATAGGAGAGGTATTTGTTTACAGATTTGTCGGATAAAAACTTGTTTTGTTTTCTACAAACTAATATTACAGTTTTTTACAATCACTTTGCTACTATTTTCAGAACCTTGATGTCATTTTTCACAACTCTAGATACAAAACTCAAAACGGTAATCACTTGTAACACAGGCTGTCTAGTGTTCAAAACATTGCATTGTGCATTCACATCTTTAAAGACATCTTGCACTTGCACAATCATTGTTTCAAAACACAAATTTACTGTGAAATACCATGGAAACATAACTATAGATCACCCACACACAAGCAACTGATAGTTTCACTAAGTCATTGTTTGTACAATCATTAAGTATTGTAGAACAAAATTGGTGATACAGATTTCATTATGGTACATGTAGAGCAAATACATATCTGTAAAAGTTCTGCAGTAGTAGAGAGAATACGACAGACACATTGGAATCATTGAACAAAGTTTGTAATGTATTGATGAAAACACTACAGTACAATCACAACATAGGTCACATCATTTCACAATCTGCACTCAATCATCAGTAACAAGTTGGCAGAATTGGACAAGCAATTACAAGGGCCTGCATCTATACAGTACAGTGATAATTGGTTCATGCTCCATGCTTATTGGTTACAATGAACCTCATTATCTTGAAACTTTCATGATTTTCAGTAAACATGGAAGATTCTTTGTCTGTTTCCATACAACTATTACGAATAATGCAACAGTTACTTATCATTTTGGGCAGTTGTATTGATTGATAGTTAGATCATTGTAAGAAAATGAATAGACACTTATTTGAAATGTGATGTGTGAATAGCCTTTTGAAACAGTAGTACTTTGATGTTAAGTTGTGTCATATTGAACATGTGATTTTGGTTGAATGAACAAATGATCCAAGTTTTATGTGTATTGTATCCAAGCAATTGAGAAAAGAGTTAAGAGTTTTGAAAAATGTGCATTTTGATCTTTGGTTGTGAGTTTTGTGTCTAGAGTTGTGAAAAATGACATCAAGGTTCTGAAAATAGTAGCAAAGTGATTGTAAAAAACTGTAACTGTCTAAACTACCTTAAGACAGATATTTACCAACGGTGACTGCTGTTTACGTAATCAGCCCGACAAACCGAGAAGGTAAGGTGAATGATATACTTTAGCAATACTAACTTAACTTACTGTATTGCATATACATTATCATTAATATATTTTATCATTTAAATTGCATGTATGTTATCATGCAATCGTATTGTTAATTGTGTTGAATGGTTTGTGACGTTAGGAAACAGTTAAACCAAACTATTATAAAAGTACAGTAAACCAAACTATTATAAAAAATAAAAACTCTTATAAAATTAAGCAGTTTTTTATAAGAGTATATTTGTTTGTAAAGGTGAATGTTTCATCATTGATCTTACTATGTACTTAAAAAAAATTAATTACAAAAATGTGTGTGCAATTTAGTGTAATAATATATGAATAACATTTTATTATGAAAAAAATAGATAGTTTAACACACTAATAGTCTGTGGATATTGTGAAATATATTGAATAGTAAATATTGTTCTTTTCATGGAATTGTACAATGGAATTACACATATTATATATATGTGTGTGTGTGTGTGTGTGTGTGTGTGTGTGTGTGTGTGTGTGTGTGTGTGTGTGCGTGTGCGTGTGCGGCCGGGTAATTATCACGTTGGGGGGACCAATTGTCCCCACAAAGATAGGAATACCAGTGTTTTTGTGATCAAAATGTCCCCATGAGGAAACAAGCTAATAAATCAAACAGAATGATGTTTCTTGAAAATCTAAGGTATCAGACAGTTTCCTGTGATGGTTGGGGTTAGGGAATGGGGCAGGTAAGGGGAATAGAATATACAGTTTGTACAGAATAAAATGCATTACGTCTATGGAATGTCCCCAAAAAACATGGAAACCAGAACGCGCGTGTGTGTGTGTGTGTGTACTTATTGATTTATTTATTTGATCAATTATTAATTACAATGTTTAATAATTATTTAGTTATTTCAGAATAAACTAGTACATTTAATTGATGCATTATTTATTAAAAAAATATATTCATATTAAAATAGAAGTGTGTTAATTAATTAAGTGTGCTAATGCAACAGACCATTAACACTAATCAGCTCTTTGTGTACAGCACAACACAATGAAGGTGAAAGTGATCTTCCCAGGCAAGATCAAAGTGTGCTTCAGGAAAGGACCAACTGGATATCTGAGACAAGATCCCTCAGATGAAGCCAAGACGATCAAAGACAACCCCAGCCTCCAGGACAAATCAGCCCCTCAAAGGGAAGACAAGGTCAAGGAGAATGCCCGCTCTGTTGTCTTCATGAGAGGAGGAGATGTTTCAGACAGACAGGAGGTGCTGGGAGAGTATGTGCTTCAGTTTGGAAAGTACAAAGGCAAGTCATTCCGGTGGCTGCTAGAGAATGATGTAGGCTATACCATATTCTTGACTAAGAAGGTTGAGGAGGAGGAGAGAGCCGGACAGTTCAAACCAGAGGGTCCCAAGAAGGACAGCCTAGTTTCATTTCTAGAGTACAGTAAAAGCTTCCAGGAAATCGAGGACCTTATAAAGTATTTAGCTGGGAGATCAGTGGCACCACCTGCGAGGAATGAAGATGACAACTTGGTTGGCTTTGGGATTCATGCAGATAAGACTTGGAGGGATATTTGGGAGAGCAGAGCAGATGGATATGCTTCATTCATCCTCCAGACAAAGCCTTTTCCAGGCAACAAAATGTATCAGCTGCAGCAGTACCTCGCTCGGAAAAGAAGCCAGCTTCAGACTGTTTCCTCTGGCCTGGCAGCATCTGCCTCTCATCCTCCAGATTTGTTGACAGTACAGTTAAGTATATTAGGTCAAATTGAAATGTGTAAATGTGGGATGGCATATGATTTGCATCTTTGCTTTTACGCTTTGTTTCACAGAAATGGAGGATGATCACGAATTGGAAAAAATTATGCTTTCTATATCCCCATCCAAAATCCAGGATGGCCAAAAACCACACACAGACATAGGTGCACACACACACACACACACACACACACACACACATTTATTGTGTTTGCTATATGCATATTTTTCTGAAAGTGCACCCATATGAATGTGAACTCAGGGTATTGCAACCCAGTCTCACCCCATGTCGTCAATATTTGACGACACTTGACCATTCGTCAATATGTGACGCGGAGGGTATACCTTTCGCGTCATTTTTTGACGAACTGGGGACTTCAATACTATTACGTCCGTTGCATTCTCTTCTCCTATTTTCTTACCAATTTCGCGTCGGTTTAGGGTTAGATTTACATAATGACATCCCTACCCAAACCTAACTCTAACCCCAACGCCAGGTGACAACTGTTTCTAACCCCAACGCCAGGTGACAACTGTTTAATTTCGCGTACACTGTTTAATTTCACGTACACTGTTTAATTTTGCGTAATCTAACCCTAAACCGACGCGAAAATGGTAAGAAAATAGGAGAAGAGAATGCAACGGACGTAATAGTATTGAAGTCCCCAGTTCGTCAAAAAATTACGCGAAAGGTATACCCTCCGCGTCACATATTGACGAATGGTCAAGTGTCGTCAAATATTGACGACATGGGGTGAGACTGTGTTAGGTATTGCTGTAAAGTACCTTAATGCTCACCCAGTTTTCCGTGAATAAATAACAGTTGATGATATTTACAATTCCATATTTTTATACCAATCTTTGGTTTGTTCTTTTTTCATAGAAGTGGAGGAGAGTGAAGAATTGGGGGGAAAGATGCTACCCACATATTCGTCTAAAATTACAGGCCAACTGAGTGAGAACCACATACATGCATCCACATACAAAAAAACAACACTTCAGTCCTCTATATACATCGGGTCCCTAATGAATGAACAATTGAAAATATGGGAGGGGGGTGCAGATTGAAAAAACAGTGACCTTTGACCTATTTATAGGCATATCTATACTACTGTAAAGTAAAGCAGTGATTGGTTAGTGATCAGTAAAGCATTTAGTGTTTGCACATGTGAGGAGTGTGTCTGTGTGACCTGGTGAATGAGTTTAGCATTTTGATTGGTTGTGTTTGGAAAAGGAAAGCAAGTGACTTCCTCATAGATCTTTGTGTTTTAGGTAGAGAATTGTGTGTAGTGTTTTGAACAAAGTGTTTTATGCAATCGAAAACTGAGTCAAAGGCTGAGAAATAGCTTATGGTTTTGAAGATTTGGCATGTAGTTTTGCACTTTGAGTGAGAGGTTTTGAAAATCGTGTGACATGAAAAGATTTTGTGTGTAACCAATCGTAAAAAACTGTAATCAAATATCTAAATGAATACATAACCAATAGTTAGGATTAATTCCTAATTAGCTATGAGCAGGATGTGATCCGATGGCACTGCTCTCAACAGCAGAGAATCTGGATGAAAACAGAAATGGAAGCCTTGGGACTGTGGCCAGGTTCTAGACCGGTGAGACATCCAATGAAGATGATCTCTTTGTGGCGTTACCCACCTCAGCCTGAGCTTATTGATGCTGTCCATGAGCTGCCATCGCCAAAATACTTTCAACTTCATCCATTCTTCATTTGGAAACCAGAGCACACCATTATGGAAAGACTCCGCAACAACTACACTCTGCCATGTCTGTACAGCTGTCCGAATCCCCACGTTGTATCCTCAGGAGTTGGACGACCCCGTGTCATTATTGGTACAAGCAGCCAGTACTACATACTGGCCTCTCGGCTCAGCTGTAAAGTCTGTAAAAACTACTGGTTTGCAGACAAACCCCAATGGATAGACATGCTGCCGAGTCGGTTCTCCAACATTTTGCCAGCTTTTATGACACACAAGAAGGCCATATGTAAGACTGTGATGGATGAGTTGCGGCGCACAGCAAAGTCTCCCAATGATATGGCCAATCAGTTGAATGAAGCTCTCCACCTCAGGTATGAGCGTGCACACCTGGCTTACCTGTCCACTGTTAAGAATGTGCTGGATGGAGAAAGTGGACTTTATGGTCAGCAGACTATCACAGGGGCACAAAGAGCAACAAATACTCCTGCTCCATTTGGTGAGTATGGTGATGTGGTTGGCTGGTGCGGAGTAACAGTCTCATCGCACTACTTGGTTGACTGCCTCATTCAGGAATACCATAGGCAGGAGATCACACTCAATCTGCTCCTTCAAGGCACGTTTGGACAAGCCTTAAGGGCTGACCATACACGCAAGGTGGCCCGGAAAGTTATGCTTGCATCAGGTACTATGTCATCCTATGCTGTGATGAATAAAAACTGGATGATCTTGTCCTGGGTGATGCTGCAGTCTGAAAGTGATAAATCCCTGCAGCCAATGTATGAGGGGCTGTCTCGTCGTTACATTTTTGCAGGACTGCCAAAAGCCAACTACCAATGGGTTGACAGGTAAGAGCAGCTGTCACATTTTGGCCAGCTGTCACATTTTCCTTCCCACCTGTGTTACATTTGTAAAGTAAATAAAATAAAGTATAGTATAATATATAGTAAAATATAGTATAGTATAGTACAGTATAGTATAGTATACATGTTTCCTAATGTATTTAAATGTTTAATGTTTTAAATATACTTCTCTTTGTGTTTGGAACAGAGATTGCTGTGCTGCCTTCAGGATCCCAAACCCTGAGCCCCAGGAGCACCTCCTCTGGGATTCTTGGAAGACCACTGAAGCTATATTGGCTGCTGCAACCTCTGGGCATCTCATTAACAACTGTGCCTCCCGCAAAGAATATAACAGCAACATCAACATTAAGCTGGACTTGTTCCACTGCATGCGTCGGTCCTCCAGAGAGTGTGTGTCAGAGCACCATCCACTGCACAGTGCTTTCTGTAAGTATCTGTCAACAGCTTTTAGTGTTGTGGACCAGACGGACCTAGAGAGACTGAAGCAGGCTTATGTCTTCTGTGGGATAGTGCCTGCAAATCCAACAAATCAACACATCAGGGAGCATTGCCGCACCAGGATTCCACACCCCAAAGAGCTGCTTGATAGAGTGGAGAGAGTTCTCAAAGGATTCTTTTTAGAATGCGATCCTGATGGTGTGCCACTGTTCAAACCATCGATGTTGAAGACGTGGAAGATTCAGCGAGTCAACATCCTCAGAGGCTGCCTGAGTGACCCAGAGGTTACAGAGGGGATCCTCTATAGGCATGGTGGAACGGTCCAGCTGAACCATGTGAAGGGGGAGGCAGCAGCTGTACCCGTGTGGATCCCTGTGAGAGGCACCTCTCAGCAGGAGGGGTTCCATTTCCATCAGGCGAGATGGGTCACAGGCACTCAGGTATCAACAGAACTTTTCCAGGCACAAGGCATGATTGGAGTGGCACGCTGGAATTTCCAGCGCCTTGTAGACCTGAAGCATCCTGAAGTTAAGTTGCCTGCAGTTTTTGATCCTGTGCTGATCATGGAACTGAACAAGCTCTCAGACGTGGTGACAGGCCAGGCCAAGTACCCTGCCTTACTTGTCTCACAGACAGACACCAGAGAAAGGTTTGGACTGCAGTATGTGGAGCCTGGTTGTCGTCCTGTCCCCCTGGACTGGGACAAGCACAAGTCCCAGAAGGTACCTGTTGCAGGGGAGGGAGAGCATCAGTCCTTAGAGCCGTCTGTTCTTAGTGAGAGATTCCCACCCGATGAACCACCAGAGGAGGTGACAGAGGAACATGTTTCTCAGGTAACTTGACTGTTGTACTTACAAATATCCTCAAATATCCTAAACTATCTGATGAATCGACCTCAGCCCAGGGTCTCAGCCAAGGCAGCAGCTCCTATTTCCTCAGTTCCAGAGGGTCGCGTCATTGGAGTGGTGACACGAGACGATCCGGCACTCACCACTTCGGCTCCCGAGAGCTCGTCCCAGCCTGTCAGCCTCCGCGGTAAACGCGAGCGGAGGGTCTCGTGGGAGTCAGTGACTGAGGGGTCCTCCACAGAGCCGATCATCTCCATCACAGCGTCCACAGCTATTACCTCACTCTCTGCGCCTCGTCCACGGAAGAAGAAGAAGAGGGGGGCATCTGTGTCTCAGCCAACCCCAGAACCTTCTACTTCAGAGCAGCCGCCAGAGCATTCGCCAGCGCACCCAGAGCAGCCGCCAGCGCACCCAGAGCCGCCGCCAGAGCAGCCGCCAGCGCACCCAGAGCCGCCGCCAGAGCAGCCGCCAGCGCACCCAGAGCCGCCGCCAGAGCAGCCGCCAGCGCAGCCGCTAGCGCACTCTCAGGAATCTGTTTTTTCGTCGGTCTTGTCTCCACTGCCTGTTGCAGCCCCTTTTGTCTTGCCAACCTCGTTTGTTCCTTTGTCTGCCCCTGCCCCTCCTTGGAACCCTACTGTACCTTCTTTTGTGCACCCAGTCATTCCTGCTTCGATTCCACCACAGTTTATTTCAGCTTGACCTGCCTTTTCCAGAACTCCCACTTCACCTTCTGGACCCAAGACTCATATCCCACCCAGTCCTACCCAGCCTGGACCACCTCCTATGAACTATTTCGTTCCCCCACCCCCCCTCACTTGTTTGTTATTTTTATTATTCCATCCCAATCCATTGACTGTCTTAGCTTGTTTGCCTCTGTTAGTATTTGTCATGTTCTTGTGGTTTTTGTCCTGTATGCAGTCTGTCTTGTCTTGTGTCTCTCCTTGAGGGTCGCCATGTGGCGTCCCTTAAGGGGGGGGGTACTGTCAGGATCCTGCCGGAACCTTGTCTCATTTTGTATGTTAGTTTAGTACGGCAGGGTTCTGACAATACAATGCCTTGTGTGGGGAATGCGTGGCTTGTATTGTGTATGCTAACCACGTATTTCCCATGTCTTGTCACTTTTTACCCGATCCCTTACTTGTTATGATTTTCACCTGTTCACCTCATTTGTTCTCCTATTTAAAGTCCTTGTGTTTGGTGTTCTTCACTGGTTCGTTTTGTCCTGTCACTGTGAGTACCTTGATCTGATGTTTAGTAAGTCATAGTCTAGTCCTTGTTGTTAGTAATTTTAGATTTTGTTCAGTTTAGTGTTTTGTGGTTTTGCCCCATCGTGGGTTTTGTTTTTCTCAGTTGTATAACAAATAAAGCTTTTTGTAACGTCAAAAGTCTGCGCTTGGGTTCGCTTCTTGCACCAATCCCTAACACCCTTGACTTAAGAACAATGATCCAGCCTGCACAGCCCACCAAAGCAAAAGGTAATTCAGCTCACATATTCATCCCTTAATTATTCCTTATTTATTTGAATACTACAGATAATTCAGAGATACAGTAAAAGGGAAAATTCTGGTAACACTTTACAATAAGGGTCATTAGTTAACATTAGTTAATGAATTAACTAACACAAACAAACCATGAGCAATACATTTGTTACAGTATTTATTCATCTTTGATAATGTTAGTAATAGAAATAAAGCTTTAATTGTTACATCATGTTAGTTCACAGTGCATTAACTAACGTTAACAAGATTTTAATAAAGTATTAGTAATTGTTGAAATTAACATTAACAAAGATTAATAAATGCTGTATAAGTGCAGTTCATTATTAATTCATGTTAACTAATGTAGTTAACTAATGTTAACTAATGAACATTATTGTAAAGTGTTACCAAAATTCTTTATTCTTTTCTGTCCCCTTTTCTCTCCTTTAGATGAGATGACACCACCACTGCCCTTTGCTCCCTCTCCAAGAGCTGCACACACAGGACCCATCAAGGCAGGTGGTTTACTTTATGTCCTGGACCATTTTCGGTGGACACATCCCATGAGGGATTCCATTAATGGCCTTCTGGAAAAGTACCATGGGCAGAAAGACCTTCTCACCCAGGTGGATGCAGAGTATGCTGCCCTTGTGCAGGCTGCATCCAGGGATCCCAATAGCCTCCTACACCCCACCACGAAACATCATATCTCACGCTTTATGAAACACCTGGCCAAGATGACGAACACAAGTTCATCCCTAAACACCAATTCAGAGAAACTTAAAGAGACCCAGCAGCTGTGGCATCACCTTACAGAAGGTAGTGAAACAGTAAGTGTTCCAGTGGTAACCCTCCCACCTGCCCCAGTGAACCCACCCAGCAATAAGCCCCAGGAGTTCTCGCTAAATAAGGGTGAGATTGAACAAATGGTGAAAGAGATTGTGGAGAAACAGCAGCAACAGCAGCCTGTTATAAAAAGGACAAGGAACTGTCTTGCTTGTGGCCAGCCTAAGTCACGTTATCTTGGTGATGGCTCCTCCATTCATTTTTTTTATCAGTCTGGCAACGTGAAGTACTTTTACTGCTCCACAAAGGTATACCAGATGTATGTAGCTGAAGGCCTCACCAATCCTCAAATGCCATTTGCTGACTTTGCTGAAACACCTTTTTTTAATCGAGAGCTACAGGCTACAAAGCAGCGTTCTGCAGAGGCAAGACAGGTAATGGAGGAGCGGAGAGAGAGAAAGGCCATGGAGCAGCAACCCACTGGTCGCCTCTGTAGGTTCTGCCACAAGCCACTTAAACAAAGCCCAGAGAGTCCACACATACATACTGGATTTCCTGGTGTGGCAGGGAAATATGTCTATTGTCCTGCCAGAGTGTTTTCCCTATATCGGACAGAGGGGATGACTCATGAGATGACTTGGGGAGAGTTTTGTCAGTCTTCCTTTTATGAGGCTGAAAAGAAAAGATGGGCAGCAGAAAAGGGAAAGTGACTGCCCTCAAGTTTCCTGGTTATATTGTGATTATTGTATCATAAAAATATAATTCTGTATCTTGTTTGTCATGGATGTCTGGTATGTTCTTGCCTTATTAGTCTTTCTGTTTCTTTTTTGATTGTTTGTTTTTTTACTTTAGAATGCCATGTTGACTCCATGCAAGATTGTAAAATGTGAATAAAATAATAAGTGTTAAATATGCATATATTTTTTTTATTAATGAGAATGTTTTTACCGTTGTTTGCATGGCCTGCATTGTTTGGAGGCATGCATTTTATGTTTTGTTATGTTCGTTTAATGTTTAATTTTTATTAAAAAATTAGTTAACTGAAAATGTCCTGAAAAGTCTTGTTATTTTTGTATCAGTAAAAAGTATCCTTCAGAAACAAGTTTCATACTAAAAACAAAAGTAAAGTAATAACTGATTCATAATCTCTAAACTTATGAATGAGTCAATGTGTCAAAAGGTATAAATAACATCTTCATTTTCACCTAACTGGGATTCTAATTGATGTTTCAGTGCGAGAAAACCTGGGACACGCCCTCACGTTTTTTTATGCTTTGTTTCACAGAAATGGAGGATGAAGAAGAATTGAAGAGAATGTTGCTTTTAATATCCCCATCCAATATCCAAGGCCAACAACCTCACACAGGCAAAGGTGCATGTGTACACACACACTCACAGACAAACTGACACACACAGAGGAAAACTGTAACATACACACTTACAAGCACACATACACACAGAGAAACTGATTTACGCACACAGAGACAAAATGACGCACACAAACAAATTGACACGCACAGTGACAAACTCAGAGGTACAAAGACAAACAGACACAATGCAGAATGATGCTTTCTATATCCCCATTCAAAATCCAAGGCCAACAACCTCACACAGGCATAGGTGTATGTGCACACACACATGGATATTTGTTGTGGTTGCTATATGCATCTTTTTCTGAGATGCCTTTCAGTTTTCCCTGAATAAATAACAGTTGTTGATATTTATAATTCCATCCTTTTATACCAATCTTTGGTTTATTCTTTTTTCATAGAAGTTGAGGAGGGTGAAGAATTGGGGGAGGATGATGCTACCCACAAATTCATCTAAAAGGCCAACTGAGTGAGAACCACATACATGCTCAAACAAACATACACTTCAGTCCTCTATATGTGACAGTAAAAGCTTTTATATGTAATTCTGTCTGTTTGTGTTATAAATGCTTAAAAGTTACATTATTTTCACTGTGCTTTCAGATTCAGAAGTTGTTGGAATCCCAGTGGTCAAAGGTCTTATTTCTACTGCACACTAGGAATGATTCTGACATGAATCAGGATTATCTTTTCTACATTGATTTGTTGCTGTTTGTTGGTTAGGGCATGTTCAGGTCTGTTTTAATTCTTGTGTCAATTGTTCTAACATTGAAAATATTTATATCTCATCATTGAGGGTAAGTACAGAGTTTGGGATTTGCATGTTTTTTTTGTGCATGTTATTCTTTAAAAGTTTTATATGCACATGATTTACAGAAACATAAAGCTGTACTCATATAATGTAGACCCATTATCATACCACACCCCTAATATTATAAAGATTCTTAACATGTGTTCTATGGGTTTGCATGCATTTACATTACTATTAATTAACACATTTACATTTTTCTGTGTTAGGTAGGCATTAACCACCAGCAACTCTCTCAAAACCAGCCCGGCCTGATGAATACAGTGCTACTTCATCTCCACGGGAGGTTGGTATATGGACATGTACACATGCCGACTCGACTGTAAAGATATGCCTGTTCCTGATCAATGTTATTGTTTTTCACCAGTTCCCTTTGATCCAGTGAGGGTTCCTTTGCCAGTGCCTCCACAGTTGCTTGAGTTATCTACAAGTAAGACCACATCACCTTTAAGACCAGTGCAGGAAACCGTGTTCTGTCAGTGTAAGGACTTCATTTAAGATCATTTTACTTAATCAATTTCAAAGCAGATTTAACAAATCTAATTTTAATCTATGACTAATGCAGGGGCGGCGTTTGCGTATGGCAGGGTATGGCAGTTGCCATACCCTAGCAGTCAGACAAAACACCAGAAATCAACAGGCTATAATGAAGCTCATTAAAAATAATATTAAATATTTTCAGTAGAACATATCTGAACATTGGTACATCACTAATATGGATAATTTACGCGTGTGCTCGACTTCATGCTATAATACAGGAACCGACATGTGGATGACATCAACGTGCCGCGAGAGCGGTTTGAAAGCAAACTCTTCCCATGATTTCTCACCTCACCCTCGCGGTACAGGAGGTTTCATGATGACCGCTGTTGTTATAATCTTTATTTTCGCAAGTAAACTCCTTTTTTTGTTTTAACATTCAAACAGACTCACGGTTCTCCCCCACACTCGCGCAATGCATATTGCATACATTATTCCAGAAGTAATATGATTTGTTCTCTGTGGATAAATAAACATGTTCTTACACTGGGAAATTGTAGCCCAGTCGAAGTGTATTAAACATTTTTTTTTTTTTTTTTTTTATGCTTTATTAACAATAACAGATTGCATGTACAGTGCCATATATCATATAATAGAAAAAAATCCACATACCTCAACAAGAAGGAATAAAAAGGAAGAGGAGAAAAAAAAGAGAAAAAAAAGAAAAAACACAACAGGAGGGTACATAGTTAGATATACATTTTAGAGAAAGATATTAATTATATTATAACAATCCAAAGGATATTACAATGTAATTGAATACAGAAAATATACGTTATAGGTCAGCACCATTTATTATAATTTTACCTTTAAAATTATGTGAAAATGTTAAAGGAGGAGCATATATTAAACAATTTGATTGCTTTATTATTTTTTGATGTTGACATCACATCTACAAATAATTTAATCTCCTTTTTAAGCACCATAAAAATAGGTTTGCCTTTTGTAAACTTGCATTTATGAATGTGAAATTTACAAAGAAATAAAATAAAATTTATAATGAACTCAACATCTTTTAAGGAGTGATTCTTAATAAAAGTGTATTAAATATTTGCGCGCGTTTTTGAATATGGCGACTTGTGGAATAAAAACTGCACGACGACAAAAGGTAAGACTTGTTTTTGCATTTAGCCCTGTTTTACTAAGAGTTTTATTTAGTGTTTTAGTCTTTGGTTAGCTGGCTGGGTTAACTACGTGTGCTCTATCACATCATTAAAAGTCTTTATTGTGTTTTTATAAGTGTTTATTGGCGGCTGTTATGACAAGATTTGTGAAGGGATGTTACAGTATGTTTTGATATTATCTTGTTTTAGTTTATCTGTTGCTGGAGTTGCACTTAGTTAAGAATGACAACATTTGAAAAGCATTTTAAACAACCAGGATTTCTATTTTTGTTTTTCATTTGTATTGCTTCCGTATTGTTGTCAGTAAGTGTACATCCGTGCAATTATAATATGATTTTATACAGGTTGGTGGAGTATGTACACATATGGATATAATGGTTTCATAGATTCGTTATTTAAATGGCCTTCTTGTACGAAGAATTTTTGCCATACCCTAGGTTTTCTTGAAACGCCGCCACTGGACTAATGTCATCCTGCATCCCTCCTCCCAGTGACCTCTGCACAGTCTACAGACTCTACTCCTCCCTGCAGCTGCTGTCCAGTCTTTCTCAGGACTCCCTGCAGCTTCTTCTGGGTACCCCTTAACTCAAAGTGACTGCCCTCATGTGTCCTGTTTCTGAGTGTATGCATTGTAATTATTTTATCATAGAAATATAACTCTGTATTTTCATTGTTATGGACATCTGTTACATGCAGAAACCACTGTAGTAGTTTAATACTTTTGGCACAATCCTATTTATAACTGTACTGTATACATGCACATGGGCAGTAGGGTCATCTGTGTTTAACTGAAAAAGTACTGTGTAGCCTTATTCAGCCTGTTTCTTTTTTATTCTTCCATATTTCTTTATTCAGTAGATGTTTTTAAACTATCACTTAATTTCATAGATTGATTATTTATTTTGGTCATCTTGAGATATTTCCAGTATGCATCTTGAGATATTTCCAGTATGTACAGTATGTGTTTATTCAATCTAATTGCCTTTGTTCACATTTTTGTGCACTTAACATGTTCATATTGTTGTGGTAGAATGATTGTCTTTTAACCCTGGAGAACCCACGGGGTCAATTTGTTCAATAGAATAAATGGGGTTTTGGATTTTCCTGGGTTCTCCAGGGTTAAAATTAAATAGACATACATTTAATTGTATTCTTTTAAATTTGAATTTTTATTACAGTTTTTTACGAATGCTTAAGCACAATTTTAAAAACAGGGCCCGGTTTGTCAAAACACTACACACAATTAACACAACCCTACAGCAAAGTAGCACAACACTTCAGATCATTTGCAAAATGGAACACTTTTGTCAAAACTATACACGACTTTATAAAAACAATATTTTGTTACCATAAGAAACACACACATTTCATAAGACTTCAATCTTTTTGAACCAGTTACACACTGCTGTTGCAAACCTAAAACACTTTTAGCAAGTCTAATTCTTATTGATTAGAGTACTGCAAATGAAGTACAAAGAAAAAGTGCAACTATACAATAGTTTACCAAACACTACAAAAGACCCATACTGCAGACTGAGGAAAATATCATTGATTTCTCTCCATATAAAAAAAAAGTCAACATGGAGAATCACAACAAAACATGTCCCAGTTGTCATGCTACTACAGTAGTGTGCATAACACTGTTAGCTCAGCAAACAACAGACAAACATAAAATACTGTATCCAGTACAGGTTACAATTACAGTAAATAACAACAACAACAACCATAAAAAATAATCAACAAAAAACTGACAATATTTTAAAGAAAATACTACAGTCATCCCTGCTGTAAGAACCAGCAATACCAGCATATGTTGTGTTTTGGTGCTAGTGTGCTGGTGACCACCAGCTAAACCAGCACCAAACCAGCATGGGAATGATGCTGGTCTATGCTGTTTTTGCTGATGAAGGAGAACCCCATGCTGTGAAATGGCAGCGCGAAGGGCGATGTTACCCCCACGTTGGCCTGGGACATTGATTATAGCCCTTTTGATTATAGATTTTGAACCCTGTCTCATCAATATATATATATGAATTCATGCAGGACCTGCTGCATTTTTATAGTGCTTAAACCTGATTGGTGTTTCTACAATTTAGCAATCATGTGTCTGTGCATCTGATGGCTGTGTTTAACCGATTGGCTCATAAGTGTGGTCATTTGACAGTCAGTGCTTTGGAATTGCAAGGAAGTGACATCCTGATATACGTCTGTGTTAGATGTATACAAGTGTGTTTAGTGTTTTGCAAATCACTGTGTGTAATGTTTTGCAAATAGTGTGAAGCTGACAATGTGCTAACAGTTGTGCAAATCTAGCCTTGTGTTTTGCTCCTTGAGTGTTAGGTTTTGCTAATTGTGGGAAAAGTTTAATTATAGTGTGTAAGCAATCGTAAAAAACTGTAAAAAGTTATTTATACACTATAAACACATATAACACATTGCATCAGCAAAAAGTATTCAGAAACAAGTTTCATACAAAAAAAAACAAAGTAAAGTGATAACTGATTTATAATCATTAAATATATGAATTAGTAAATGTGTCAAAAGATATAAATAACGTCTTCATTTTCACCTTAACTGGGATTCGAACCGATGTCTCAGTGCGGCCAACCTGAGACACGCCTTCAAATTTTTCCTCGCTTCTGATTGGCTAGTCATCGTTCTACAGGTATACACGGCCGGCCAACCCGTGTGAGGCGAACGTGATAACCACTACACTACAGAAACCTTCACATTGTCTTCGCCTGGTTGTTTCATAGATGTTCTGCGCATTTTCTCTCTTTGCAAAAACTCCCTAATGGCCGCTGTTTTTCACCCACTTTCGAACCGATCGTTTTTCACGTGCGAGGTGAATGTGAAGGCCTTAAATCTACACCTGCGTGTATCTCTGAAAGCGCTTCAAGACACAAGCACAAACAAATCCCATGAATGACATTTGACTCGCATTTTTGTAAAAACTTTGGGTTGTTTCTGCTCGGTTTCGAAACGAGGACCTTTTGCGTGTTAGGCGAAGGTGATACCACTACACTACAGAAACTTGCCACCGATGAAAGACGGCTGTTTTGACACATCATGCCGTATATATTCTCTCTAAGCCACACTTTTAAGGGAAAACCCCTTTTGGCCACGTCAAAACTGCCCATATATCACTTGTGAGGTGAATTGGACAGGATGAATCCTGCTATTGGATGTAGCTTTTACAGTTTTTCTGAATTGCTAAAACACTAAACCCCAATCTCTGAACCAAATTCATAGTGGCCTAAACCCATTTGTCAAATCATGCACTCTTTTTGCAAAACTCTAAACACAAACTTCTCACTAAAACACACATTTCACACTGCAATGCACTTGTTTTATAAATGCTAAACACAGGCAGGCAAAAGTTGAACACAACTAAAACACCGTTATCATCGAGTAAACACAACAACTCGAAATTCTACACACTTTTATCTAATGGTATTTTTTACCAATTGTGTGAATTGGAAACAGTCTGAGAGGCAGATGAAGAGTATAGAAAAGGACACCAGAGACGATGCAATTGGCAAAATTTGCAGTTGGATTGCTGACTTTTTACAAAATACAAGTGCTGCTTACAGTAATATTGAAAACTTACAATTACTTACAGTACTTACAGTAAAGTATTCACTATATTCACTTAACTAAACTTGTGATTACAGTAATAGAGATTTTTAACAGTATTTGTCAAGTGTGTTGTTGTGTACAATAAACATGTCTTTTTCTGTAAGCAGATCTCCTGGATGTTGTGTTTTCCATTTTTTAAGGTAGTGTCTAATGGATGCTTGTAGTGTTTTATATTATAGCCTTATGTGTGCATGATTTGAAAGCTTGGTTTGATTTTGAGTTCAGGTGAAATGGTTTTGAAGCAATTGTTTGATTTTGCTAGAAGAGTCAGGGGTTCTGTGAATTTTGTTTAAAATTGGGATTTGTGTTTAAGGTTTTGAGAAAATGAGTGATGGTTTCAAAAAATGTGTTTTAGCAATTCAGAAAAACTGTAAACTGCAGTATGACTCAAGCCACGACTTATGGGATGAGTGGCATTTGGATTGCTTTGAATTGTGTGCACTGTTCTGGCGAATGTGATAATACCTACAAAAATTAAAGCAGGGGAGCCAAGCAAGGCTGAAGTTGAGGGTTACACTTTCTTTGAATTATCTTGGTAGGAAATTATGTAACCTTTTACCTAAACAGATCTCAACTCGTTTCAGGCTAAAAGGCAAGCTTTGTTTCTGCTCGGTCTCGAACCGAGGACCTTTCGCGTGTGAGGCGAACGTGATAACCACTACACTACAGAAACCTTCACATTGTCTTCGCCTGGTTGTTTCATAGATGTTCTGCGCATTTTCTCTCTTTGCAAAAACTCCCTAATGGCCGATGTTTTTCACCCACTTTCGAACCGATCGTTTTTCACGTGCGAGGTGAATGTGAAGGCCTAAAATCTACACCTGCGTGTATCTCTGAAAGCGCTTCAAGACACAAGCACAAACACATCCCATGAATGACATTTGACTCGCATTTTTGTAAAAACTTTGGGTTGTTTCTGCTCGGTTTCGAAACGAGGACCTTTTGCGTGTTAGGCGAACGTGATAACCACTACACTACAGAAACCTGCCTTTCACGAAACTCGGCTGTTTTGACAGATTTTGCCACATATTTTCTCTATGAGCAACACTTTGCGGGAAAAACTCTTTTGGCCACTTCAAAACTGCCCATATTTCACTTGTGAGGTGAATGGGACAGGCTGAAACCTACCATCGAATGTAACTTTGAAAGTGCTGTACGACTCAAGCCACGAATTTTCAGATGAGTGGCATTTGGCTTGCTTTTGTGTAAGAAACCACACATCGTTCCTGATGGGCTTCCAACAGTAGGACCTCTCGCTTTTTAGTTGAACGTAATAGTCGCTGATTTAAGGAAACATATATCCACCTTTGTCATCTTATTTCATACAGATTTTATCATGTTTTACATTTCAATGTCACTTAAATTCTAAAGGGGCAACCTGCTACTGCCCAATTTCAAACTTTCACATGTATGGTTAAATCACTGAATGTCATTAACACTACAGGAAAAGATGCAAGCTCAGCTTTTACTGGTGGAACTTGACCATTACTCTATAAATACTGATATTTGAAATACAGCTACGTTTCAAATGAACGGCATTCGACTTGCTTTGCTTCAAAACCAGGCTAATGTTTCTGCTCGGTTTCGAACAGAGGACCTTTCGCGTGTAAAGCGACATGATTACCACTACACTACAGAAACTTGCCACCGACGAAAGACGGCTGTTTTGACACATCATGCCGCATATATTCTCTCTAAGCCACACTTTTAAGGGAAAACCCCTTTTGGCCACGTCAAAACTGCCCATATATCACTTGTGAGGTGAATTGGACAGGATGAATCCTTCTATTGGATGTAGCTTTGAAACTGCAGTACGACTCAAGCCACGACTTATCGAATGAGTGGCATTTGGCTTGCTTTGAATTGTGTGCACTGTTCTGGCGAATGTGATAATACCTACAAAAATTAAAGCAGGGGAGCCAAGCAAGGCTGAAGTTGAGGGTTACACTTTCTTTGAATTATCTTGGAAGGAAATTATGTAACCTTTTACCTAAACAGATCTCAACTCGTTTCAGGCTAAAAGGCAAGCTTTGTTTCTGCTCGGTTTCGAACCGAAAACCTTTCGCGCGGGAGCCGAAAATGGTTAAGCTTAACTTCCCTTAACTTTTCCCATTCATTCTCTATGGTAGTGCTTAACACTACGGATGCAAAATACTTTTGGCCACAGGTAGATTTCATTGCGCTGTTTCTCATTTAAATCGTGAGGTGTCATCTGTCAATCATTCGGTCTGTGGAAGGGAGGTGACGCGGATTACGAGCGCTTATTGTTTAAATAAAAGTTCACATTGTTTTGTTCTGTACAATACATTAACACATACTGAAAATAACGCGACTTTATTTAACAAAATCTTTACTTAACTAGACAGTTGTTTTTTCGCAAGAAATCTTCATATTTTACCTCAGGTGACATTTGTTTTACCTCACAGATCAGCGCAAACCAAGACAGGTAAGATTAATTCTTTATCATTTTGGCAAATAATTTGTTGTTGTTCTGTTGTTGTTGATGTTATCATCATCATCATCATGTAATCGTGTTGTTGATTGTTAGAATGGTTTGTAAACATCTTTGTTAGCAAAATAAAACTAACGTAAAACAAACTTTCAATAGATAACACAGTTATATTTTATTGGATTATCTTTATATAGTATATATTATATGTATATATATGTATAGCTAAATGCTTTGTTTGTGTGTACACACACACACTTTATTTATATGCAAACAGTTATTTTAATTTGTAATAATATTTCACAATATTTCTTTTCTTACTGTATTTTTGATTAAATAAATGCAGCCTTGGTGAGCATAAGAGACTTCTTTAAAAATAAAAGTAATGTAAAGTTTGTAGCATCATAAATTTCTTATAAACCTTAGTCCCACTTTATATTAGGTGGCCTTAACTACTATGTACTTAACATAAAAAAAATAAGTGCAATGTCCTTATTGTGTTCATACTGTATTGCAAAACACTTTTTCTGCTATTAAGGTGGAGAAGATTAGGGACAGGTTTAGTGGTATGGTAAGGTTTAAGGGTGGGTCAAGGTGTCAACAGTGTAATTATAAACGTAATTATTAATTTTACAAATTATTAATTTCAATGTAAGTACATAGTAGTTAAGGCCACCTAATATAAAGTAGGACTTAAATCTCTTATGTCTGTTACTTTTGATAAGTTTTATGTATCGTTGCTGAATAGAAGTATGTAAAAAAAGAAATAAAAAAGTTTAGTAAGAATTGTATTTATTTATTGTGAAATACTATATACTAATTGTGTTATTTTTATTAAGCATTTTAATGTGGTCATAATTTCAGGTCATCAGCATGAAGAAAACTGTCTTTTTTCCTGGGAGAGTCAAAGTGTCCTTCAGGAAAGGCCCTTCAGGCCATTTACGGCAGGACCCATCAGAAGAAGCAAAAAGAATTAAAGACAACTCTTCACTGCAGGACAAGTCTACACCTCAAAGAGAAGATCTGGTCAAGATGAATGCCCGTTCTGTTGTGTTATATAGAGGAGGGGATGTCTCTGACAAACAAGAGGTGTTGGGAGAGTATATTCTTCAGTTCGGCAAGTACAAGGCCAAGTCTTTCAGGTGGTTATTAGAGAATGATGTCGGCTATGCTTTGTACCTGTCCAATAAAGTTGAAGAAGAAGAACAGGCTGGGCAGTTCAACCCAGAGGGTCCTTGCAAGGATAGCCTTGTTTCCTTTCTTGAATACTCAAGAAGCTTTAAGGAAATTGAAGATCTTAAACAGTATCTGTCTCAAAGGCCAGATCCAGTGCCAGTTCTGGTAGAGGACAACAATACTGTTGGATTTGGATCAAGAGCAAAAGACACTTGGAGGAAAATTTGGGATACCAGGGCAGACGGATATGCTTTTTTTATAATGAGGCAGAAGTGTGTTCCAGGCAGCAAAATGTACAACTTGCAGCAGTATCTTTTGAAACAGCACCAAAAACAGCTTCCCAAAAACACTCCTCCGTTGCCCTCACCATCAACTTCCACTGCAAGACCACCTGCTCCTTGTACTACTGCCTCTGATCAGCCTGGTGAGTTAATAAAAGTCATGCTTGTATTGATTCTTAAAGCCTACTGATGCAATTGTTTTATTTTATAGTAATGGAGGAGGATAAAGAACTAGAGAAGATGATGCTGAGTCTTTCTCCAACAAAGTATCTCACACAGCTGAGTAAGTAAATCAAGAATCATGTCATGTGTGTTATACATATTCATGTCAAATACTGGAGTGAAACTATTTAAATTATAATGCTTCATTTTAGCATCATCTGCAGCAAGGGGATCCACAGTCTTATCTACAACAGGTTACTTTCCACATCAGTTTTGGAGGCTTATTCTGTTACAGACTTGTCCTCCATTTCTGAATTTTCTCATTTGTTATTTTGGCAGTGTTCTTGCCTGTTCTAAAAAAGCATGTTCTTTTGTTCTAACTACTGCTAAGGTTTGAACATACCAGCGGTAAGGGTGAGTGCACTTCATGAATTGTATGCATGCTATTTAAAGTGCATTTATTTGTTGTTAAAAGTGGATTGTTTATTTACAGACATTTGAACATTATTAGTTCATTATTATTATTATTATTTGAATTACTAGAATAAATGGAATAAATAATGTTTATATTCATTCAATGTAGTCAAGACATTCAAATACAAATCATGTACATTCAGTGTTATAATATGTTTTTAATTTCCTCCCTCTGCTGTTCCATGCAGGTCTGCCGCAGCCTCTACCAACATCAGCTCCTGTGTGTAGGCCTTCTTCATATGGCGAAGGCTCTATACCAGCCTCAGCAGCACAATCAAAACCTGCACCAATGCCGTCTGCACGGACCAAAACCCCTGTTCACAGCTACTTGAACAAAAAAAGTAAAGACAGCTAAACACACATGTGCATTCAATATGTTACGTATATATATTTATGAAACAGTTCCAATCCTTGATTCTGATTGGTTAATAGGTGAGCATTATTCACGATAAAACACGGTTAAGACCGCTTCACCCAACAGTTCTATATATCACTGTGTCCTTAGCAACACCCTTAGCAGCCACATGTATCAGTTTGAGAACGGTTTGTTGTTCTTATTTGAGCTTTCATGCATATTACACATTTGTACATTTGTAATGTTACAAAGGATCTTCTGACATTCTATTCATCAAAGAATCCTATGAAAAAAATAATGTATCTCACCATTTGCACAAAAATAGCACAACTGATTTTAACATTGATAAGAAGAAATGTTTCTTGATCATCAAATCATTTTATTACTATGATTTTTGAAGGATCATGTGACACTGAAGCCTGGAGGAATGGTGATAAATTCAGCTTTGATCACAGAAATGAATAACACTTTAAAACATATTCAAATAGAAAATAGTTATTTTAAATTGTAATAATATTTCACAATACTACTGTTTTTACTGTATTTTTGATCAAATAAAGACAGCCTTGTTGAGACAAAAAACATTAACATTTACTGACACTGTCAGTGTATAACTATACATAATAATTTCCTTTGCTTTGTGTTTGCTTTGTGTTCTGTGCAGTTCTGCCACAGGCTTCACCGACATCACATGCAATCTCTAGTTCTCCCAGTCCACCTGCTCCTGTGTGTGGGTCTTCTTTACAGACTGATGGCTCTGTACCACCTCCCGCACAATCAGCACCTACAGCTCCTGCATCAATGCCATCTGCACATATAGTAGCACCTGTTACCAGCTACTTGCAAGATATTAGCCGCTGGAACTGCTCTCTTCATCAAAGAATTTGGATGAAAACAGAGATGGAGTCCATGGGGCTCTGGCCAGGATCACACCCAGTAAGACACCTCATGAATATGGTCTCCTTGTGGCGTTATCCACCTCAGCCCGAGCTTATAGAGACAAACATGGGCCTTCCGTCACCAACATACTTTCAGCTTCATCCCTTTTTCATTTGGAAACCAGAGCACAGTTTAATGGAAAGGCTTAGAAACAACTACATTCTGCCCTGTCTCTACAGCTGTCCAAATCCTCATGTTGTGTCCTCTGGTGTGGGAAGACCCAGAGTGATCCTTGGCACTAGTGGGCAATATTACATCCTTGCTTCACGTCTGTGCTGTAAGGCATGCAAAAAATACTGGTTCGCTGATAAACCTCAGTGGATAGACATGCTACCTCAGCGATTCAGAAACATCTTGCCAGCCTTCCTCACCCATAAGAAGGCAATCTGTAAAACGGTGATGGATGAACTGAGGCGCTCCGGAAAATCTCCTAATGACATGGCCAACCAGCTGTCTGAGGCGCTTCACCTAAAATATGAAAGAGCCCACCTTGCTTACCTTCTCAGTGTACAGAACGTCAGGGATGCTGAAGCAGGGCAGTATGGTCAGAAAACCATCACTGGGGCATTGAGGAAGGATGACACACCTGCAGCGTTTGGGGGTTACGAAGACACTGATGGGTGGCATGGGGTGTCTGTGTCTGCGCATTATCTGGTGGAGTGCTTGCTTCAGGAATATCAGCGACAAGAGGAAGCTCTCACTCAGCTCCTGCAAGGCACTTTTGGACAGGTGTTCAGGTCAGATCACACACGGAAAGTTGCTAGAAAAGTAACTCTCTCATCAGGCACAATGTCATCCTATGCTGTGATGAACGAGAACTGGATGATCCTGTCCTGGGTGATGCTGCAGTCTGAGAGTGAGCAGTCCTTAGGGTCAATGTACTGTGGGCTGGCCAATCGCTACAGTGCTGCTGGTATACCCAAGGCCAAGTACCAGTGGGTGGACAGGTAAGAATAATCACATCTCATCAAGTAGTGTAAACAAAGATAATGAATACATTAAAAATAATATTTCTTTTCCTTTTATGTATTTAGGGACTGCTGTTCCGCTTTTAGAGTGATGGACCCAGGACCGTATGAGCACCAGCAGTGGGAAGCTTGGAGGACCACTGAAGCTATTGTGGCAGAGGTTACATCAGGGAACCTCAAGAATTTGCATGGTGCTTGCCAGAAGTACAATGAGGACATGGTGGTTAAACTGGACTTGTTTCACTGTATGCGGCCTTTACAAGGGAGTGTGTTTCGGAGCATCATCCTCTGTATAGCTCCTTTTGCCAATTCCTCTCCTCTGCCTTCTCTGTAGTAGATCAGAGTGACCTGGAGAAACTGAAGATCGCATACAGATTCTGTGGTATTGAGCCTTGTAATCCCACCAAACAGCACATCAGAGGGCACTGCAGAACAAAAGTGCCACATCCAAGAGAGCTGGTCCAAAGAGTGGAAGAAGTACTTCACCATTTCTATCTTGCAAAGGATCCCAACAACATCTTCCTTTTTAAACCATCGATGCTAAAATTGTGGTGGATTCAGTGTGTCCACATCCTTAGAGGCTGCCTGAGTGACCCTGAGGTGGAAGAAGGAATTCTCTACAGACATGGTGGAACCTTACAACTGAATCATGTCAAAGGTGAAGGAGCTGCTGTGCCTATCTGGATCCCGGTTAGAGGCACTTCACAGCAGGAGGGGTTTCACTTCCACCAGGCTCAGTGGGTAACAGGCAATCGCGTCTCTCCTGAGCTCTTCCAGGCACAGGGTATGACTGGTGTGGCACGCTGGAATTATCAACGGCTGGTGGACCTAAAGCAGCCTGGGATTGTCTTACCTGGAGTGTTTGACCCTGTTTTGATGATTGAGTTAAACAGGGCATCTATAAGAGTGACAGGACAGCCCAAATATCCAGCCTCGCACATCTCCAGCAGTGACACAGGAGAGAGGTTTGGCCTACAATATGTGGAGCCAGGATGTCGACCTGTGCCTCTTGATTTTGACAAACACAAAAGCAGGAAGACAGACCTAGGAGATGTGGAGATGCAAGAAGAGTCTTCCTCTGGCTTTGAGCTCTCATTTCCATCTCAGGTAAGCCTTTAAACATTTTTGATAACAGACTTTTGATATAAAAAAAACTTACTTGCATATTACACTCATTTTGCTCAATTTCAGGAATGCTTAGAGGATTCTTCTTCTGCTCAGACCCCTCTTGCTGCAGAACCAGAGGACACCCCACAGACTGTCATGTTTCATGGGTTTTCCACTCAGAGTGCTGTGACAGTGAAGGAACAAACATCTGAGGAGTTTCTTTTAGATGCAGGTTATTATATTATTCATACAGGCATCAATGTATGTAATATTTCTGCCTCATCTAAGCACACAGAACACAAATACAAAATTTTATAATTTTGTGAATCTCTTTCAGAACTGCCAAGCACATCACCACTGCCTATAGCTGCTTCTCCCTGTGCTGCTCGTACTGGACCCATTAAGACGGGTGGTCGAGTTTTTGTGTTGGACCATAACAGATGGACGGATCCAATGAGAAATGCCATTGATGGTTTGCTGGCTAAACATCACGGGAGCAAGGACCTCCTTACAAAGGTGGATGCTGAATATGCTGCTATGGTACTGAGTGCCTGCACTGACCCCAACAGCCTTCTGCACTCAACCACAAAGCAGCATATAAGCAGGTACATAAAACACCTTGCTAAAAAAAAGAACACTAACGCTTCTCTCAACACCAGCCCCGAAAAGCTCCTGGAGTCTCAGCAGTTATGGCAGCGTCTTCACTCAGGCAGTGAAACCATCAGTGTCCCAGTGACAGTACTGCCATCTGTCCCAGTCAATCCACCCGCAAAGAGTGTTCCTGAGGCTGTCTCTCTGGACCAGGCTGCACTTGAGAAGAAGGTGAAAGACATTGTAGAGAAGCAGCAGGCAGTTCAGCAGCAGCAACAACAGCATACGGCACAAAAAAGCAGACTAGATGCTGCTTAGCCTGTGGTCAGCCTAAGTCTCGATACATGGGTGATGGCACCTCAATACATTTCTTTTATCAAGGTGGTGATGTTAAATACTTTTACTGCTCCAAAAAAGTATTTGACTCATATTCAGCAGAGGGCCTGACCAACCCCAGAATGCCCTTTGAGGACTTTGCAGAGACTCCTTTTTTTCAGCGTGAACTGGAGGCCTCTAAGCAGAGAGGGGCAGAAATGAAGAGGGTGATTGAGGAGAGAAGCAAGAGGAAGTCAGTAGTGGAGCATCCTACTGGTCGTCTGTGCAGATTCTGCCACCTTCCACTGAAACAAGGACCCAACAGTCCTCATGTTCACACTGGTTTCCCTGGAGTGGCAGGCAAATACATTTACTGTCCTTCTAAAGTGTTTTCTCTTCATAAGGCCCAGGGAATGAGTGCAGAAATGGCATGGAGAGACTTTCAGCAGTCTCCATTCTATGAGGCTGAGAAGCAGAGGTGGATTGAGGAAAAGAAAAAATGACACTCTGCTATTGAGGTATGGGCATGTTTTTTTGCCAAAGACATTCCTTGCACAAGGTTATATGTATACACATATTGTTGCACTTTCCATTTGTTCATTTAAATGCCAAAAGTATTGTATTGTATTTTAGTGTGATTTGCATTATTTTATCTCAGATTTGTAAAAACTATATGGTAATGACTGTTACTGTTAAACTCTGTACATAATTATTCAATTTAAAATATTTGTTATTGTTTTTTATGTATTCTCCACAACTTTAGATTAAATTAATCTTGTTTTTGTTTAATCTATAAGTAGTTAGTTTTTATCTAATTGATTAGTATATATTTTGGTTAGTATTGTACTGTAGTAATTACTTTTTCAGTTTTATATAATAAGGCCATACATATGTATATTATTGTACCATAACAAATAGAAATGTGTTATTTATTTGTGTTTATTGGTTATATTTCATATTTATGGGTGTTATGTACATAGTTATACAAATATAATAGGAATGTCTCTAAAAAATAAAATGGCCTAAACATGATTAACATGTTCTTTTCAATTATTCACATTCAAATAGTTTCTATATTAAAGATACCTATACCCTATTGCAATATAATTGGTCATTAGGATAAGTGCATGGTTTGTATTTGTTTACAGATTTAGCAGTATAACAAATATTTACTGCCTAAACTACCTTAAAACAGATTTTACCAATGGTGACTGCTGTTTTTAAATAACACAATTAGCCTGACAAAACGAGAAGGTAAGTTGAATGCTATACTTATTTATTAGAAAATAAAATGATTTAAATCAGAATAAAGAAGTGTGTTACTTAGTTGTGTTAATGCAACAGCCGAGTAACACTAATCAGCTCTTTGTGTACAGCACAGCAGGATGAGGTGAAAGTGATCTTCCCAGGCAAGATTAAAGTGTGCTTCAGGAAAGGACCAACTGCAACATTACCTAACTCGGAAAACAGCTTCAGAGTGTTTCAGCAAAACTTGCTTCCTCTGGCCTTGCAGCATCTGTTTCTCATCCTCCAGGTTTGTTGACAGTACAGTTGAGTATATTAGGTCAAATTGAAATGTGTAAATGTGGGATGACATATGATTTGCATCTTTCTTTTATGCTTTGTTTCACAGAAATGGAGGATGATGAAGAATTAGAGAGAATGATGCTTCTTATATCCCCATCCAAAATCCAAGGCCAACAACCTCACACAGGCATAGGTGCATGTGTACACACACACACACACACACACACACACACACACACACACACACGCATACCTACTTATCTATCAAGTGGGGACGTATGACTGAACACCCTACCTTTGGGTACACCCCTTTCTGAAGGGTCTAGAGACAAAAAAAAGATATCCCTGCACTACTGGAAATGCCCTCATTACAGATATCAGTTGATATTTTCAATAAAAGCCGTCTTTCCAGACCTGACATTTTGCCTTCACTTTGGGGACAGTATTTTTTATGTCCAATTTGAGGACAAACACAAACTGTGATCTAGTCGACTTTTGAGGACAATGGTGATACACAAACTCTGATTATGTTAACCTTTGAGGACTCTAAGATTATGATGTATATGACTCACTCTAATAAGCAACATTACAATTCAAAGTTCAAATACTGACTTGAAAACAGCCTAGTGCAGATATACAGCGGTTACAGTTAAGTTCTTCTATTATTTAGTGAATATTGATTGGTAAGCTGATTTTATGAATATATACTACTTCAACATACATAAGACAGGAATTGCCTAGTTCAGTGGTTCTCAACTACATTCTTGGAGACCCACTGCTCTGCACATTTTGTATGTCTCTCTTATCTGACAGACTTAGTTTAGTTCATGGTGATCTCTACTAATGAGCTAATGATTTGAATCAGGTGTGTTAAATAAGGGAGACTTAGAAAATGTGCAGAGCAGTGGGCCTCCAGGAATAACGTTGAGAACCACTGGCCTAGTTAATGTCAATAGACCAAAATGATTGCTTTCTTGAAATCCAAGACTCTGGTGATACACAAATTCATATTTTAAGTCACTTTGGGCAGTCTGGTCATACACTACTCAATTCATACACAACAACATAATATAAATTCACTTTGGTTGAAACACAAACTCGGATTTTAAGTCACTTTGAGGACTTTGGTTGATACACAAACTCGGATTTTAAGTCACTTTGAGGACTTTGGTTGATACACAAACTCAGATTTTAAGTCACTTTGGGGACTTTGGTTGATACACAAACTCAGGTTTTAAGTCACTTTGAGGACTTTGGTTGATACACAAACTCAGATTTTAAGTCACTTTGAGGACTTTGGTTGATACACAAACTCAGATTTTAAGTCACTTTGAGGACTTTGGTTGATACACAAACTCGGATTTTAAGTCACTTTGAGGACTTTGGTTGATACACAAACTCAGATTTTAAGTCACTTTGGGGACTTTGGTTGATACACAAACTCAGATTTTAGGTCACTTTGAGGACTTTGGTTGATACACAAACTCAGGTTTTAAGTCACTTTGGGGACTTTGGTTGATACACAAACTCAGGTTTTAAGTCACTTTGGGGACTTTGGTTGATACACAAACTCAGATTTTAACTCACTTTGGGGACTTTGGTTGATACACAAACTCAGATTTTAGGTCACTTTGAGGACTTTGGTTGATACACAAACTCAGATTTTAGGTCACTTTGAGGACTTTGGTTGATACACAAACTCAGATTTTAGGTCACTTTGAGGACTTTGGTTGATACACAAACTCGGATTTTAAGTCACTTTGAGGACTTTGGTTGATACACAAACTCGGATTTTAAGTCACTTTGAGGACTTTGGTTGATACACAAACTCGGATTTTAAGTCACTTTGAGGACTTTGGTTGATACACAAACTCAGATTTTAAGTCACTTTGGGGACTTTGGTTGATACACAAACTCAGATTTTAGGTCACTTTGAGGACTTTGGTTGATACACAAACTCAGATTTTAGGTCACTTTGAGGACTTTGGTTGATACACAAACTCAGATTTTAAGTCACTTTGAGGACTTTGGTTGATACACAAACTCGGATTTTAAGTCACTTTGAGGACTTTGGTTGATACACAAACTCAGATTTTAAGTCACTTTGGGGACTTTGGTTGATACACAAACTCAGATTTTAGGTCACTTTGAGGACTTTGGTTGATACACAAACTCAGGTTTTAAGTCACTTTGGGGACTTTGGTTGATACACAAACTCAGGTTTTAAGTCACTTTGGGGACTTTGGTTGATACACAAACTCAGATTTTAACTCACTTTGGGGACTTTGGTTGATACACAAACTCAGATTTTAGATCACTTTGAGGACTTTGGTTGATACACAAACTCAGATTTTAGGTCACTTTGAGGACTTTGGTTGATACACAAACTCAGATTTTAAGTCACTTTGAGGACTTTGGTTGATACACAAACTCGGATTTTAAGTCACTTTGAGGACTTTGGTTGATACACAAACTCAGGTTTTAAGTCACTTTGGGGACTTTGGTTGATACACAAACTCAGATTTTAAGTCACTTTGAGGACTTAAAAAGCCCTTCTTGGGCTTAACTTAGCACCCTCTTCTTTACGTTACATTAGCAATAAGCACGCTTATAATGTTGATTCATAGCCGCAGCAAATTTAGCTGCTTTTGCTATCGTGTATTATGTTGTGCTATCTGTCGTTTTTCTATGCTTTCCACTGCTTCTATTATTGTAAAGCTGCTTTGAAACAATCACAAATTGTGAAAAGCGCTATATAAATAAAATTGAATTGAATTGAATTGAACTTTGGTTGATACACAAACTCAGATTTTAGGTCACTTCGGGGTCTCTGGTCATACACAAACTCAGATTTTAAGTCACTTTGAGGACTACAAGAAAACAAGGAAAAATGACTTCCAAACCATTTATTTAACATGCAAATGCATGCTATAAATGTCAGAAGTTTTAGGCAATACCGGTAAAAGCACTTAACCATAAACACAGTTACTTAAAAGTTAAGTGCATTTTAGTTTGCCAATAAAAGTGTCAGTATAAAATATAGGACAGTATAATCAATGAAACTGATATGAACTCTTTCACTCTTTTCTTCACCTTTACTTTCTTGCCTTCTACCTTGCTCCTCCCACTTCACTTTCCTTTTGCTCCTCCCTCTTCTCTTTAATCTTTGCTCCTCCTTTTATCTCTTTACTTTCAGTTCACTCAATTAACTTCTGTCTACATTGAACAATTGTAATTACAATTAAAGGAAATAAACAATACTGACATGTTTTAAAAGTGCATATAGAACAGAATATGTTGACAGAAAAAAAAGCAACATGTAAACATATAACAACATGTAAACATGCATGTAAACAAAGAATGAAAATGAGACATTTGTCAGTGCAGCTTGTTCTTTTTGCTTTCCTCAGTTTTTTACAGAAATTATCGTCTTACCATTACATTCAATCCTCTCTCTTCTCCGGTCTTGCTTACCTCATTAATATTCTGTTTCCTCCTGTACTCAAACAAATTCTCCCTCTTCATACACCTTTACTCTTCCTTACTATTTTCACTCATTTTTAAAAAACAGAGCATGATGTGTAAAGTATAAAGACAGTTTGTCTGAAAGGAACCTATTATATATTACAAACATACAAAATGATGAATCGTTTGCAGAAGAAAAGCTTTTGTTTGCATCATATATGTGTGTACTGTGTATAATAATTATGTAGCTCATACACACACATGAATGTATAATTTGAAGAAACAAAATCTATTTATATTTTAAGTATTTATATAATATAAATTACATATAAACATAAAAATGTATATACACATGTAAATATTTATTAAATATAAACATGCATGTGTGTGTATTTATATATAGATAATTATTATACACAGTATACACACATATGATGTAAAAAAAACTTATATTCTGCAAACGATTAGTCATAATTCATCATTTTGCAGCCCTAAACATGTTAAAAAGTTATTCTAGAAAAGGCATTCATTATTTTATGTTTTTGTAACATGGCAACTTTTCCTCACCATGCTCTGTTTATTACAGTAAAAAGAAAAAAAGTGTTTTTAATTTGCTCCCCTATAATCCACCCTGTTTTTTTAAAGTGGTGATCCTGTTTCGCACATAATTTTTCACACCAGTCCACGTACGTTCCTTCAAGGCTTCTGGCTCTGCGTGAATGCATCTCTCGCAGTCTTGCTTACCAGGAACTTTGCATGTCTTTATGAACTTTATCATGTGTTTTTCAACAGCTTTTACCTCAACTTCTTCCCATTTTCTTTTTGGAGGTATTGATGAACCTATAAAGTGAAAAATCATATCCTTACTACAACTAAATTCAATGGGATTTATTTATCAATCAAATGTAGAAACAAGCGCAGATCCATGCGCAAACATAATCTTACAACACCACTCATGTGTGATTCATTAAACTTTCATGTGGCCAATTCCATCACACAAATGAATGGGTGTTGATAAATGTGGCGAATGAAAACTATAGTAATTTAAATATTATACCCATATAAATGAAGCCTAGCCCCTTGAGAATATGACATGAGGAAACATAACCTGGCCACACAGAGGAACATCTACATAGATATTGAACTTTGACATTTCAAGTTCAAACAAAGTAGCTTGAAAAGCAATATTCATGCAGTTGGGAGCCAGATCACTAAAAAGTAGAGCTGCAACTAACGACTATTTCTTCTGTCGACTAATCTAGCGATTATTTTTCCGATTAGTCGACTACTCTAACGATTATTTTTTTTATTAATAAAGTGTTCTTTTTTTGATTTGCTATTTAATCTGTTGGATAATCTGTTTTCTACTCTCTGTCTGATCTGACAGTCATTGTTTGCTTTATTGTATTTTAACACAACTGAATGCTATTTTCACATATTATCTGTTGTCAGACATATAGAGGCGTTTTCGCAGACAGGGATTAGACTAGTCCTAGACTAAAATAAATATAAGAGCTGTCCAAACTGAAAACATCTTCCACTGACATATCATTAAATACATCAGTGCCCTTAGTTTGGCCTCAAAATGCACACAAGTAATGTTTTTAGTAAGGCATGTTTGTTTAAACTAATTATATTTCCTAATTAAACTAAGGTCTAGTCCTGGCTTAAACTAATCTCTGTCCAGGAAACCACCCCAAAGACTATTAAAATAGTGACAAAACATGACCCAATAACCTTGTGTTTAATTCAACCAGCTGTTACTTTAACTACTAAGTTACTAAAATCTTGATTTATAAACGCGACATCACAGACAATTCGGCGCAAATTATAAAAATTGCCATTACAGAGATACTACAGAAGACATGCGCGGGCATAGGAGAGAGCTCGCACACAAGCACATAGAGAACCAGTTTCTGTGGGAAAACACTGCTAACCTTTCATGATAAACTCGAATCAGTCGTCTTCTCTGTCAGTAACATCTGACGTTTACGTGAAAATGCAAGTACACAGAGGAATCCGCACGGAAAACACAGCCAACTTTTAATTCTTTCACTCAGTGTCATGTATGAGAGGCGCTGTCTAGGGGCTTCACGCAGAGAAAGAGAGAGAGCGCACGTGCACAAGAGAGGCACCACTGAGCGCTCACAACAATAAATTAAGCCGTTTTAAATGAAAATAAAAATGTAAATGTTGCGACCATTGTTGATTTTGTGGCGCACACAAACAAATCAATGTATGGAAAACACTTCAAGGAGCAGAAGCAGCCATTACACGAGATGAATGTAAACAGCGTGACGCGTCGACGCTTTTTACGCATGTCGACGTATTTTCGTAGTCGACGTAATCGATGACGTCGATGCGTCGTTGCAGCACTACTAAAAAGAAATTGATATTACACCAAAACGCCAACATTGTAATTTTTAGATATGTGACCGAACACGGAAAGTAGGGACACAAGTCTGGTGATCTCAACAGATTCTTTCAAAAATATAAAAATGCTTTTCTATAATTAGCTCAAAAGTTGTTCTGCCGACTTGTGTCACTGGTTTCCGTGACGGGGCACATATTACTGTTTTTAAGACTTGTATATACCCAATTTACCATATTACAGCTGTATAGTAAAATCCTTTTTATAATTAAGTATTCTGCATTGATGCATTAAAATATAACAATGTAAATAAAAATCATACGGTGTATGTGAATTTCATTGCAGGTTTTTACAGTGTAGGCAGAATTAGTGAATAAATGACAAATCACATAATATATGTTTATCTATTTCTTCAAACTGACTGTACAACAAACTCAAATTTTGAAAAGCTCCTGTCTTGCTACTGTTGCCTATAGGTATTGTATTTAGTAATTCAGGGTTTGCCATTTCTTGCTGTTTGTGTAGTTTAAAGATTTTTTTTACCTTGATCTTTCTGTGAAGCAGATGGTTGATCAGTCTCTGCTGGTACTGGTGATGTTGTCTGAGGTAGGTCACTACAATCCTCTTCATCACTTGACATTGTATCACCTTCGGCCTCAAGTTGCTCTATAACAATAAAAGGAATCTGTCAATGTATTTTTTGCAAAAGATGATGAAAGATAAATACAGATTTGCAAATATATAAAGCACAGACTCGCACAAAAATCTAATTTCATACATACCATTTGGGTCGATTTAAATGTCATCAAGTCTCTTTCCTTTAAAGCTGGACAGTGTTCCTTTCTCCACTGCCATTAAGACCTTACTCATTTTTGCCAGCTGCAATGTCCCCTATGGTTACCGGTAATACTGTCTGTGGATCCTTATATCGTGACCGAGAAAATCAGCCAGTTGATCTGCTTCATTTTCATCAAGGTTGAGAATCTTTGACATGGTAGCTATGTGTTTCCTGAGCCTGGTTGAGGAAAGAGCTTCAGGATTCTTAATGCCACATTCACGAGCAGCTTTACTTATGCACTCTCCTCCTCTGTAGGCAGACATTGCACCAGATCTGGCAAACATAAAAGGATTCTCATTTGGGACACCACAAGCCTCACGTGTTTCAACAAGCAGCTCCATGGCAGAAACCAATGAAGGTTTGAGGAGGACAGGGACCTTTCTCCCTCGCTTACCACGGATCTCTACTCTGGTAAAGTGTTTACACAGCTTCCTCTCGAACTCAGAAAGACAGATGGCTATGTCTTCATGCAGCTCAGAAGAATCCCGGCTTTGAAAAGCTGACAAAAGCATCCGTGACACCTCACCTTCTCTTCGTCTATTGAACAGGATAACTTGGGAGAGTGTGACTTTGGCCAAAGCAGCATAGCTGTCTGCAGAGGGGCAGTTTTTAAGTTTATTAAGGAATTTATCCCGTTTCTTTTCTAGATGTGCGTGCAGGACTTTGACATCCTGAGTGAAAGGAATGATCTGTGGTGCATTCCACTTGGCTTCCTTCAATGTAGTTATAGCACCAGCAGAAATGTATTCATTCCACCTTGCTTGGTGTACTTTTCTGAAGTCTCGAGCACACTCAGCACGCTCATGGTCTCCATACATCATCACATTACTTTCAACAATGCTACAGATCTTTTTTAAAGAATGTCCAAGTTTGAGGGCTAAAGAGGGAATGCGGTAAGAGTTCTTCTCTTCGTCAAAGCCAGACACAACTTTCACAGCTGATATGACATGTTTGAAGTTTGCTGGTATCATGAAGTCCTCCATTGTTTTCAGTGGGGTTATCCTTCTTGCTTCAAGAAGAAGTCTGCCAACTTCTCTCATTTTCTGTCGGATGTAGTCATGTTTGGTCACATCAGATCCCATCCTGTTAAACATGTGCTCTCCCAGTTGCATGATGCATCTGTCACTATGAATCACCCGTGAAACTTCGTCATAGTTCATCAGGGAAAGTACTCTTTTGAAACCTTTACTCACCTCTAAGCCAACAGGTGTTTTTAAGGCACAAAGAGATCTTACTCTTTTTCTGCCCTGAGCTTCATCATCCTTCGGTTTAAGTGGACAGTTTTTAATGTGTTTCCATAGGCTGAGCTTGTTGTAAAGGCCTTGACAGTGAATACAGTGGATAAATTCTTTGGGGTTTTTGCACTTTTTTGGACGGTAGCAGGCAATCATCTCACCTTCCTCTTTTCTCACCACATCTGTGTTGTGGGCAAAGTTGCCCCTTTTTCTAAGGTTTAACTGGACTCTTCGTTCTTTGGAACGTTTTGGGAAAGCTACAGCCTTTGCAACCTCTACTTCATTGCGATGTACAAACTCAAGGTGTCTTGCCATTTTTGCATATGGCTTAGAGCAATAAAGGCAATACTGTTTTTTGTTATATGACCTGCTCTTTTTTTGTGGTGATGGCATTGACTGAACCAAAGTCTTTTTGTCAGATGAGGTTTCGGTCTCTTCAGTTTGGCATTTCATCCTTTTTGATGACATTGCTGTCATACATTTGGCAGATGAACTACCTGCCTCTTCAGCTTTCCTTTTTGAAAGGGGTGATTTAGTATGTCTTAAACGTTTGTTGGGTCTAGGATCACTACATTCAGACTTATTGTTTGATCCATCTGAACTCCTTTCAGCCTTGCTTTGTCCAGAAGCACTTCCATCTGATTCATCTGAGCTGAACTGGGGTATGTAGTCAACATCACTGTAATCCGTAACATCTGAATCACTGTAGGCACTCCCAGAATACTAAATGAGAAAAATGTTATACTTTCTTAAATCATGCAAAATTATTTCTTTAACTAAATGTTTAAAAACTTCTAGACAACTGCCAGAATCCAACTGATTTTCAACAAGAGGAACTCATTTAAGCATATAAAGTGCATGGTTAATTACAAACCTGTCTTTTTCTTGATTGCCTTAATGAGTGCATCTGGAAAAAGAACAAACAAAACTAATGTACATAAAATTGTATATAATAATTAAATGTAAATAATAATAATTAAAAAAATAAAACACTTAAGAGTAAACACCATGACATAGATGATAATAATATTAGGTCTGTGAATTCACATTAAACAGTCCTTACTAATCTCAATTACCCACCTCCATTAAAGACAGTGTCTCAGACACCTGTGATGAGGAAATCACAGGGGTGGAAGCAGCACAGGGCAAGGGTGTAGAGGGCTGCACAGGAGAAGAGGATGATGATGTGGTCATCACAGGTGATGAGGGCTGCACAGGAGAAGAGGACGATGATGTGGTCTTCACAGGTGATGAGGGCTGCACAGGAGAAGAGGACGATGATGTGGTCATCACAGGTGATGAGGGCTGCACAAAGGCAGAGGAAGATGATGTGGTCATCACAGGTGATGAGGGCTTCACAGGAGAAGAGGACGATGATGTGGTCTTCACAGGTGATGAGGGCTGCACAAGGGCAGAGGAAGATGATGTGGTCTTCACAGGTGATGAGGGCTGCACAGGAGAAGAGGACGATGATGTGGTCTTCACAGGTGATGAGGGCTGCACAGGAGAAGAGGACGATGATGTGGTCTTCACAGGTGATGAGGGCTGCACAGGAGAAGAGGACGATGATGTGGTCTTCACAGGTGATGAGGGCTGCACAGGAGAAGAGGACGATGATGTGGTCTTCACAGGTGATGAGGGCTGCACAGGAGAAGAGGACGATGATGTGGTCTTCACAGGTGATGAGGGCTGCACAAGTGCAGAGGAAGATGATGTGGTCATCACAGGTGATGAGGGCTGCACAGGAGAAGAGGACGAGGATGTGGTCTTCACAGGTGATGAGGGCTGCACAGGAGAAGGAGAAGGGTATGAGGGCAATAAGGCTTTTACAGAGGTAGACATAGCACAGGGTGCCTAAGACGGTGCATTAAATGTGTATGCTATAATACTGTCTGTAACTTTAAAAGTATAATTGAAAAAAGTTAAAAAATAAAAGCAGCATGGAAACTGTTCAACGACTATTAACACTTTAAATAATAAAGTCTTAATTGACTGAGGTGCTAATCAAGTAATGTGATGATCATATCCAAATATTACTCACCATGAAATATTCTTGTGATTGCTCTATGGCAGTCTTTTTCGTTTTAATTTGTGCTCTGTTAAAGCGCTCATGGCAATCTTTGAGTTTCTGAGGATATATGAAAAGGTATTTAACTTAAAATAAAAGTAAAATGTACATAATGTTAAAAGCTGTGACACTCAAAGACATTAGGCAAAACCAATCAAAAATATAGAAAATAAAAGGTAAATATAAAATATTGCTTAATTTCAAGTGCTCTGGTTTAGATTAAAGGAATAGTCTACTCATTTTCAATATTAAACTATGTTATTACCTTAACTAAGAATTGTTAAAAATATAGTTCCTCTATTAAATCCGCTTAGAAAAGCGCTACGTTTTATTTTGTACCACCAAACTTGGTCTTATAACTACTCGTCTTAAATAGGAAAAACGTTGATGTGTTTGGTCACTTCTAACTTTATCTCTGATTGGTACCATTGAATGAATGGGGCTAAGCTAAATGCTATCGAAGTGTCGCAGCGCGCTCCAGCGCTTACGTGCACGCACACATTGTCATGTTTGAATAGAAAAGAGCTCTGCCCGAACTGCTGCTATAAAATTTGACGCACAAAATTTTGGAAAATATCATTATATGCTGTAGCATTAAGATTTGTGCTCACAGAAATGAGTAGTTAAATGTGTTCACTAGAAGCAAGTTGCCGTCCCATACTTTTGTCCATATAGTGTTACTAGTTATCTGATGAAGTAAACAGCCTAAGATACTTTCTGCATGTATAGAATGGTTACCATTTTATTCTCTGATGTACTTGCTTTGCCTGACTGTTGTGGCTCAACTTGCTTATGTGGTTCATTGATGTACACCTTATACAGGGCAGATGAGGAAACAGGAGGAGCCTGATGGAACTGAAAGTCAGAAAAGAAGAGTTAGGGGGTAAATTTTGTACTGTATTTGCTAAGCTTTTGTATGGTTTTGTTTTATACTGTGATGTATAAAAGACAGTGAGATGCAGTAATATAAGGTACACGTTCATCTGTCCTAAAGTAACTTTAGCTGAACCTACTTTTTAAATCTGTCAGTATTCCTCTGTTTAAAAAAACAAACAAGAATAAGTTTACTGAAAAAATGCACGATTTAGAAGTTGTGGCATTGTTTCACAGAGGATTAAATGCTTGTCCAATATGTCAAAAACCTCTCAAATTGCTGGTTTCCCACATGACTGTATAGAACCCGAATATAGGTGTTTTGTGTACTTACCAATTTCTGCAAATCCAAACTGCTGACTGGACTTTTATCACTGGATTCTGTTGATGATACCTAAATGAAAGATTTGAGAAATATGAGAACACAATCATATGGTATCAAATCAGCATAAGAGAAAAATGTCATCATGAAATATTGTTAAAGATTCTTAGGATATACTTGACAGTACCTTAGCTCGCCAAGGCCAATCTGAATCTCCATAACTGTAAGTGATTTCTTCTCCTGGTTGAATATCTCGTACAGCAAAAAGACACAGATGAGGTTTTTTGTTCACTTCAACAGTTCTTATTTTGCATGTAGGATTTCTGTGCTCATCATTTAAAAGTCTTCCCAAGGACCCATCTTCCTTGGATGCATCCATGCTATAAATACATAAAAATACCACCAAGCATAAGAGACTGATTTGTAATCTTGTACAGCAGTTGTTTCCTTTATGCCTGTACCTCGTAAGAGTAACTTCTGTAAACATATCTTAACAACTACATGAAATCAAAATGAGTTTTTTGGGCTTTAAGGCATTTTACATCAGTGGGTCTGGTTATATGGTCTGCTCTACACATTTTGGGGCAGATTCCTGAACAGGGCTAAAGTCTATTCCCAGACTTAAATACAAGTTTGAATTGTCTGAACAGAAAACAGCTTGCACCAAGATATCTTAGAGAGCGCCTATTTCATTGCTAAAAACAATATTATTTTGTGTATTTGGTATAATATAATGTGTTCATGTGGTTTATGGTTAAAAAGCACATTATTTTAAACATAAGGTTTATTTTTGTATTTCCAGATTTCACTCTCTTCCTGAAACGCACGGATTTGAAAAGCTGTGTGCCTAATTGATCAACTAATCTGTATGTTGTGATTGGTCTGATTAGCTCTGTCAGCTGGAAACGTGAGACTTCTTACCATGATTGAAAGATTCAGTTACTAACAGGACTTACAGGAGTTAACTTACAGGCTGAGTTCGAAGCAGGATGAATTATGATAATTTCTACATCACCAATCCCAGGAAGTAAACCTTTTGCCTACAATCCGTGTGATTGTTGTAATCCAAGAAAAGAGATTTACGTTGGAGACGATAACTCGCGTCATGGTTTACTTTGGGGTTTGTAACTTTTGCATATTGTTAACATGAACTAATACACACTTACACACCAAAGGAAATTTAAAAACAATAGGTGCTCTTTAACATATCAGTGCCACTGTTTTTATCACAAGATGCACAGCAATGTTTTTTTTTGTAAAATGTCCTAATATTACTAAGCCCTAGTCCTGGATTAATCTAAACCCTGTATGGTAAACTGCCCCTTTGTGTCTGCTTTTTTACACACAATAAAATCATCAGCTGGGTACTGAGTGCGTCATACCAAATGTGCAGAGACGAGGATCACCAGGGCCCAGGAGTTTTGGTGAACTAACCCTTAACCGCCCTATTACTTCAAGACAATAACACCAATTTTTGCCATGCCACTGAAAATCAAACAAGAATGTGTTCTCAACGTCATTGTAGAGTTTAGATCGATCAAGGCTCTCCTCTGAAGTCAGAAGTTCACCTCTGTATTCAAGGACAAAATCACCTCTAAAAAATGCTTCAGTGGTGAAAACTCCACGTTAGGGCTGTCAAAATGGCTGAACAAGTACATTCGAAATTCGTCCTTGAAAAATAATAAAATTCGAATTATATTCGAATTATAAAGACCTACTTTATCTTGGAGAAAATACTCCTAAAAGCCCACAAGAGGGCGCAGCACAAGCCCTAATGATATAAACAAATCATGCACAGCATATTTTTTGTTAAAACGAATGTTATAAACGCTAATAAATTAAACATAATTTCATAAATTCATATGCAAAGGAACAAAAGTGCACATAGAAATCTGGAAGTGCAAAATGCAAAATTTACAAATTATTTTATGTACCATACATTAATTAAATTAAAAAAAAAAAATGTAACGTTACAGAGCCTCAGTCAATACAGAACACAACGGTGTCTTAATGAAATCAAAATTAACCAGTATATTTGTGCACCTGTAAATGTACAAAACGAATGCCATACATAGACAATGCATATTAATGTAGGGCATTTTATATAATATATAAGTAGATAAATTTACGTGTTTCTAATAAAGTATGAAAACGAATGAATCTTTATTTAAGCCAAAATAAGTGGGAAAGATCATTAGTCACTTAAATTTTGTTAAGCTTAAACACTATTCACAACAACTTGTATTATATTTTGTGTGTTCCTTGGTTGAAAATATGTAGAAATATGCGAGTAATAAAGTACAGAACAGAAATGTTTAACTTACGCGCAGAGTGAAGCCGTTAATAAAGCAGACTCTCCGTAATTAATAGAGAACGTGCTGAAACAGTCGAGTTGGCAGATGATCATCATGTTTATATTTCACGCAGATAATGTTGATGAAAAACTTGCATATAATCAAATGTCCAGGTGAAAGTCAAGTTTCCAGTCAGTTATAAAAATTAAGCCACCGCGGCGTTACATTGCAACTCTCTCATATGCGGTGTGGACTCTGTAGATGCACATATGGTTTTAATGTTGCTAAACAAGCAGCTGTATTATGGCACTTTCGTGTTGATCAGTTATTTTAAACTTTAAAACTGCATTTAGAAGCAGACGACACTATCTCAGCTAGTTTCACTTTGCGGTTGAATTCCAGTTGATGCTCCAAAAACCAAAGCAGCATCACACAGCCCTTTTAATATGTATTCTGTCCGACTCGTAATCCCCACTGTCTTTTCTTGCTATTTTTCAAATGAATAACGCTGGCTTGCTCCGCATAGTTGGCTGAGCCGCTAACGCTCTGTATAACAATCCGCGTCAGTTACGTCATCATCACGTTGCGTGAGCTTCCTGACACAGGTAAAATTCGAATGCAAAGTTTTACGTTCGAATATGCATATTTTTTTTACATTCGACGAATATTCGAAATTCGAATTAAAATTTGACAGCCCTACTCCACGTCCTAAAAAGAAAAAAATATGAGTAAGTTCTGCTGTTCCTTTAAAGTGAATTATTATTTTCATGAGCTCTTATCCAAAAACAATAATAAAAATAGCTAGATCTGAAGTTTTATCTGTGGTATCCAACAATTTTGGACATAGCCCTAGTTGGATCTTTCATTTTGTTGTTGTCGGCTGGATTAAAAGGAGCGGTGAATCAAACAATAAATTTTACCTTGATAATTTATTATATAAGAGGTCATCATACTTAAATGAACATCCTGCAAGTTTCAAAACTGAAACCGTCTGTGCTATTGAAATATAACAGTTTTTTGCACCAAGCCAGGAAAATGGTCTATTCAGGAATGTGCTGAAATATGATGTCAGAGTAGAATTGAAACACCTCCCCAAACCCATATACAATGACCACTTTTGTAGCCCCGTCCACAGCTTTGCGTGACGTGTGTGGGTCAGGGGTAAAGCAAACCATGCAGTGTCTCAACAATCATTAGGGGTGGCACGGTTCTTGAAAAAAATCCGAACCGTTCAGTTCGGAGCGTGTGCGTTGCACGGTTCATGGCATGCGCAATAGCCTCGTGCCCTGTATGTGACCTTGCCTCAGATGGCGTGTTTCCCTTTCGCGAAAGAAAAGTTGACTGGTGTGGAGAGTGAGTGCTGCAGGTTATGTTACATGTAGAAATGGCAAGTTGGAGAGAAAAGGAAGTCTGCCCGGAGTTGGATGACGCACCAGTTTGGTGTGTGGAAACTTTTTATTTCATGTTACCTACGATGACAGTGGAAAAAAACAATAGATAGAACTGCAGTCTATGGGTTGAATGTGTTCGAACAGCCACAGGAGACTGCCTTCTCTCCGTCCATTTATCAAAGCTAAGGTACTGAACGTCTTTTCTGACTTCTGCCACGAAAACACAGTGAACGTGCGCTATTTTTAGCCTTTTATTGATAAAACTAAAGCGTCTGATTTCCGTGTAGTTTCATTTTGCTAGCGTGAGAAAGTTGCGCGATCTTATTTCATAAATTGCCTCTCAAAGTAATCAGGACAGAAGTGGTCAAAAGTGGACAAGAGAGACGGATTTAAATATTACAGGTGTAAACGTTATGTTTCTCTCTCCTCCACATATACTCTCTGCAGTATTTAAGCAGCCTCTCAGTGATAAATCTAAGAGCTACACTGAAGTTGGCAGTTTGATAAATGCAAGTTATCTTTGTGTGATAAAAAGGCACATAAGATGGATATACACATTCTCCTTTTTTTGCCAAATAAATGAAAAGCATGTTGAAATCATCAATGTCTTACCTCTTGCTGTATCAAAATCTCACCTGGCTTTCCTCAGAGAGGGTCCCAATAATGTGCTTAAAGTCAAATTCAGTTTGTGCATGATTACATGATATAACTTTTTTAATAAAGTATCCTAAATTATGGATAATTACTACATTAATAAGATAATACATTTCTGGAGTGTTAAAAATTAAAAGTAAAAATAACAACAAGAACCATACAGAACCGAGAACTGTGGCCATTAAACCGTGATACGAACCGAACCGAGGGTTTTGTGAACCGTGCCACCCCTAGTAAACATGTCTTTAAAGATTGCCAAATGTAACCAAAATGACTTTTGAAAACATGTTTCCTAAGAGACTTTTATTTTGACGCGGTGATATGTTATAAGTGCCCAACAGAGTGTTCGGTTGTGGAAGAACCGTCTATGGGAAGAACACAGACGCTGTTTAACGGAGGCTTGGAACATAACATTAGGAATGCGTGGTTAAAGTTTGTTTTTGAAGAAGTTCCAGCTCGGGTGGGGAGTATTTGTTTACTTTGTGTACCACGGATTCATTTGTAAAGAAGCCATGAGTCGGTGCTGGATTTGCAGAGAAACTGTGATTAAAAGCACCACTAATATTGCATCTGGCAGGAATGACACAACAGTATACACAGTGAGTAAAACATTTTACTTTATTTAAGTTACTACGCGTCACTACTGTTTAGTAAAAGATCGCTTGACATGTCCTGTTGTAACATCAGTGTCTAAACACGTATATTTGACTGTTTTAATTTACTAAAAACATTAAACCATTAATAAAGGTGCAACACTTAACAATATGACTGTAATATAACGATAGAAATATACAAAGTTAGTGATAAGGAAGAACTTACCAGCCCTAATTTAGATTCTGATGCCTGCTTACTGTGTTGTATACGGTAATTTTGGCAAGTCGCGTTTGTAAGGTCCAACACTCAACAAAGCTTTTTTTATCATATAACTGTGGTATGTAACGTTACGTGTATGTAAGAGCAACCTCACAAGCACAATAGAAATATACAAAGTTAGTGATAAGGACTTATCAGCCGCGGTTTAGATTCTGATGCGTGCTTACTTGTGTTGTTTACGGTAATTTAGTCACGTTGAGTTTAAAGTTCTTTTATACTTTACTATACGTATTGTCATTTATGGGTATCATCTAGAATCCAGAATCTTTTGTAGCTCAAACATATTTGTGTTCGGCTGCTATTTTTACACATCAATGTTTTTAAAACATTTCCCCACATGTAATGACGGGGATCATAGCAGTGGGCGTTTACGTCCAGGTCTTCACTGCGGGCCGCCCCTTCAAACGAACCATTATCCAGAGAGCAACTAATCCATGTTACAAAATAACCTATTATTTATTGCCTTTGATGTTTTTGAATGGAAAAACCACTTGAATCAGACAACAGTATAAAACAATAAAATCGACAGATTCATTGCCCCTTTAAGTCAGCAGGATCTATCACAAAAGTCCACGTAGAGTGCACGTGACACAATTTCCATCATGCATGGACAGACGGATTTTGAAGTAGGTAGCCCAGGCGATGTGTTGCATTTTGTCGCAATGCGCATGCATCAAAAGTTTGTATGCACATACAAATAAACTATGCTTTGCAACTTACATTTGCGTACATGAAAGAAAACGGTCTATACTACAGAATTTATCTTACCTTTATATTTGCTGATAACTTGCTCATAAAGCTCAGGCTTGTCTGTTTTACAAGTAATGTGATGCTCAGCATCCTGTTGAGGTCTTTTTTGTTTTTTCTGCCTTGGTATACCCAGCATCATAGCGACTGCAGTGACATGCAATGACTGAAAATAATTAAATGAATCAATTGATTAATCAAGCATAATATTAAGGTTGCTAAAATTGTTTACCCAAATAGCCAACAAATGGTATAACATATGTATCTAACTTATGTATATGCATGCATGTATACTTTTGTAAATATACATATAGCTTAGATATACACACACATACACAACTGTAGATAACTTATACATACACAATTTAAAATCTTTAAAAGATATCTGTGGCTATTCGTGCCACTGTTTGCATGATAAGAAAATCGCATGTTTGAAACTCAGATTAAACAATAAGAATTAATTACTAATTACCCAATCTATTACTGCTATTTCACATAATTTTACTAAGCACTTAGTCGTTTATGGACAACATTAATAGATCAGTAAAGTGAGTTAAGTTACTCTGAAACCGAATGTTTGTTTACTGACCAATGCCAATATCGTTATGGGCTACTCGGGAAGATAATATTTTTGACCACAAACCGTCAAATAAGATAAAATATTTCACAAATCGTATGTTAATCCAGCTTATCTTTCATATTTTGCACAAATATGTTATTATACATAGGACTGAACTCACCTTTCCTCCTTTAATGGGCGCGTGTAGTCTGTTTCGCGGGAAATTGGGGCTAACAGCGGTGATGTCATTATCACGTGTCTGCATTTCCGGGGAAACGAATCCACTGCTGCTGACTTGCGTAGTAAAAGTGTCGTTGATAGGAAGGCCGAAAGCATGTCACGTTGAAGTATCGCGTGAGCGATTCGAGCACGTATTGAGAAAGTTTGATCTCGCGGTACTGTGATGTCATATCTTGTTCGATCTGCGCAGCGCTGTATGAACACAGCTTAGTATTGTTGCTGTTACGCCACAGACATGGGGATCAGCACAGCACCTCGTGCTACTGTCCAAAACAACTGCTATTTACAGAGAGATTCCTCTAAATGTAGACAAATCCACATGGAAATTAATTGATGGAATGTGCTTTTAAAAACATTTAATACATACAACAAAACAGCTTAATGAAAGCTCTGTTTCTTGAGAACATTTACTGCTCCACCTACAATATCTTATTGGACTGTCTTTTTTATTACCTAACAAAAATTAAACATGCAATAAAGCTTTTTTAAACAAATAAAGTAAAAAATATAATATAATAACTTTTGACCCAAATTAAACACAGCTGAAACAGCTAATCAAGGTGTTCAGGGTTGCTTGATAATTACAGACAGGTGTATGAGCAGGGTTTTAGACACCTGACCTAGGGTTAAGGAATACACAATGTGTAACTTCAGATTATGAATACCCAGGGTTATCTCTTAACCCCTGGTTAAGCACGAACAGTGTGACACGTGAAACAGATAACCCAGGATTCCGTTAACCCGGGGTTTAGAATAACCTGGTGTTAACTTTTCCAGTGTGAAAAGCATGTTTATATGTTGATAACCTCAAATGACACTAAATCTCCTGTTCATTTCTTCTGGTTGTGAAGTTAGCAGTTTGATGTGCTGCTGTGATGTGGAGCACCAGTGGCTAAAACAAGTGGGTTTCAATGTTTACATGCACAACAATATTCAAATAAAACAATAATGCGAAACTATGATGTAAACAGTGGTTTTTAATTACTCTTATTTGGCTAAAGTCATAATCAAAGTAAACACAAATCAAATTCATATTCATATTTTAGCTTCATTATCAAAGTGCATCATGACCTACACACATTTCAAATACAATATGTGGGAGTTTTGTGACAGGACACATATACACCCACAACCGTTTGGCTGTAAACAGATGGCTTCAAGCAGAAAAGGCCCTCTAGCTAGGTTTCCAACTGTCCCGTATTAGTCGGGATGTCCGTATTTTGGGTCTCATTGATTTTGTCCTGTATGTGACCTCCCATGTCTTGTTTTTGACTGCTACGTTGATCTAAACAGTGACTGATACAACAGGCTTGCTCGACTTCATGTGGCTCCACAACAACTGTGAAGCAGATGACAACAAAATCCAACAAGAGTGATTTGAGAATTCAGACAAAGTGGACTGCTATCGAAATGCTCTCGCGGTCATTCGCCTGTCTGTTCATGCGGCACCGCATGAAGTCAAACAAGTAGCAAGCAGTGCTGAACACTTGAGAATAATCTCAAACACAATCAGTATACGCTAAAGGGGGTCATATAATATGATTTCATGTTATCCTTTTATTATTTGTGCAAAGATCTTCATAATTAAAATGCTCAGTCTCAATTACAAAGAGATCACTGATCCAGACCTGCATAATAAATCGATCTTAAAGGCCCCAACAAAACATTTCCAACTTTGCTTGGACATTCTCACACTTCTAATTCACATCCTGTGTGTTTTAATTAAAGTATTTGAAGTTGACTCTGCAAAACTACAGCTCACAGAATCATTGAATCTATGTTAGTTTTAGTTTGTCACATGTAAGATGAACATGAAGGGGATAACGTTTAACTTCCTTAGTGCAGGAGTCACAAGTGTATTGTCTTATAAGGTAATGGTTCAATTTAAATACTGTGTTAAACGTACCTGCTGTACCAACAAACTGTTAATAAACCTATTGTATGTTGCCAAGGCATAAGAGTTATTATACAATTTTAATTAAGAGATTAGCTATCATTTGGACAAAATACACTGTATACACACAAAACCATGCCTGCACTGCTGCAGCAGACCACCTTTTGTCCTGTATTTGGTGAGGGTGACAAAGTTAGCAACCCTACATCTAACACATATAACAAATAATTAACTGCACTTTAAGCTTTCGTAATATTTAAAAATATATATATATATATATACTATCACAACAACGATGAACTTTATGTTGTTCAGGAGTAACATGGGGATTTAATGATGTCTGCAATTAATGGATTTATTCTATAACATGTAAAATGGGAACATGAAGGCATTAAAAGCAACTTATGTAAACACCTTAATTTGAATACTGTATTATTTAGAATAAGGTCAGTAATTAGATTATAGGCTACTGTCCATGTAAACATAATCACTGGCTGACCCTGCTAACTTTACTTCAGTGGACTGAACCTTTTAAATTAAATGATAAAGTTCTCTAAACAAACAGCTTATATGACTTTATTTCTGAATGAGAATTGTATATGTGTTGTAAAGTCTGATGTGCTACTGTGATGTCGGGGGAAGGGTGTTTAGACATGTGAGGCCTGAAATCACTGACTGACAAACTGCTAACTTTACTTCAGTGGACTGCACCTTTTAAATTAAATGATAAAGTTCTCTAAACAAACAGCTTATATGACTTTATTTCTGAATGAGAATTGTATATGTGTTGTAAAGTCTGATGTAATGTCGGGGGAAGGGTGCTTAGACATGTGAGGCCTGAAATCACTGACTGAACTGCTAACTTTACTTCAGTGGACTGCACCTTTTAAATTAAATGATAAAGTTCTCTAAACAAACAGCTTATATGACTTTATTTCTGAATGAGAATTGAATATGTGTTGTAAATTCTGATGTGCTACTGTGATGTCGGGGGAAGGGTGCTTAGACATGTGAGGCCTGAAATCACTGACTGACAAACTCTTAACTTTACTTCAGTGGACTGCACCTTTTAAATTAAATGATAAAGTTCTCTAAACAAACAGCTTATATGACTTTATTTCTGAATTAAAATTGAATATGTGTTGTAAATTCTGATGTGCTACTGTGATGTCGGGGGAAGGGTGCTTAGACATGTGAGGCCTGAAATCACTGACTGACAAACTGCTAACTTTACTTCAGTGGACTGCACCTTTTAAATTAAATGATAAAGTTCTCTAAACAAACAGCTTATATGACTTTATTTCTGAATAAGAATTGTATATGTGTTGTAAAGTCTGATGTAATGTCGGGGGAAGGGTGCTTAGACATGTGAGGCCTGAAATCACTGACTAACAAACTCTTAACTTTACTTCAGTGGACTGCACCTTTTAAATTAAATGATAAAGTTCTCTAAACAAACAGCTTATATGACTTTATTTCTGAATGAGAATTGAATATGTGTTGTAAATTCTGATGTGCTACTGTGATGTCGGGGGAAGGGTGCTTAGACATGTGAGGCCTGAAATCACTGACTGACAAACTGCTAACTTTACTTCAGTGGACTGCACCTTTTAAATTAAATGATAAAGTTCTCTAAACAAACAGCTTATATGACTTTATTTCTGAATGAGAATTGTATATGTGTTGTAAAGTCTGATGTAATGTCGGGGGAAGGGTGCTTAGACATGTGAGGCCTGAAATCACTGACTGACAAACTCTTAACTTTACTTCAGTGGACTGCACCTTTTAAATTAAATGATAAAGTTCTCTAAACAAACAGCTTATATCCCAGATAGCACACGTACGTCGCGGAGACGTCTGCTAAATATCGCTTCATCTTCTGTAGATCGGCTGCGAACATTGAAAAGTAAGACGTCTGCAATATCTCTGCAAGACGTCTTGGCGATGTCTTGAAACATTCGAAATTTTTACGAGCTGCATGCATCTTCTGGAGATCTTGAATCCGAGCAAACGCAGACGAATCAGCTGACCTCAATGCTCAACTCATTTCACCGTTTACACTTATTTCTTGTTTAATTGTAATTAAACACAAACAAAAGATAAAAAAAACCCAGCTGCATATAATTTGCCAGTTTTTTAAGAGTTTGGATTTATGTAGCATTCATAAAATATTATTTTTATATACCCTACCTCGTATTACGTGTAATATAGAAACATGAAATCATACCCGTATGTATACTGTATGCGTTTAGTCCAGTTTCACTTGCATATTTGGCAGTAAGGACGAGGGGACTCCTGCATTTAAATTGCGTTTATGCTTTAAGTGCAGAATAAAACACTTAAAGGTTCTCAAAGAAAGTACCTTGTACACGGAAATAATCTTACTGGCAACATTTTAACAAATATACTGTAACCAATAATGGACAGCAGTCTCTGCACCGTTCTCTAACAGATGTCTGTATAGATGAAGAAACCTTATACAATGTCGAAACACACTATACATGTATTAATTTGACCAGGTATTATCCAGCATCACAGCATGAATTGTTCTGACAAGTTTGTTTACCAAATTTAATTTATGAAACATATGTTCTGAATGTTCATTACATCCAGAGCCTACCAATATACTGCAAAGCTATGACATTTACTACCTGCTCTTTTAATCACTGCACAAGACCCAGAGCTGATCATGACACTTTCCATTTTAGACTTTGCATGTTCTACATAAAGAAAGAATTCTTTAAAAATGAATGAATTTATAATAAACCTAAAAATTAAAGCATTAAAAACACTGTGATGTAGTAAGTGCTGAAAGTATCATGTGAAACTGTGAATATAATCACAATTTAAATAATGGAGACTGTTACACAAGACTTAGATGCGACTTTAATTACAATACATTCAGTACACCAGGGGATTTTAAACTGTGGGTCAGGAGGACCCACTTGTCGGTCACACAGTAGGTTAAGGTGTGTTGCACACCTTAATGATGCAACAACAGTTTGGCCAAATTAATAATTAACAATGACAATGGTTTTGAAAGAATATACCATAAAATATTTGGTATTGCAAATAAACTTGTATTTACTTTACATCAGTGGTTCTTAATGTTATTCCTCGAGGCCCACTGCCCTGCACATTTTGTATGTCTCCCTTATTTAACACACCTGATTCAAATCATCAGCTCATTAGAAGAGATCTCAATGAACTGAACTGAGTCTGTCAGATAAAAGAGACATACAAAATGTGCAGAGCAGTGGGCCTCGAGGAATAACGTTAAGAACCACTGCTTTACATTATGAAATATTATGAAAATAAAATGACTCCACTGAAAGAGAACAAATGTGTTTTACCCCATTAAAAAAATGTATATGTAAAAATATTTTAGTGGGTCTAGAATAGATTACACTTGTCTAATAGGTTTTGAAATGAAAAGTTTGGAAACCCCAGCTTTACACAATACTAGTCTCAATTAAAGTTAACATTAAGTTGTAATATAACTGAAATAAATAGCATTTGCAATTGACAGACATTAAATTAAACTGATGGCAGATGAGGTGTGGGGATGATGCTGGGCCAGAGTTGAATCTGTGCATCTTAGTAGATCAGGGTGGTTCATCCTTAAGTGCTGCATTAAAAAGAGAAAGGATCTTAAAAGAAAAAAAAAATTCTCTCAAATCAACATTGGACTATCAACCCCAAATTAATAATACTGCAATTACATGCAAACAAACCTGTCAACCTTCAATATGTAAGGAATAATTGACGACGGGCCATTGAATTATAAGAAAATAATGCACACCCAAGGTGCAATGCGGCACGACGCGAAGCAGAGTGCCGTTACACCGCGGGTGTGCTTTATTTTCAAATAATTCAAAGGACCGGAGTCAATTATTCCTCTTATACCACGGTTACCACAAACATTGCTCTGGTGCCTATTTTTAAGACATTAGACAAGTTAGGTGTGCGGTTATCAGAAATGACTTCCAAAAGCACAGTTATCTAACACAGTCTACTGTAAGTGTTTTTTAACATTAAATATAGAATTCTTTTTTTTGAGAGATACAAAGGACAAAGTCTCTGCTTCCGTGTGACCAATCAATGGTTGTGTTAAAAACATGGGAGGATAATCAGGTCATGACAATTATGTGAAATATTGCGCAGTGTTACAATTCGGATTTCTGATGTTATGTCATTAAATATCCTACCACCGACCTCAATGCATTCCAGTCAATCACATATCACATTTGCGTGTTTACCACATAATGAGACGCCAGGAGAAGTTTGTGCTCTTGTGCCAATTATGGCAGAAAATGGTTACTGGATAATTTAACATTCATGTTCATAAATATTATGTGCTGTAAAAATAGTTTAAAGTTTGTTTGCGGTTCATGTAAGGCTGTGAAAGGCTAGCCACCAACTTGTCTGCAATGTCAAATGATGCATCTCGTTGAGGTTGGTGCTGATCGATCAGTCACAAGTTGAGAGGTCGGATACTCAACTTTGTTTGCTGTTCCAGTTGTCTCGAACACAGCATTAGTTCACAGACTCCAGTTCAGTTCTATCTGTAACAACAGAACACAATGAGAACATCATCACATCAGACAAAGTATTTCATTTATATAAATTGCAGCCAAAGAAAAACCAAAATATTAAAAACATAAAAGATCAAAATCTTCATTTAAACCCAAAGGGGACTAGCATAGTAATACCATTCTCTGCTACTTTGCTTGAGCGGAAGTACAAAGTCTGACGTAGTCAGGCTAAAAGGGGACATGGTCTTTAAATAAAACACCCAAAATGACTCTCTTTGTAAGAGTTTTCAATATCTCCACCACAGTAAGAATTAATTCTTTTCTCAATACTTAAACATTAAAGGTCACGTTTTTTCTGATCCCCTATTTCAAACTTTAGTTAGTGTGTAATGTTGCTGTATGTAATTGTCATGACTGCTGGGTGATCGATGGCTGTGTGATCTGTGTGTGTGTGTTGTTTACCTGTGGTGCCGGTTCCTCGCGTGTTCACTAACTCCGCCCCCTTGTTTCAGTGATTGTTCACCGGTGGTGTCTCGTTTACCTTTCCCTTTATATTGCACGTAGTCCTGTCCTTCGTTGCGCGCTCATTGTTTTATCACAGTCCTGCTGCCCTGCCTTGTCTTGTCAGTCGCTCTCTGTCTTCTCCTCTGTTACCCCAGGTTTGGTTTCGGCGTTCGGAGACACGTCTTCACCCGGACCGCTCGCTTGTGGAGCTCTGGATTATACTGACTTTGTTTGTCTCTCGACACAGCTGGTTCGCTTCGTTTCTAGGCGGTATACCAGCTGTCTCTCTCTCTCCGGTTTGCATCACCACCCGTGAGTGGAGTACACCCATTTTCACCCTGTGGATTATATTGACTCTAACGACTGTTGTTTCTCGGAACCGCTGGTTCGCTTCGTTTTTAGGCGGTGACCAGTGGTTTCCGGGTGGTCCTTCTACATCTGGATTACACAGCGGATCTACCAGTGACTTTGCTCTCCTGTTTTCTATTTTTTCTCAATAAACTATTTAACTTGCACTTGACTCTGAGTCCGTTTCCTGACAGATGAGCGCGCCAAAAATGGAGTCAGCAAGTTTAGAGAGTCTGGAGGTGCAGACCGCCCTTCACCAGCAGGGGGCGGCCATCGACCAACATTCGTCGTTATTGTCTGCTGCTGCCAGAGATTTCAGCATCCTGTCTGAGCAACTGAAAGAGCTCAGCAATCGCTTGGACCAAGTGACTCCTCGCCATGAAGCCTCAACCTCATTCGGAGGAGCCGCTTCATTTGAACGGGAGCCACACACGGCTACACCCCCCACCTACAATGGCGATCCCAACACCTGCAGATCCTTTTTACAGCAGTGCTCTCTCGTCTTCGCACTCCAGCCCCGTCGATTTTCTTCATCCACTTCCAAGGTGGCCTATGTCCTGACATTACTCACTGGAAGGGCGAGAGACTGGGGTATGGCCGCCTGGGGGGCTAAAGCTCCTTTTACTTTTTCATTGGAGGCTCTCGAGGAGGAGATGTTAAAACTGTTTGACCGCTCACTCAAGGGAGACATGGCAGCGGCTGAGTTGGTGAGATTACGGCAACGTAATGACTCTGTGACAGATTTTGCCATACGATTCAAAACGCTCGCTATTTGCTGCAACTGGAATGACGCGGCATTAAGAGCACAGTTCCTCGAGGGTCTCACGCCAGGTATTCAAGACGAGATTGCACTGAGGGAGCCACCCACGTCCCTGGAAGCTGCCATCGATCTGGCTCTGAGGGTCGAGTCTCGCCATCGGCAGAGAGATCTGCGTCGCTCATTTCGCCAGCTGATGTCAGAACCAGGGGAGATCCCTTCAGAGACGCCCTCCGAGGAACCTATGCAGCTGGGCAAGTTCCGAATTTCTGCTGGAGAGAGAAGTCGTCGGCTATCTAATGGCCTCTGTTTGTATTGTGGCGAGCCGGGGCATCTGGCGGCCACCTGTCCGGTAAAAGATCACGCCCGCCGATGAACCTGGGAGTCTCGGTGGGCGCATCGTCATTTAAATCTCCCGTAAGCAGCACCACACTACCTGTCTTGATTAACTCTTTCTCGTCACAGGCGTTGCTGGATTCCGGTGCGGAGGCGTGTCTTTTGGATGCTGGGTTGGCCAAGTCCTGGGGTATTCCATTCATCCCTCTCTCCTCTCCTTTGTCTGCCTGGACATTGAAGGGCCAGCATATGGCTGTGATCACGCACCGCACACCCCCTGTGAGTTTGTTTGTTTCTGGCAATCATCGTGAGGAGATTGAATTTTACATCTTAGAGGATTCACAATCGCCAGTCATTTTAGGTCATGACTGGCTATCCAAACATAATCCTCACGTTGATTGGCAGAACAATGTTGTGTTATCGTGGAAGTCTTCGTGTTATGTTTCTTGTCTTGGTCCTGCTCCCTCTCTTGTCTCTTGTTCTGTCTCGCAGGTCCCGGCTATCGATCTCTCAGGGGTCCCGGCGGAGTACTCGGATCTGTATCAGGTTTTCAGTAAGTCCCGGGCTACTTCTCTGCCTCCTCATCGGTCGTATGATTGCGAGATCAAACTCCTTCCCAACACTTCTCCGCCTAAGGGTCGTATATTTTCCCTAGCTAAACCAGAAAGAGAGGCTATGGATAAATACATTAATGACGCTCTTAAAGCCGGTCTCATTCGCCGCTCCTCGTCTCCAGCTGGTGCTGGATTTTTCTTTGTAAAAAAGAAAGACGGGTCTCTTCGTCCGTGCATTGATTATCGAGGGCTGAATGACATTACTGTTAAGAATAAGTACCCCTTGCCTTTAATGTCATCAGCATTCGAGTTATTACAGGGAGCGCGCGTATTTACCAAGTTAGATCTGCGCAACGCTTATCACTTGGTACGTATTAGAGAGGGCGATGAGTGGAAGACAGCCTTTAATACACCTTCTGGACACTGGGAATATTCCGTTCTGCCGTTCGGTCTTTGTAACGCTCCAGCTGTCTTCCAGACCATGGTCAATGAAGTGCTGGGTGACATGATTAACAGATTTGTCTTTGTGTATCTCGATGACATTCTCATCTTTTCTCCCTCCATGCAGATACTCACTCAGCACGTTCGCATGGTTTTACAACGGCTATTAGAGAATCAGCTATTCGTTAAGGCGGAGAAGTGCGAGTTCCACAAGAAGTCGGTTTCGTTTCTGGGTTTTGTCATTGCCGAGGGAGAAATTCGTCCCGATCCCGCTAAGGTTAAGACGGTTGCCGATTGGCCAGTACCCGACACTCGGAAGGAGCTTCAGCGATTTCTGGGGTTCGCCAATTTTTATCGGCGTTTCATCAGAAATTTTGGTCAGATCGCTAAGCCTCTCACCGCTCTCACTTCACCTAATGTATGTTTCCGTTGGAGTAGAGAGGCTCAGGAGGCCTTTGATGTGTTAAAATCCCGGTTCATCTCTGCGCCTGTCCTCTCTATTCCCGATCCGGCTAAACAATTTATAGTGGAAGTGGATGCATCTGATGTCGGGGTAGGCGCCGTTTTATCACAGCGATCGTCTATTGATGGGAAAGTACATCCGTGTGCTTTTTTCTCTCACCGGTTAAACCCAGCAGAACGTAATTACGACATAGGGAATCGGGAGCTGTTGGCGGTTAGACTCGCTTTGGGTGAATGGCGTCACTGGTTGGAGGGAACCTCGGAGCCCTTTCTGGTCTGGACGGATCATAAGAATCTTGAATATATCCGTTCGGCCAGAAGACTAACATCTAGGCAGGCTCGTTGGGCACTCTTCTTTGATCGTTTCAACTTCACCCTCTCGTACCGGCCTGGCTCGAAAAATACCAAACCTGATGCTCTCTCCCGTCTGTTCGAAAAGTCCGATTCGGAGAGGACGGAGACCATTCTCCCGGAGGGGAGGGTGGTCGGCGCCCTCGTGTGGGGAATCGAACAGCGGGTGAGAGAGGCCGGTCGGGAGGGGGAAGTTCCGGAGGGGTGTCCAGCGGGTCGCCTATGGGTTCCTGAGCGGTTACGTTCCGATGTCATCCGGTGGGGTCACGAGTCCAAATTTGTCGGCCATCCAGGTATTCGGAGAACGTTGGCTGCCGTCCGTCAGCGTTTTTGGTGGCCCTCTATGTCCACTGACGTCAGACAGTTTGTATTAGCCTGTTCGGTTTGTGCTCGTAATAAAGCATCTAATTTACCACCCGCTGGTCTGCTTAAATCTTTGCCCGTGCCCTCCCGCCCCTGGTCTCATATAGCCCTTGATTTTGTCACCGGCTTACCGGCATCTAATGGTAACACTGTTGTTCTAACTGTGGTGGATCGTTTTTCGAAGGCGGTTCATTTCATTCCCCTGCCCAAGCTACCTTCTGCAAAAGAGATGGCTCAGGTTTTGATTAATCACGTTTTTCGGTTACATGGTATTCCGACTGACGTAGTATCAGATAGGGGTCCTCAGTTCATCTCTCGTTTTTGGCAGGAGTTTTGTAGACAAATTGGCGCCACGGCCAGCTTGTCTTCTGGTTATCACCCGCAGACCAATGGGCAATGCGAACGGGCTAATCAGGATCTCGGTAGAACGCTCCGCTGTCTGTCGTCTCAATATCCGAATTCCTGGTGCGATCAGCTCCCGTGGGTTGAGTATTCTCATAATTCTCTTCCCGTTACGTCTACCAATTTGTCCCCGTTTGAACTTTCCATCGGTTATCAACCTCCCCTGTTTCCATCACAGGAGCCCGAGGCAGCGGTTCCGTCTGCGTTAGCTTTCGTACGCAGGTGCAGACGCACCTGGAGGAGAGCTAAGACACTGTTATTATCCAATTCCAGACGAACCAAAGCTGCAGCTGATCGTCATCGGCGACCTCCACCCCGTTACGTTTGTGGTCAAAAGGTATGGCTTTCTACCAAGGATCTGTCTCTCCGTGAGCCTTCTCGTAAGCTGGCTCCGAGATTCATTGGGCCATACAGTATTTCTAAGGTCATTAATCCGGTGACGATTAAGCTTAAGTTACCTCTTTCTCTTGGTCGGGTTCACCCTGTTTTTCATGTATCCAAGGTTAAACCTGTGATGTTTGCTCGCTATAACCCCCCTGTCTCTGCCCCCAATCCCCCCGCCCCTCGTCTAGTGGATGGTGCCCCTGTCTACACTGTTAAGAGGTTACTAGACTCCCGCCGCAGGGGCAGAGGATTTCAGTATTTAGTGGATTGGGAAGGATACGGTCCTGATGAGAGGAGCTGGGTTCCGGGTCGGGATTTGCTGGATCCTGGGCTGATCGAGGACCTCCGTCGGCGACAGGGTGAGTCTCCCGGTCCGTCTGGTGCCGGTCGTGGAGGGGGGGCTACTGTCATGACTGCTGGGTGATCGATGGCTGTGTGATCTGTGTGTGTGTGTTGTTTACCTGTGGTGCCGGTTCCTCGCGTGTTCACTAACTCCGCCCCCTTGTTTCAGTGATTGTTCACCGGTGGTGTCTCGTTTACCTTTCCCTTTATATTGCACGTAGTCCTGTCCTTCGTTGCGCGCTCATTGTTTTATCACAGTCCTGCTGCCCTGCCTTGTCTTGTCAGTCGCTCTCTGTCTTCTCCTCTGTTACCCCAGGTTTGGTTTCGGCGTTCGGAGACACGTCTTCACCCGGACCGCTCGCTTGTGGAGCTCTGGATTATACTGACTTTGTTTGTCTCTCGACACAGCTGGTTCGCTTCGTTTCTAGGCGGTATACCAGCTGTCTCTCTCTCTCCGGTTTGCATCACCACCCGTGAGTGGAGTACACCCATTTTCACCTTGTGGATTATATTGACTCTAACGACTGTTGTTTCTCGGAACCGCTGGTTCGCTTCGTTTTTAGGCGGTGACCAGTGGTTTCCGGGTGGTCCTTCTACATCTGGATTACACAGCGGATCTACCAGTGACTTTGCTCTCCTGTTTTCTATTTTTTCTCAATAAACTATTTAACTTGCACTTGACTCTGAGTCCGTTTCCTGACAGTAATAGCATAAATAATACCTGTAAATGTTAAAGCTTAAAGTTCACTGCCAGCCAGGCGATGTATTATCTTTAACAGAATTCCCCTTTCAATACAGCGAACGGCCGGTTTGGACTACAGCCCTCTACTTCCCGGTTGAATGACGTCAAAGCAAGTGTGTTTGACTAAACTCCACCCTGGCTAAGCTAAGCTGCTGTCAAATCACAACACACTAAACAAACTACACAATCAGAACTCGTTACGTATTTCTGAAGGAGGGACTTCATAGGACAAAGAAGACATCAGCCGTTTTTAGGACAGTGAAAGCACTATATAGATAAGTAGATTGTGTGAAAAATACCGCATGTGAAACATGAACACATGTTATATTGTGCACTGTAAACACAATCAAAGCTTCAAAAACACAGGAAAAACGGGACCTTTAAAGTTGTTCAGTATTATGGTTGTAATCAATAAAATGACAGGCAATTTTATTTAAAGATCATATCCCCTTTGGGTTTAAATGCAGATTTTAATCTTTCATGCCATGAAGGCAATAACGCCGAAACATCTGTCCTTGTATTGTTTGATTAGAAAAACAGGTCTAAGCACCTAAAGCTGGGAGAGCATGGTGAGGGCGTTGATTGAACTAGATCTATTGACCCCTCATTGATCTCATAGACTATGTTTACACTGTCGGTTTAAATCTGATTTTTGTGTATATCCAATTTGAATGACTGACTGTACACACGGTGTATGACAACTCTTCGTGTTTGATTTGTGTGACCTGATGTGCATTATCTTTTATCCAAAATAGCTGTTTATAGCAATGACGTTGCGTTGATGTGTTTGAAATAAATGTGCTTGAGTTCATGCAGCAACAACCAGTTTTCATAAATGAAAAATAAAATATTGTCTTTTTTATCCAATTCATCCGAGAAATCATTTGGTAATTAAAATAATGTACCCTAAAAAACCTTTCATTTGTAAAACTGCATTCATTACTTTACTAAATGTGGGAAGAGACTCACAGGTGGAGGTAGAAGTTTGGTCTGCACTTTCCATAGCTGGTGCACAGGGATTGTGGTAGGCTAGTGACACAATTGAAGAAGACTGGTTCAAAATCTGCTTTACAACCAGAGGTTGAATTAAACTTTCTTATTGCCTGTCATTTTGACAGATAAGGCTGTAACAAATCTGTCATAATCAATTAGGACTAAAATATCAACAAAATACTTAGAAAATGAACAAAAACAACTATCTGAATCTGTTCGAACTCTAACCTTGAGGTCTGGATAGACAAAGTGAGTGTTTATCTGTGTAAAAGTTAAACCATCATTGAAGACTGATGCAGTTGTCATTAAGGCTGATTTAGTCAGACCTACCCCAATGCCTCTACACAGTAGGCTATCCGCCACTTTTCATTTACACGTTTGCATCATTGTTCGCATCGATGTGGATTTACACATGCAGAACGCTAGTAGCCAATGTCCATAGGCATTTACCAATGTAAAATACAATATCAAGGCAAAAGCTGAAAAAATAAAAAGCAGCAGAAAAAACCCTTGTTGGGGGCCAATCACACCAAATGCGTTTTAAAGACGTGGAAACACAAGGTGCACCTTGATTTGGTCACTTTATAAAAAGCAGTGCAGCGCAGATTTTTATATTGCTAGGCAACCACAGAGGCAGCTGTCCTGTCAATCAAATATTGAAGCGTGAGCGCTCTTTTGCTGTTAACTGTCAAATAAGCAGAAACTTTAAAAAGAGGACGCTTGCACTGACTTTGATCGAAGGTGAGAGGTGCATAAACACACAGGAGACAGTAAGTGACTGAAGTACGATTGTTTCAAATAACTGTAAACATCGGTCCCTACAACGGAAGGCCCGCCTCTCCCCATATTCAATTGGACAATGGAAAGACACAAATGCCGTTGGGTGCTTTTCCGCTCTTAGCGCTCCTTCAAAAATGCATGTTGCAGTAGAGGGCAAAAATGCAAGGCGTTCAGTGCGCATAAACAGCGCACATAACGCTCAATGCTGCAGTTAAAAAAGATTTACCTCATAGTTAAGACAACTGGATCTGAAGCGTAATGATGGTCTTCAGAAGGCCTCTCATGGTGGCCTTGATTCAGAGGTTTGAGAAGACTACCAAGCACCAGAGCCAGCTAACAGGTGGACCAAACATCAAGCCAGAATTCTGCATGAGTCAGGTAAGCAGAATAAAAGACACTATAAATAAACAATAATAAAAGATGATCATTAATGACTTAATGCTTTCATATTCATGTTAATGCTTTGAAAATTATCTTATTTCTTTCAGAATCTTTTGATAATATTGCCCAATGCAACAAATGGAAAAAGCATGCTTTATGACAACCTCAGCAGCAGAACCCATGACTTTCTCCTGGGTAGTGTTGGACTTTAAGGCGTCCATTGCGTGTAATTTAGAGGAAAGGCACAAGATACGAATATCTATGTTCAAATATTTATTGATCAGATTGAAAAAGTTTAACAGCGCTGGGTCCTCTCAAGTAGCGAACAACCAGCTCAGGAAGTAACATGCTTATTTATAAAATATGTGACGTCGATCTTTCTTCAGAAAATCTCCACCCACAAAGGCCGTTCCCCTCGTCCATCTGACTCCATCACCACACCCAATTTTAGCCTGTAGGCAAAGATGGACACACATAGACAAAGAAAAAACAATCTGTTCTCCTCTCATCCCTGGGAGCCCTGCAGTTCTTCTCCAGTACTCCTCCACTTTGAATAGCATGTTATAATGCTTTCTTAGAAACAAATCATTAATAAAACATTCATTTATAAAAAACATAAGCTGTAAGATGAAAGTGATTATTATGTAAAACATATTTCAATATCATGACATCATTTCATTATTTGTAAAATTGGTTATATGAATATGGCACACATTAACTTCTTTAGATAGATAAACACATATTAAATCTTTTACTGCAATACTACTTCTAAGCAAACACTTTAATCATTATTAAAAACCATCTGTTAGGAAAGAACACACACACACACACACACACACACACACACACACACACACACACACACACACACACACACACAGGAGATTCTGTTCTTCAAGGTTGAGCTGCCCTGCCCCCATTAAGTTATTCTGTATGCAACCTTCATTTCATTGGTTAATACACATTTATCAAAGACAACATCTTATATTTACTACATCAATTATTCAATGATTAATACTGATTAAGTAAGAAATACATAGCATATTTCATCCTGTGAATATTAAAGCATTAGTTAATAACATCATTAAATACTTTTCCCCCTCAGACCTCTCTCTTATCTTGATCCATGCCAGATGTAAATTCCTAGTTAATCCTCCTTGCAGCACACACACAAAAGCTGGTAACCTTCCACTCTCAAACACAAACACCTCATTTCTACATAATAGCTCAGTGCATATATAAAACACACAATGTTTATAGAATAAAATTATTAATTAAAGAAATATAACATGGAACAAAATCAATTTCCACAGTCCTTATTTGGACATCTTTGTAACTTTAACACTTTTAGCAATCAGCATGAAATGTAGGCAGTAAATATGTAAAACATAATTATTCAACAACACAACAGTACTCCATTGTTCATGAATTGGTTAAATGCATTCATTAGTTAAACATACTAATTTTCACTTTCTCTAAATATAACATAGTTATAAAGCAAACAACTTGTTTATTGAAACCATCTGTTCTGCGTGTTTTCTCTTCAGGGCTTTGTTATCAGCGTTTGCTGGTCTCTCCCCCAACCGAAACCACAGCCTCTCAACTTTACACACAGACATTTACTCACATATCTCAGCACAGAAAACCTAATGGCACATATGAATTATAACATAACATACTGATTAATAAAACAACATAAAAATCCCACAATTCCCTCTCTTGACCTCTGAAAGAGGTCACACATTTTCTCCTCATCATCCTCCAGGTTCTGTAGGCCTAATAGCGGCATGCTGTATTTGGGTGGATTTTCTTTTTTCTCTATTGCAGACACTATCAGTCTGTTACACAGGGATCTCCATTGTTTATGCCAAATATTATGGTGACTATAATTGCAGTTATACCTCCTAGGGCCCACAGAACCTTCCAATTTCCATATAGCTTCATCTCTGTGGAAAAAATACACTTATGCCTATTGGCTAATACTCAAATAACAATCGTAAATTCAAAAAGGAAAAGAAAAAATGAAATATGAAATTAATACTGTAGAATTGTATAAGAAACTTAAGAAATTCAAAGATCAAAATTCAAAGGTCAATACGGTATGTAGTTACCCAGGTTATAATGAATATATGGTAATTGTGATATTCAGGTCTCTAAACACTTCTGTCAGGATTTCCAGCACTTTGTGGAAATCCAATTTATCCAGGCCACACCCCAGCCGGGGAGTGGATACACTTGTTATGTTTTCTTTCTCACACCACTCTCTCATACATCTGAGGCTGTAGGTAAAATTCTCATATGTTGGTAAATCAGTACAATTTTGTTTTGTTATTAAATGAAAAATCAATCTGCCGTCATCCTCGTGGGTAACTGCACATTCACCTGTGTGTTTGTTCTGTCTTACAACCTTTTGTGTACCGTACTTCACTTTGAATTGTACGGCTATACCTGCTCCGTAGGCACAATCTGTGCTCACACAGTGTGCTAGGGGTTCTGTTACTGGGCTGGAAAAAATTTCACCTTTTTTATGCACAATTTTACAGTGTGTTTATTGACTTTGTTGTTGGTGTTGTGTGAGTGTTACCACTGATGTGTTACCACTTCCTGTTTGTCTTCTCTGTATTCCAGCTGATTCACTTTCACTTTTAACACTCTCCCTCTCTTGGACCTGAGTCCTCAGGTCCACACCTGTGTCTGTTAGAAACCCAATCATCATTTTTAACAGCTGGGTCGTTCTCACAATTTCGTTGTTTGGTAGCCTGGCAAGAAAAATGTTCAATCATAGCAGTTAGTTTGTCAGATGAAACGTCATGTGTTATAGGCAGGATGGGATCCTGCACCACGTCATGCCTTGGACCTGGAAACTGTCGACCTGTAAGCAATTCAAAGGTTGTGAAACCAGAAATCCTGTTAACAGAATAACGAATAGACATTAATGCAATTGGTAATGCCTCAAGCCATGTTATTTTTGTCTGTGCACATAGTTTGTCAAGTCAAGTTTTAATGTCAAAGTCAGGTTCATTATTTCATCTTTGCTCTAACATTGGGGTGATAAGCAGCCCCGAAACTATATGTCAATTCCATTGCGTGTTTGTCAGTATGTCAGATCTAACTTTGTCTTGGGAAACCATGGTTGGGGATATAAGTGGTTTATTAGGCAGTTGACAACAGCCACGTCATTAGGTACCTTCACAGCCTGTAGTATGTGTCAGGCTTTGCTAGCATTTACTATAGGCCGGCCTTTCCTGGTTTCAAACCCACCTATCTGCCATATGGCAGTTCCATATATACTGCACCAATCACATATGCAGATTCACTATAAACAATCACCCTCTCTTCACCAGTGTAGTGCAAGGCTTTGATAACAGCTGTCATTTCAGCTCTCTGTGCTGACCGTTTACCTTTCAATCTACCACTCAGTCGTGTTACAAAATCACCCACAACTTGCTCAACCACAGCAAAGCCTGCCTTCAATGTGTCATCTGCTGCTCTGAAACAACAACCATCTGTAAACAGTGTGATTAACGGTGGGGGAGTTGTCAGTGGTACCGCGAACAAACCATCTCTCAATTTATTTGCTTTTTCAGTCAATGGTATAACAATTATAATTAATTACAATAATAATAATTTGTATATCAGTCAATGGTATCCAATCATTTGGCTCACCCTCAGTGATTAGATCTGCCATGTGAACACCTTCATGCACATATATGATGTCTGGGCTGGCAATTTCCTTAAATACAAAGGTTGTTACAATAATCAGTTATTTTTCTATTGTCACAGCTTTTCTTGTTTACCTTTTATAGTGTTCTATGGTGTTCTTTTTTCTTTTTCAATTTATTTCTTTTATCTATTTTAATATCCTTTCTGCCATAGCTGTTCTATGCCATATATATTTACTTTTTAGCTCAGTACCATCAGTGGAGTTCTGACGTCCTCTGTAGATACCAAATTCAACTATGCATTTCTTCCTGTCAGATTAATAGGAGTCTGATTTGATTTCAGAACAGGTAGTCACACCTAACAACAAAGTTCTTGATCAGCCTTTAAATTTGTCTAGCTGATTTTCTCATAAAGATTGTCTGTGTCCCTATAGTAACAAGGTCTTTACTAAACATTGAACGGCTGTTTACTCTTTCCCCTTTTTCACTCAAAGGCTCGTATGAAGATGAAAAAGTTCAGTGTCCAGTGAAGTATTGTCCAGTTTCTCTTGCCTCCAAGAACATTATTGTCTTTGTTAGTCTCTTTCTGGATTCCACTCAGTCTTTTTGGTGTTTCATCCTTGTAAATGTCTCTGACCATATGCAGTGCCCCCTTCACCGCTTGAGTTCAAGTATAGTCCCATTCAAATAGAATGTGTTCTCAGTCCAGTTTATGAGTTACTTCTCTCTTTGCAACTCCAACACTTTGATGTCACACACAGTTTTTGCCACTGTCTTTTCATTGCCAGCTTTTATTCACTTTCTTGAATGTCAAAGGATGGAAATAATCAGCCCACAAGGTTTCAGCTTGACCCATGCAAAATATTGCCTTTCAATTTAAAATAAAATTTATCTTGTGACCACCTTCCATCATCAGATGAAGACTCCTCTTCATTTTGTTAAATATTTTGTCCTATATACAATTAATCTGTGTCATTCACCTTTTAACAATTTTCTGTCCTTTTTCAATTGTTCATCTGTATTTCCACATTTAAAAACTTGGTCTCTACTCTTTTCTCTAATTTGTTGTTTTTCTTTCAAAGCTTCGCCTCAGTCTTTCTGCTAGATTTTGCTTAATCCCATTTATGGTTTTAACAGACTCATTATATCACAGACACACTACATTTTCACACAAATAAAATCTGCATCTACATTTAATTCACCACTATTGATTTGAAAAACAGGCTGTTTCATTTGGGCTTTGGCTTTCTCATAAGGAGTAGGTGTGTGCAAGAAGGAGTAGATCGATTTCACTGGGGGTGGAGCTGCAGGAGGAGCCGTAGGTGTCATACTTGAGTCTGGCTGACTGTTTCCTTGTTTAACTTCCTTTGGCTTTGCAGCTGCACCACTGTCAACTTCCCCTAACTAATGCAACCTCTTTCTGTCTTTTCTTAACATCTTTAGGATCAGTTTGGGCCATCATTAATTGAATTATTTTTTGCCATGGCACATACACCGGTGAACACACATATTCATCACACTCTTTCTGAAATTCAGCCATAATATATATCAACGTTCAATACACGGTACAAATACTATTACAATACAATTTCTCAGACAAAACCACAACAATAACAGTAAGACGTCAATTTTCTTTTCCAGTATTCGTAGGCCTTACACCTCACGGGCTGCTGTACACCCCCTACGGCTACAACCGAGTCGGTATTTTATAACACCTAATGTATTAAAGGAATCCTCAACCTTATATTTAATTCTGTTAACTTACACCGCCATTAACAGTATTTATGGAACTTTCATCCAAGAGCCTTTCACTCCTTACGGCTACAACCGAGTCGGTATTTTATAACGCCTAATGCGTTAAAGGAATCCTCAACCTTTTATTTAATATCAAAATTCAAAAATTTCAAAAAGTTTTTCACTCTGATCAATTTTGCAATAAATGTAAATTTGTAATTCAGTTCGGATCTCCTTATCAACACAAGTAATTTGGTATATCCAAATAGCAGAATTCGATAAAACAGGCTTCTGCTTACCTTATTTTAGTAGAGCGCTCATTTTGTGTTGAAATGGAGCCCTCCCTTACTCTGGTTTCTTCAATGTGAAACCCTCCTTCCTCTCACTCTCTCCTTTCCCTCCACAAAACGTCGGTGGTCACCAATTGTTGGACTTTAAGGCGTCCATTGCGTGTAATTTAGAGGAAAGGCACAAGATACGAATATCTATGTTCAAATATTTATTGATCAGATTGAAAAAGTTTAACAGCGCTGGGTCCTCTCAAGTAGCGAACAACCAGCTCAGGAAGTAACATGCTTATTTATAAAATATGTGACGTCGATCTTTCTTCAGAAAATCTCCACCCACAAAGGCCGTTCCCCTCGTCCATCTGACTCCATCACCACACCCAATTTTAGCCTGTAGGCAAAGATGGACACACATAGACAAAGAAAAAACAATCTGTTCTCCTCTCATCCCTGGGAGCCCTGCAGTTCTTCTCCAGTACTCCTCCACTTTGAATAGCATGTTATAATGCTTTCTTAGAAACAAATCATTAATAAAACATTCATTTATAAAAAACATAAGCTGTAAGATGAAAGTGATTATTATGTAAAACATATTTCAATATCATGACATCATTTCATTATTTGTAAAATTGGTTATATGAATATGGCACACATTAACTTCTTTAGATAGATAAACACATATTAAATCTTTTACTGCAATACTACTTCTAAGCAAACACTTTAATCATTATTAAAAACCATCTGTTAGGAAAGAAACACACACACACACACACACACACACACACACACACACACACACACACACACACACACACACACACACACACACACACACACACACACACACACACACACACACACACACACACACACACACACACACACACACACACACACACACACACAGGAGATTCTGTTCTTCAAGGTTGAGCTGCCCTGCCCCCATTAAGTTATTCTGTATGCAACCTTCATTTCATTGGTTAATACACATTTATCAAAGACAACATCTTATATTTACTACATCAATTATTCAATGATTAATACTGATTAAGTAAGAAATACATTGCATATTTCATCCTGTGAATATTAAAGCATTAGTTAATAACATCATTAAATACTTTTCCCCCTCAGACCTCTCTCTTATCTTGATCCATGCCAGATGTAAATTCCTAGTTAATCCTCCTTGCAGCACACACACAAAAGCTGGTAACCTTCCACTCTCAAACACAAACACCTCATTTCTACATAATAGCTCAGTGCATATATAAAACACACAATGTTTATAGAATAAAATTATTAATTAAAGAAATATAACATGGAACAAAATCAATTTCCACAGTCCTTATTTGGACATCTTTGTAACTTTAACACTTTTAGCAATCAGCATGAAATGTAGGCAGTAAATATGTAAAACATAATTATTCAACAACACAACAGTACTCCATTGTTCATGAATTGGTTAAATGCATTCATTAGTTAAACATACTAATTTTCACTTTCTCTAAATATAACATAGTTATAAAGCAAACAACTTGTTTATTGAAACCATCTGTTCTGCGTGTTTTCTCTTCAGGGCTTTGTTATCAGCGTTTGCTGGTCTCTCCCCCAACCGAAACCACAGCCTCTCAACTTTACACACAGACATTTACTCACATATCTCAGCACAGAAAACCTAATGGCACATATGAATTATAACATAACATACTGATTAATAAAACAACATAAAAATCCCACAGTAGACGAGACAAAAAAGTTTGGTATCAACACCCATCTAACAATTAAGGTAAAAGATAAAGTTTTATGATCCCTGCATTCAGGTTAGAGTATGGGGTAAGTTGACCGTTCTATGGGTGTTCCTCAAATGCAAGGTTGCATGTGGAGGCTGCGTCCATCTTAGTCCTGGCCTTCTGAGATTTCGATGTTAGAAAAAAGCCAGAATGAGATGGTTTAGTTTGATGTCCAAGGCAACGTCATAATGGTTTCCGCCCCAGTGATCATGGCATGAAAACTTTAAAGAGAGAAGTTGAAAATTAGCAATGCATCACCAAAAAAATCCAATAATGTAGTACAGTGAATAAAAGTCATGTATCAACTGTCTTTACAACATGGACAGTTAAACATTTTGTAATTAAATTAAAACAACAAAATAGAAAACAAGCAGATTGAGATGTCCTTCGACGATGCTTGATGACGTGGCAGCCGAGACATGCAGCCTTCTAGGACGGAGCCTTATTTAAAAAAAATAATAATAATAAGGACGGAGCCTTATTTATTTTTATTTTATATATGTATAATGTCCCCCTTTGTATTTCTTATTATTTAAAAAAAATATTAAAAATAATTCTAAAAGGACGCAGCTGTGCGTTTGAGAAACGACCGGAAACGACTTATATGTCGCGAGGCCATCACGTGACCACAATATTTACCAGAAGACCGTTATTTGCTCGAGTACCCTCAACTTTTTTGTCGCAAATAACATTATTAATAACCTGTAAATAATAAATTTTGTACACATTACGTTCCTCTTCACTTTGTAATAGTATGTTTTTTGGTTTAATAGTCGGCTTTAAGTTAGTTTTCCTGTCAGTTTGATCGTCAAAATCTTGGTAAGTATAGCTTGTCATTCCTGGGTTTTAATTGTTAGAAATACGAATTAAAGAACAGATATAACTAATATAACTGAAACAATTAATAAATACAATTATCAAACCACTCCAATAGAACAACGTTAACGGTTTTGAGTGGTTTCTAGGAAAAGGTCTGAATGACAGTAACGTTATCCGTATAAGGGCCATTTTAACGTAACGTTAAAGGGCGGGAAAGGTTTGAGACATTTAATAACTCTATTAAAATGGCTGGTTTATCCCCACCAGTGCGTAACATGTGAAGTTAACGTTACAACGTGGCTTCGGGACTTTGCAGCGGCCTGAATAGCAGTGCATTGATAAATGTTAATAAGCTTTTAATCGCGTCTAGAACATTAATATACGACGATCATTCTGTAGATCGACTAACTTACATGCCTGCATAACAACATATATTCTGTTAAAATGGTTAACTTACATTGACACTGAAACTCTGCCGTCAGCACTGTTGCTTCACCCGTTGGAACATCCTACTAGTCTAGGGAGTTAAAAATCGAGTTGGAAAAGAACAAAAAATCGTTCTGCGATCGTTCGACACGACACCCAGAAGCTGCAAAAACCGATTGAGGTTACACTCTACTGAATTATCGCAACGTTGAGTGCAGGCAGCCCACACATCTTTCAGATGTGTTCTACTTCATGCTGATCTACACGCAAACCGATCGTGACATCAAGTACCGCGAGGGGCTTTCCCAAACTCTCGCGGTACTTTGATGTCATACCACGTGCTGTCTGCGCATCTCGGTGTTAAGTCGAACACACCTGAATGTATTTGTTGGCTGCACTCCCTTGCGCTCAGTAATGTAGGTGTAACGAATTAAATGTATTAAATTGATATTAAATAAATATTGTAATAAAAATCTTTATAAAATGATTAGCTGTCATTAATAAATTAATCTTTGATTTGAAACATCACTATACGTGAATTAACCCTCAAGTTATGAAATGCCTAAACATCAAAATGGTGAAAATACAACAATGTATATTTGACCAATTCAGCATTTATTAACTTTTGTCTTTTTAAATTGACTTCAGAAAGTTATCTGCAGCCACACATCCACTGTATACCAAGTTATGATGAACAATTATGAAAATGCAAAAGGATTGATAGATCAGTAAACAAGCAACAAAAAGGTAATATCTTAATAAATTTCTGCTTTTGTTACTTATTCATGTATTTGAATTACATAGTTCAAAATCAAACGTTAATAATTATAGGGTTTCAACTTGTTGCAGCTTTACAAAAAATGTAGAATTTGTAGGAGCGCATGGACATCTGAGTAACAAAGTCATATTATGCAGATGGGTGCTCATGGTGGCCTCCAAATAAATACATGGACAGGCTGCTAAAGAGGGTCAGGATGATGGAGATGCAAGAGCCAAAGACAGCACAGACCAAACACCAGGCCAGAATTCTGCATGAGTCAGGTAAGCAGAATCAGTTAAACTGTATAAAAGAATTAATAGACAGTACAATTAAAAACACATTATTTTTCATAGCTGTAAAAAAAAAACAAAAGAATGAAACAGTACCTGCATTTAAGTTTCCAGCCTTTTTCACAAAGTTGCCGACAACTGGAAGAATGTCCCAAATTGCTGCAAAAATAAATTCAGTAAGTCCTTATAAAAGAGACAGTTTAAAAAGTAAAACGGCTTCATTTAACTTCAAAATACCCCTAAATCCTTAAAGGAACACGCCCACATTTTGGGAATTTAGCTTATTCACCGTATCCCCCAGAGTTAGATAAGTCCATACATACCTTTCTCATCCCTGTGCGTGCTGTAACTCTGTCTGATGCAGCCCCCGCTAGCTTAGCTTAGCACAAAGACTGGAAGTGAATGGCTCCAGCTAGCATACTGCTTCCAATAAGTGACAAAGTAACGTGGACATTTTCCAATTTATGTGTTGTGATTTGTATAAATTCACTACCAGTCTTTTGTTCTAAGCTTAGCTAGCAGGGGCTGCGTCAGACAGAGTTACAGCACACACGGAGATGAGAATGGTATGTATGGACTTATCTAACTCTGTTTGTTTATTTGTAAATGTAAAAAATGCAGCTAACCATTCCCAGCTCCAGTGGGCAGGTTAAAGAGTATTTCTTAATATGAGACAGAAAACAGAAACACATTTTTAATGGCATTTAAAGACAACATACCACTTCATACAACTAAATTTTCTGTTTAATCCATAGATTGAGTAATTTTCACTCTAGAGACCCTTGGGTGACCACCAAGGACGAATGCAAAGTAAGTGACCTACAAAACAAAAACATTAATCTTTTACGACTGTTTCGAGATAAGTACTCTGCATATCTACAGCAATATGCAGATTCTTGAGTAAGAATTTCTCTCAGACAATATAGACCATATTTGTAGTTTAACAATTTCTATCATGTTAAAGTTCTCACATAAAAATTGCTAGTCTAAGAATGCTACAAGAAACCTGTTGTGCAACTTACCTGCTTCCCATTTACAGCTCCAGTGAGTGTCTCTAAGGTAGATCCTAATGCAGATGGATGGAATGTTGATCCGCCTAACATGCAAGGTAAAAGAGCATTTGATAGCATAGTGGATAAACAAAGCTTTTTTCATTTTCAGAGCATTTTCAAAAACAACATAACACTTGCTATTACATTGTTATATATTACATGACCATGTCTAACTCTGATCCATACAAAACAGATTTTCTGTACCGAGAACTTTGGATGACCACGTTTTCAAAAATCTGACCTCAATTTTAGTAACCATTTAGATATTTTAGATGTAGTCCGAGAGCTTGCTGACCCTCCATTAAAAATGTATGTACGGTATACTGTTCATGTCCAGAAAGGTAATAAAAACATCATCAAAATAGTTCTTGTGACATCAGTGGGTCAGTTAGAATTTGTTGAAGCGGCAAAAATACATTTAGGTCCAAAAATTACGACTTTATTCGGCATTGTCTTCTCTTCTGGGTCTGTTGTGAACCGTGTGCATGACACTGCTTCCGTACGATGCTGTTGGCTTGTTATCTGGTGCACCCAAGCTTTTTTTTCCGTTTACAGTCTGAGAGAGACGCTGTAAACAAAACAATCTTCGCAAACATGTCTAAGGATAACACGTCAGCAGCGTCGTACGTCAGCAGCGCCACTGTGCACGCGCCTTCGCAACAGGCCCGGAAGAGAAGACAATGCTGAATAAATCGTTATTTTTGGACCAAAATGTATTAATGATGCTTCAACTAATTCTAACTGACCCACTGATGTCACATGGACTACTTTGATGATGTTTTAATTAACTTTCTGGAAATGAGACAGTATACAGCACATACATTTTTTGGAGAGTCAGAAAGCTCTCGGACTAAATCTAAAACATCTTAAACTGTGTTCCGAAGATGAATGGAGGTCTTACAAGTTTGGAACAACATGAGGGTGTGTCATTAATTACATTATTTTCATTTTTGGGTGAACTATCCCTTTAAATGGAAAACACCACCGCTTTCCAAAATGTTACTATGTTTTTACCTTAGACGAATTAATACATCCCTATCTTTTTTCAATACGTGCACTTAATCTTTGTACAACGCTTCTTGAATGTGTTAGCATTTAGCCTAGCCCCATTCATTCCTTAGAATCCAAACAGGGATGAATTTAGAAGCCACCCAACCCTTTCATGTTTTCCTTATTTAAAGACTGTTACATGAGTAGTTATACGAGTAAGTATGGTGGCACAAAATAAAACGTGGCGATTTTTTTAAGCGGATAAAAATGAGAACTATATTGTATGGCAAAAGAGCACTAAGTTTGCAGCACTTCGACCTCGGCGTGCAGTAACATCATCACTCCTGATTACTCCACCTCTCGCTCAAACTCAAAAGGGGGGGAGTAGTCAGGAGTGATGATGTTACTGCGCGCCGAGGAATGAATGGGGCTAGGCTAAATGCTAACACATTCACGACGTGCTGTATAAATATTAAGTGCATGCATTGATGAAAGATAAGGATGTATTAATTGATCTAAGTTGAGGTAAGAACATAGTAAAATATTGAAAAACTGTGGTGTTTTTCTTTAAAAGCAGCACCCCTATTTATTTTGGGTGCTAAAAATATTTGCCACAGACAGTTAAGGCCTTATGCTGCATTTATTAGAAGGCGTTCCCAATTCTGGTTGTCCTAGTAAATACTATAAACAAATGAGTAACAATCCTCTCAGTAAATGACAAAAGACGGATGACATGAACTTCACTGCTTCACTCTCATTGGTAGTTGCTCCCAAAAGTCCTTCATCAAGTTGAACTTTACTCAAAGTTGTGGCATAGCTGGACATGCTCACTTCCTATTGTCAATGGTCACAGTTGCTCATGTTGCTTAATGGGGCAAAGCTTTCATTGGAATGAACGAGATTGTGTTGCTAGTCGCTGGCGGTGTAAAAGCAGCATTAGTGTGTGTGTCTTTAAAAATATATCAAATGCAAATTACCTGATCTAACATTCCCAGCTACAGAGGGCATCCTTTATTCAGTCCCTAATGCAGATGGTTGGAGTGTTGATCTACCTAACATGAGGGGTAAAAGAGTGTTTGTTAGCATAATGAGAAAGAAAACAGAAACACATTATTAGTGGCATTTAAAAACATAACACTTGTTTATACTACATTTTATGTTCAATCCATAGAGCACTCGTTTTGAGTCCTGAGACCCTGGGGTGACCACCGTGAACAAATACAGAGTAAGTTACCTAAAAAAACAATAAAAATATTTATTTATAAATAGTTCTCATGAAAAAGCATCATCATTAACTCGCATGAAGTGTTACCTTACCAACATGTTGAAGACAACATAACACTTGTTTATACTGCATTTTCTGTTTAATCCATAGAGCACTCAATTTGAGTCCTGAGACCCTGGGGTGACCACCGTGAACAAATACAGAGTAAGATACCTAAATAAAAACAATAATAATATTTATTTATAAAAAGTTCTTATAAAAAAGCATCATCATTAACTTGCATGAAGTGTTACCTTACCAATATGTGCAGGTCTGATGATCCATCCAACATAAAAAAAAACAGTAAATTTATACTTGGTTACTGTTTATCTGTTGTAAAACAGACAAATGCAGTTATAAGAATTTTACCTAAACTACACACCTATTTGATTCTTAAGTTTAAATAAATCAAAATAATGCATTTAATAGTAAAAGCAATTTAAAAGCTACACTCGTAATTCATTTATCTTTGCCTTTTTGCAGCTGCAATAGCAGTCTTGACGGTACTAGGATGAATGCAAATAAAGACTAACCACCTGACATCAGCTGTCCAGTCTCTTGTGGGAAGCAGGTGCTTGTTACCCCAAATACGGATGAAGAGTGACGAAGAGGATGATGACTTTTTGCTCAAACATCTGCTGAAGATCTTGACAGGCTGGAGACAAAATTAACAGACTGAGGGTTTATACAAAGAATCTTACTCAGCCAATATTAAAGATAAGATATTTTTACAAAATGTTCTTTTCATTGTTTAGGATGATTTTATGTAGAAAACAGTACATCACAAAAAAGACTTTAGATGTGTTTTCACAGGCAGAGCCTTACACACACACTAACCACAATTATAAACGCAACCCTAACACAGATTTAGACAGATTTGTGAATAACATTTGAGAGAAATAGGCCTTTTGGGGACATAGAAAATATTCATGAAATGAAAAATGGGGGCAAAAACAAATATTAACAAGTGTAATACAAATATCAACCATAATACTGATCGTTTTAAAAAAGTAAGCCACTATATCTTTCTAGAATCTTACACAAGACTCGTGTAACTCGTGTACTCGTGTTACATGAACGATCAAAATAAATTAACGTCAGACAGGTGGGCGAAAGATCAATATTAAAGCATGAATAACTGTTATCAACCCAATTTCGAGGTATTATTTAAATGATCCGACAGCAAACAGTTTATTATTTAAATGCATTATTACTACATACCTTAAGCAAATGTTCCACGCCTTTCTTCTTCTTGGCATTGCGAGGTCAAGCGGATGTTGTTATGTAGAATCATGACCTTGACGCAAAGACGCACATTCGTAATTTATTTAACAATGACAACACTTTCGGGTAATTTTATCTTCTAGATCCTAATTAACGCTATGAAGAAAGAACAGCCTTTCACGATTATTTCCTGGTAATTTTTTGTAATGTTTTATTTCAGAATGGAGATTAATAAAGCAGACGCGGAAAGGTTTTTATTATTTTAAATATGTTATGTTTATATGTTGTTGTTTTCGCATACTGTCGTGTAAAATGCATCTTTAAAGATAAATGAATGAAAGTTTTCATTGTTTAATTTGAATAAATGTGTTTTATAAAATCAACAACTGCCTGTTTTAAGATCAATTGAAAATTGTGTTTTAATTACTTAATATCGACGACACAGCATGCATGTGTAGATGTGTGTAGAAATAATTTGCTGTAGTTTAGGGCAATCCAATTTGTTAATGAGGGATCTTTTAATCTTACAAACATCTGGGAAAGAGCGGCTTACCGTCTTTTTAAGCTCTTCTAAAGATCTGGGAAAGAGCGGCTCTGCATCTTTTAAAGCTCTTCTAAACATCTGGAAAAGAGCGGCTCGGCATCTTTTAAAGCTCTTCTAAAGATCTGTGAAAGAGCGGCTTGCTGTTCTAACATCTTGTAAAGATCTGGGAAACGGCGGCTCGCCATCGTTCTAAATAACATACATCTTGTAAAGATCTGCTGGGTGTCTTGCAAACAGCTGGGTCGGACGTCTCGGCGACGCCTTCCAGATGAGCAAACGCCCTATATAATACGTCTTCCAGACGAAAAAGAAGACATCGCGCAGACATCTCCGCGACGTAGGTGTGCTATCTGGGTATGACTTTATTTCTGAATGAGAATTGTATATGTGTTGTAAAGCATGGGCGAGGCTAGCCCCTTTTTAGGGGTGCTTCAGCACCCCTAAAAAGGAGCTCAGCACCCCTAAAACTTGGGGCAAGAAATTTAATTATTCTACAATTTTCGTTCATCTTTGACCAGGTTAAATAATGTCCAAAACATACTCCGTAGTTTGTGGTTTAAAATGAATAATAAGGTAGAAAATGAAAACCTCCCCGCTTAGCAAATGGTGTCATCCTCTTCTTCTACTTCTCTGTACCTGCATCGCTTAGCCCGAGCGCGAAACACACGCAGAGAGAGAATCAGTTAAAAGTGTTGTGATGCAACTTTTTTGTTCAAATCTTACAAAATGTTTACGTTATGTTTATAATGAGCGAGTACATCACGAATCAATCTTTCAAGCCGTGTTTTTGTCTTATAATGAATCACCATGGTACACGTATAATAAGTGTTTATTTTCGGATTATTTTAGTCCGGCGGGTACCCGCGCGCTGCAGAGTAGTACAGTATCTGGGTGACTCGCCCATAGACATAAACGGAGAGAAGTAGCGCCGGTTACAATGTTCTTCCGCAAGACGAATGCAGTTTTGTGCGTCTCAGTGGGTAGTTGCATGCATGTGTCTCCGTTGTTAAAGTTTATTGTATGATTTATCGTTAATTTGAGACTTATTTTAACAATCGGGAGTCATGTAAACATGACATCACGTGCGTCTTTTCTGGTCAGTCGTCATGAAAACATGGCGTTTGGAACAGAGTGAAAACAAACTACATATCACTGTATACCACCAGTAGGCTACCGGTAAGTTATGTGTGAAATCACTAACTGTCTGACTATCAAACTAGACAATAAATATTTTTTTTGATTGTCACATGTATATTAATATGAAGGGGATAACGTTTTTAACCCTTAGTGCAGAGGTCACAAGTGTTTTGTTTTAGACATAATAGTAAAGGTAATGGTTCAATTAAAGGACTGTTAAAAGAAAAGCTGCAAATTAACAAACTATTAATAAACCTACCATATGTTTTAGGCATAAAAGTTATAAATTAGGAGATTTGTCATTTTGACAAAGGCTTAAAACGATACACTGTATATTCACATAAAACCATACCCACACTGCTGCTGTAGCCCACCTTTTGTCCTGAGACTTTAATATGGCGGTAATGGCAAAAAAGTGCTAGCTCACCATTAATTAGAAATTAAAAGGTTGGCAAAAAAAATGCATCTGAAAACTCATCAGATTGATGCTTTAAAATATGTTATTTTTAAAAAAAATCTAAGGGGGAGCATGCTCTCTTCTCATCTTTTTCACCCCTGACCCATTTTCATGCCTGGAAGGTCTCCAAAAAAATCTTTATTTTGGAGTTAGTTGAACCAATGTTAAAATGATAGCTATTTTACAATAGACATATTATTGGTTTCTGTAGGAAAAAAGAGCGGGTGGTGGCAGCGGAGCTCATTGGGTGCTCAGCACCCCTAAAGCTCTAACCCTAGAATCGCCTCTGTTGTAAAGTCTGATGTAATGTCGGGGGAAGGGTGCTTAGACATGTGAGGCCTGAAATCACTGACTGACAAACTGCTAACTTTACTTCAGTGGACTGCACCTTTTAAATTAAATGATAAAGTTCTCTAAACAAACAGCTTATATGACTTTATTTCTGAATGAGAATTTTATATGTGCTGTAAAGTCTGATGTGCTACTGTGATGTCGGGGGAAGGGTGCTTAGACATGTGGTGGAAAGCATGAAATCACTGACTGAACTGCTAACTTTACTTCTTTGAATTCCAGCTATATAATTATAAAAATCATATAAACTTCATCTTGATTTGTGATTGTTTTTAGAGCTTTTAGTTAATAAACTGAAAATACACATTTAATATTCTTAGATTCTAGAAACTGAATAAAATAATTAATGATGAAATATGGCATGAGGATTATGATTGTTTCTATGATTATATTATAAATCACTATCTGATGCCATGAGGTGATGTTTGCTGTGCTTACTGTGTGGAGTGGGGGTTGGGCTACAGTCCGCTTAGCCATCTGAACTTAAACAGAATGGTCAGAGATCGATTTTATTCAAACTAAACATAAAGAAGGAAAAAACATTCAAACCAATCAAACTGCAACAAAAAGCACGCAATTCCTCGTGTTTTAACATATTTCCCTTACGAAAATGAACCATGGTTTTATTGTGGTAAAAGTGTATAAACCATGTTTTTTGGGGTAATGATTACTATCAGCAAAAGCATGGTTTTACTACACTAACCAATTATAGTTTTTAGTTATCAACAACCATGGATATTTTGTAGTTACCATGGTTTACTATTTGTTTTTGTTTAACTGTAGTAAAACCATGGTTAATTTTCGTAAGGGTTGTGTCATATATATTTGATTAAATAAACAAAAAACATTGTAATGACACCTACTGCATTAAATGTAAACATACCACTTTACTTTTAGAAAGAAATGTTTCCTTTAAAGCCTAATGTCCGTCTCCCCTGTATTAAACTGTTCCTGCACCATTAATAAATAACTGTTATCGATTTTATACAGCGCTGCGCATATTGGTCCGGCTATGAAATCAAACTACCCCGAGCACAGACGGTTGAGTGTGCTTTTGAATTGCTTTCGCAAAACTGTGATGTCACAAACCGATCGATCTGCGCAGCACAAACACACGTGCTGCCTGCATTACTGTACCGCGGGTCCTGTCAGTCACTGGATGAGTGAGTCGAGGGAGAGGCTGCACGGGTCATCTTTACACAGACGCGACAGAGAAACCGAGTATACGATGCAAAGTTGAGAAACACATCCTGATTCTTAATACAGGTTAGTCTGTTTTGAATTGATAGGGTTTATTTTAAACAACTGTAAATAATGTGTCCATTCTTTCATATAATATCTTCCGCAATCTCTACTGATCGCGTATTTGGCCTCTGATTGGTCAGATTATCATTATATTTAAAATGTGCAGTTCATTTAATGGCCGATTGGGGCGATATGGGGTCCTAATCTTCCTGACCTGTGATTGGTCAGAATCTCCCGAGTGTGTATCATTCAGGAAGTGCAGTTCTCCTAGAGGGCGCTGCATTATACACAAATTAGTGGGGGGGCATACACACTTTGAGTACACAAATCATGTAAAAGTGCATTTTTGGGACAAGTGAGATTTTAAGTTAGGACACCATTTTAGGACATGCTGAATGCCATTATATAGTCAAACAAATGAGGACATCAAAAAAGTCCTAAATTGTCAAGGTGGTCCTCAGTTTACTGGTGTGTACTCTGGTGAATGTCCCCAAGTAAGTGCACACACACACACACACACACACATTCTGGTTTCCATGTTTTGTGGGGACATTCCATAGACGTAATGCATTTTATACCATACAAACTGTATATTCTATTCCCCTTACCTACCCCATTCCCTAACCCCAACCATCACAAAAACCCTTCTGCTACTTCACATTTTCAAGAAACATCATTCTGTTTGATTTATAAGCTTGTTTCCTCATGGGGACATCAAAATGTCCCCACAAGGTCACAAAACACTGGTATTCCTATCTTTGTGGGGACAATTGGTCCCCACAACGTGATAATTACCAGGTACACACACACACACACACACACACACACACACACCGAGAGAGAAACTGATACACACACACACACACACACACACACACAGGCCCGGATTAAAGGTCTTGACACACCGGGACGATTTTCGTGCGCGTTTATCGTCGGCGTTTAACGTGACGTTTTTTTGCTTTCACACCCAGACGATTTTTACTGGCGCTGAGCCGAGTGAGGTGCAAATTCACCCCTGGACGTTAGATGGCGCTTAATACAAAACAGATTTATGCCGGTACACAAGGGGGCGCAGCGAAACTTTATGCTTCTGTTCTGACACTCACTTGTCACACAGAAGAAGAAAGCCACACGCTAAGTCATATGCTTGCTTTTAACAAAACATGGATATTACTAGTAGCAGCTCGATTTCTAACAGCAGCAACTATACAAAGACTACTTCAACTCACCATCAGGATTCACCATCAGGACTCACCACCAGCTACTTGACCGTATGATCATGTGAAACATGATCTTCTCAGATAAAAGCAAACTGTGCATTCGTGTTATAGTCATTATAATTGCCATTTTGAAAACGGTGTGTTTAAATATCTCCGTGAACTTAAATACATTTGTTAAATCAAATCTATTTGATCAAATAATTCGATTCTATTATCAGCACTCTCCACATAAAATTAACTATTTTGATAGAACACGTTATATCAAAATTAAAGCTCTTTCACAAAATATAAGGTAATGGGTGATCCGATGTGTGTATTTTTGACTACTCTTTTACAAGCACTTTCTCTTGTTAACAATTTTCTCACATTTCCTCCCAAATGTATTGTATTTTGTGATTTGGCTAAAGAAGTAGGTATGTAGTTATAACAATAAGAGGTCAACAATACTGATGTACAAATATATGCATAGTGTCAAAATGGCACGTTATTTTCAATTCGTTTTTTAATCAAACATTTATTTTTGTGAATGAACTGCAGTTTGCAATAACAATCAGAGACATGACAGTAAAATCAAATAAAACAGGAGTCAGAAATGTTGGTCCAGAAAAGTCACAATGACTTTAGTGCAACTGAACGGTAGTGCAAATCAACATTTAGAAATTAGACATTTTCAAATGAATTTCTTAAATGTATAATCACTTAAAATACATAAGTAAATTGGTATATAATAAACTTTAATTTGTGTGAACAAGAACTGGCAGAGCTGTAGAGCAAAAAAGTCACAAGTCTAAGTGAACTGTAGTGCAAATAAACATATGTATGAAATGTACATGTTCAACTGTATTTCTTGAATGTATAAACATAAAAAAAAACTAAATAAAATGATATATAATAAACATCTATAGGTGTGACCAAAAACTGGCAGAGCGCTCCTCCTGTGCTCCTCTTTCTTCTGTGCACTGCTTTTAATTTTTTCCCTTTAGCATCTTTTAATAAGAGGTACTTCTCCAGAGGTTTGTCTCGGACTGTTTTCTTTTGTTTAGATTGGACCTTGTCACGGCTGGTGCTGGATGATCCTGAAGACGTGCTTGCTGGGGCCTCCTCACTTTTCCTCACATCATTTTTAGCAGAAATATTGCTGTGAACACTGTAAAGATAAATGTAGTTTTCATCAGAATCAATCTTTCACACTGAGGGGCATGCCACGATATCCATGAGGTCAATATTTGATTACAAATGTAATTTAGATTCATGGTATTTCATCTGACTAAACAAACTGGGTTACCTATACACAGAACACAAATTAACCTCTTAAAACCCGACCTTTGGTTTGGCTTGCATTTTAGATTTCTTACAGTTATTTTGGGGTTAGGAAGAAGCAATGAATATAATAACCAAATATTTTTCTTTGAACATGAAGCAGTGTAATTGTCCACGTTTGTGTACAACAGGTTCCAGTTACACACAAAGTATTATGGTGCAAACAACAAAACGTGATATCACACGGTGTACAGGGAACATGCATGGTATGAAGTTAATCACTGTTCAATGTCAGTGCATTACATATCATAATGTAATGCACCAATATTCATTTTTATTACTTGCACAGTTATAATGTAAATTTGCACTACTGGTCTGTTCAATACACTACTGGACTGTCTATTTCATACTCCCTGTTCATTTGCACTGCTGGACTACTTGAAATGCATCGTTTACACCCCTGTACTATGTAATGAATAATAGAAAAACTATTCACTGCACAATAACTTATGCCATTGCACTCTTAACTGACTAGTTACAATCCAAATTCATTCATGCACTACCTAAATATTAATTTCACTCCTGTTCTGTATAGTTTAATTTATTATGTACATATCCATTTGTAAATTTCTGTATATTATGTTCATAGTACCAACCACAGTAAATTGTTCCATCGTATTACATAATCCTGCACCTATGCAAATACTGATATCCTGCACTTTTTATACTGCTTTTGCACTTCTGGTTAGACCTAACGTTAAACTGCATTTTGTTGCCTTGTACTTGTGTAATGACAATAAAGTTGAATCTAATCTAATCATATAGCCCACACAGCTATGTATTGTTATGTTCTTATATATATCACGTTACCTTCGAAATTCAGTCGATGTTGTGAGGAACTCCGACACCTTCATAAACCTCCACAGCCTCGATGCTTCCTTGTGTGTTTACCTTTTCCACGTGCTCCGCAAGACCATTTTGTGCTTGAGCGCCACCAAGTCGTGTTTTACTGGAACTTCAGCAGCGCCAGGCACGTGAACAAAAGCGCCAATCTCATTGGTCGGCCAACTTTTAACGCGCCGCATCAAACCAAAAAAACGTGTCCCACGCGTTTTTCTGAAAATGACGCATTTGCGCCTCGCGCTTTTCGCGTGGGTGTGCGCACTCACATTGGCGCTCGTTCTTGAGTCACGAGGCGTTAAACGTCGACGATAAACGCGCACGAAAAACGTCCCGGTGTGTAAAGACCTTAAGAGGACTTTGGGCCCTGGGGCTATAGCAACACCAATGGCCCCCTTTCATCTGATTGCCAAGCCAGTCTTCTACCGCAATACATATTTTTTATTGTTATTAATCAATGAATTTAATTAATGTTTTCTTTATCATTAGTTATTATTATTATTTTTGCACACTAAATATTCCAGGCTATTTAATACAGTAACCCTCTGCACAGATTTTGGGAACATTTTATTGGTAAAAAATTTGTACCCCATACATTTACTCCAGATATGAACTCAAAAACATAAAGGTTGCCAAAATCAGCAAAAACATTACTCATACTTCAGTCATACTTCCTCAATAAGTACTTAAAGAATTAGTCCATTTTCTTAAAAGAAAAATCCAGATAATTTACTCATCACCATGTCATCCAAAATGTTGATGTCTTTCTTTGTTCAGTCGAGAAGAAATTATGTTTTTTGAGGAAAACATGCAGGATTTTTCTCATTTTAATGGACTTTAATAGAGCCCAACACTTAATACTTATTCAACACTTAACAATTTTTTTCAAATGAGTTTCAAAGTACTATAAACGATCCCAAACGAGGCATAAGGGTCTTATCTAGTGAAACGATTGTCATTTTTGACAAGAAAAATAAAAAATATGCACTTTTAAACCACAACTTTTCGTCTAGGTCCGGTCCAGCGCGACCTAAAGTAAATGCGTAGTGACGTAGGGAGGTCACGTGTTACATATATAAAAAGCACATTTGCGGACCCTTTTAAATAATAATCTGACACAAAGACATTAATTAGTATCATTTGACATACAACTTTCCAATGTTGAGTTAAGTATTAAGTGTTGGTCTCTATTTAAATCCATTAAAATGAGAAAAATCCTGCAATGTTTTCCTCAAAAAACACAATTTCTTCTCGACTGAAAAGAGAAAGATATCAACATTTTGGATGACATGGTGAGTAAATTATCTGGATTTTTCTTTTAAGAAAATGGACTATTCCTTTAACTATGAATAATTTAGTGATAGTTCAATAACATCACCCTCATTTACACTGCATTTTACAATTACATAATGCTATAATTGTTATTTTAGAAGAGTTTATTGAGTTTATTAAGAGCTGATATACGAGGTGATTTTGGCTACATTACCTGTGTGTCTCATGCAGTGGCAGTGCTTTACTGATGCTCTTCTCATCTTGTTGTGTTTATGAGCGCTTTTAATTTTAAATGCAAGTGATAGTTGGATTGTAGATCGCGTATAGCGCAGACAATTTAGCGCAAATTCAAAAATATGAAAGAAGACACTGTTACACAGAAAAACAGAACGCGCGCTTCCTAAACGCAACGCACCGCACCATAGGGAGGGAGAGAGCTTGCAAACAGAGAGCCGATGTGTGTGTGGGAAAACACTGCTAACCTTTCGTTAAGTAATGATAAACTCAACCGTCTTCTCTGTTAGTAACATCTGTTTACGTGAAAATACAAGTACATGAAGGAACGCACATGGAAAACACCGCCAACTTTTAATTCTTTCACTCAGTGTCATGTGAAAGATGCACTGTCGAGGTGCCGCACACAGCAGAGAGCGTGCGCGCATGAGAGAGGCGCCGCTTAGCCCTAGCAACAGTGAATGAAGCCGTTTAAAATATTAAAATTCAAATGTAAATGGTAATCATGAAAAATCTATTCGTGGCGGCCAGTGTTGATTCTGTGGGGGCGCGCCACAAATAATGTATGGGAAACACTGCAATTATCATCCAAATAGTGCTTAACTCATTAACTTCAGCTGCTTCGACGTATAAAACACGCGGATCGGGGAAGACGCAGGGGCTTAAGCTTGTTTTTCCTTTTTTTGTGAACCACTATCACTTTTTTTCATCATTTTTGAACTCCAGCGGAGATGGGTCTGTCTGCGGACTGCAAGAGAGGGGCTTAACTATTGCTCCAGCGAGCGTTGTATAGACCTACAATGTTCTACATGAAAGCATAACGAAAAAATGCGTTTCCCAACGTCAAGGCGCAAATTGTAGAGTTAATTTGATTGGGCAGTGAATTATATCATTCACTCACATTTTCCAATAACTTCTTGTTATTTTATTATACACAAATCAACCACCTATGAATTGACAATCTCATTTCCTCCAGCCAATCACGGGCCCCCTAATCCCGCGGGCCCTGGGGCTTCAGCCCCACCTAGCCCTTATGTTAATCCGGCCCTGCACACACACACACAGACAAACTGACACATACACGCACACAGAGACAAACTGACACATACACGCACACAGAGACAAACTGACACATACACGCACACAGAGACAAACTGACACATACACGCATACAGAGACAAACTGACACATACACGCACACAGAGACAAACTGACACACAGAGACAAACTGACACATACACGCACACAGAGACAAACTGACACATACACGCACACAGAGACAAACTGACACACAGAGACAAACTGACACATACACGCACACAGAGACAAACTGACACATACACGCACACAGAGACAAACTGACACACAGAGACAAACTGACACATACACGCACACAGAGACAAACTGACACACAGAGACAAACTGACACATTCACTCACACAGAGACAAACTGACACATACACGCACACAGAGACAAACTGACACACAGAGACAAACTGACACATACACGCACACAGCGACAAACTGACACATACACGCACACAGAGACAAACTGACACATACACGCACACAGAGACAAACTGACACATACACGCATACAGAGACAAACTGACGCATACAAACAAACTGACACATACACGCACACAGAGACAAACTGATACACACAAACTGACACATACAAGCACACAGAGACAAACTGACACATACACGCACACAGAGACAAACTGACACATACACGCACACAGAGACGAACTGACACATACACGCACACAGAGACAAACTGACACATACACGCACACAGAGACAAACTGACACATACACGCACACAGAGACAAACTGACACACAGAGACAAACTGACACATACACGCACACAGAGACAAACTGACACATACACGCACACAGAGACAAACTGACACATACACGCACACAGAGACAAACTGACACATACACGCACACAGAGACAAACTGACACATACACGCACACAGAGACAAACTGACACATACACGCACACAGAGACAAACTGACACATACACGCACACAGAGACAAACTGACACATACACGCACACAGAGACAAACTGACACATACACGCACACAGAGACAAACTGACACATACACGCATACAGAGACAAACTGACGCATACAAACAAACTGACACATACACACACACAGACAAACTGATACACACAAACTGACACATACAAGCACACAGGGACAAACTGATGCACACAAACAAATTGACACATAGATGCACACAGAGACAAACTTAATATCACAGAGACAAACTGACACAATGCAGAATTATGCCTTTTATATCCCCATCCAAAATCTAAGGCCAACAACCTTACACAGGCATACGTGCATGTGTACACACACACACACACACACACACACACACACACACACACACACACACACACACACACACACACACACACACACACACACACACACACACATTCTGGTTTCCATGTTTTGTGGGGACATTCCATAGACGTAATGCGTTTTATACCATACAAAGTGTATATTCTATTCCCCTTACCTGCCCCATTCCCTAACCCCAACCATCACAAAAACCTTTCTTGTACCTTAGATTTTCAATAAACATCATCTTGTTTGATTTATAAGCTTGTTTCCTCATGGGGACATCAAAATGTCCCCACAAGGTCACAAAAACACTGGTATTCCTATCTTTGTGGGGACAATTGGTCCCCACAACGTGATAATTACCAGGTACACACACACACGCACACACACACACACACACACACACACACACACACACATTCTGGTTTCCATGTTTTGTGGGGACATTCCATAGACATAATGCATTTTATACTGTACAAACTGTATTATTCCCTAACCCCAACCATCGCAGAAACCATTCTACTACTTCACATTATCAAGAAACATAATTTTGTTTGATTTATAAGCTTGTTTCCTCATGGGGACAATTGGTCCCCACGACGTGATAATTACCAGGTACACACACACACACACACACACACACACACACACACACACACACACACACACACACACACACACACACACACACACAAATATTTATTGTGGTTGCTATATGCATTTTTTCTGAAAGTGTACCCATATAAAGGGTATTGCTGAAAAAGACCTTAATGCTCAGTCAGTTTTCCCTGAACAAACAACAGTGGAAGAATTCCATCCTTTTTATACCAATCTTTGGTTTGTTCTTTTTTCATAGAAGTGGAGGAGGGTAAAGAATTGGAGAGGATGATGCTACCCACTAAAAGGCCACATGAGTGAGAACCACATACATACTCAAACACACATACACTTCAGTCCTCTATGTAACGGTAAAGACTTTTATATGTCATTCTCTCTGTTTATGTTATAAATGCTTGGAAGTTAAATTATCTTTACTATGCTTTCAGGTTCAGAAGTTGTTGGAGTCCCAGTGGTCAAAGGTCTTATTCCTTCTGCACACTAGGAATGATTCTGACATGAATCAGGATTATCTTTTCTACATTGATTTGTTGCTGTTTGTTGGTTAGCTCATGTTCAGGTCTATTCTAATTCTTGTGTCCATTGTTCTAACATTGAAAATATTTATATATCATCATTGAGGGTAAGTACAGAGTTCATGATTTGCATGTTTTTTTTTTTGCATGTTATTCTTTGAAAGTTTGATATGCACATGATTTACAGATGCATGAAGCTGTAGAGTACTTATGTAATGTAGATCATACCACATCATACCACACCCCTAATATTATAAAGATTCTTAACATGTGTTCTATGGGTTTGCATGCATTTACATTACTATTAATTAACACATTTACATTTTTCTGTGTTAGGTAGGCATAAACCACCAGCAACTCTCTCAAAACCAGACAGGCCTGATGAACACAGTGCTACTTCATCTCCACGGGAGGTTGGTATATGGACATGTACACGTGCCGACTCAACTGTAAAGATATGCCTGTTCCTGATCAGTGTTATTGTTTTTCACCAATTCCCTTTAATCCAGTGAGGGTTCCTTTGCCAGTACCTCCAGAGTTGTTAAATTATCTACAAGCAAGACCACATCGCCTTTGACACCAGTGAATGAAACCGTTTTCTGTCAGTGTAAGGACTTAATTTAACATCATTTTTCTTAATCAATTTCAAAGCAGATTTAACAAATGTAATGTTCATCTATGACTAATGTCATCCTGCATCCCTCCTCCCAGTGACCTCTGCACAGTCTACAGACTCTACTCCTCCCTGCAGCTGCTGTCCAGTCTTTCTCAGGACTCCCTGCAGCTTCTTCTGGGTACCCCTTAACTCAAAGTGACTGCCCTCATGTCTCCTGTTTCTGAATGTATGCATTGTAATTATTGTATCATAAAAATATAACTCTGTATTTTCATTGTAATGGATATCTGTTACATGCAGAAACCACTGTGGTAGTTTAATACTTTTGGCACAATCCTATTTATAACTGTACTGTATACATGCACATGGGCAGTAGGATTCATCTGTGTTTAAATGAAAAAGTACTGTGTAGCCTTATTAAGCCTGTTTCTGTTTCTTAAAACTGTCACTTAATTTCATAGATTGATTATTTATTTTGGTCATCTTGAGATATTTCCAGTATGTGTTCATTCAATATAATTGCCTTTGTTCACATTTTTGTGCACTTAACATGTTTATATTGTTGTGGTAGAATGATTGTCTTATAAAATTAAATAGGCATGCATTTAATTGTATTCTTTTAAATGTTAATTTTATTAAAAAAATTTTTATCTAAAAATGTCCTGAAAACTAGTTATTTATACACTATAAACACTATAAAGTTCTATAACACACTGCATCAGTAAAAAGTATTCAGAAACAAGTTTCATACAAAAAAAACAAAGTAAAGTGATAACTGATTTATAATTATTAAATATATGAATGAGTAAATGTGTCAAAAGGTATAAATAACGTCTTCATTTTCACCTTTACTGGGATTCGAACCGATGTTTAAGTGCGGCCACCCAAAGACACGCCCTCAAATTTTTCCTCGCTTCTGATTGGCTAGTCACCGTTCTACAGGTATCCATGGGCGGCCTTCGCATGTGAGGCGAACGTGATAACCACTACTCTACAGAAACCTTCACATTGTCTTCGCATGGTTGTTTCATAGATGTTTTGAGCATTTTCTCTCTTTGCAAAAACTTCCTAATGGCCAATTTTTTTCACCCACTTTCGAACCGATAGTTTTTCACGTATGAGGTGAATGTGAAGGCCTAAAATCTACACCTGCGTGTATCTCTGAAAGCGCTTCAAGACACAAGCACAAACACATCCCATGAATGACATTTGACGCGCATTTTTGTAAAAACTTTGGGTTGTTTCTGCTTGGTTTCGAACCGAGGACCTTTCGCGTGTTAGGCGAACGTGATAACCACTACACTACAGAAACCTGCCGTTCACAAAATTCGGCTGTTTTGACAGATTTTGCCACATATTTTCTCTATGAGCCACACTTTGCGGGAAAAACTCTTTTTGGCCACTTCAAAACTGCCCATATTTCACTTGTGAGGTGAATGGGACCGGCTGAAACCTACCATCGAATGTAACTTTGAAAGTGCTGTACGACTCAAGCCACGACTTTTCAGATGAGTGGCATTTGGCTTGCTTTTGTGTAAGAAACCACACATCGTTCCTGATGGGCTTCCAACAGTAGGACCTCTCGCTTTTTAGTTGAACGTAATAGTTGCTGATTTAAGGAAACATATCCACCTTTGTCATCTTATTTCATACAGATTTTATCATGTTTTACATTTCAATGTCACTTAATTTCTAAAGGGGCAACCTGCTACTGCCCAATTTCAAACTTTCACATGTATGGTTAAATCACTGAATGTCATTAACACTACAGGAAAAGATGCAAGCTCAGCTTTTACTGGTGGAACTTGACCATTACTCTATAAACACTGATATTTGAAATACAGCTACGTTTCAAATGAACGGCATTCGACTTGCTTTGCTTCAAAAACAGGCTATTGTTTCTGCTCGGTTTCGAACCGAGGACCTTTCGCGTGTAAAGCGAACGTGATTACCACTACTCTACAGAAACTTGCCATTGACGTAGTACGGCTGTTTTGACACATCATCCCATATATATTTTCTCTAAGCCACACTTTTAAGAGATAACCCCTTTTGGCCACGTCAAAACTGCCCATATATCACTTGTGAGGTGAATTGGACAGGATGAATCCTTCTATTGGATGTAGTTTTGAAACTGCAGTACGACTCAAGCCACGACTTATCGAATGAGTGGCATTTGGCTTGCTTTGAATTGTGTGCACTATTCCGGCGAATGTGATAATACCTACAAAAATTAGAGCAGGGGAGCCAAGCAAGGCTGAAGTTGAGGATTACACTTTCTTTTAATTATCTTGGAAGGAAATTATGTAACCTTTTACCTAAACAGATCTCAACTCGTTTAAGGCTAAAAGAAAAGCTTTGTTTCTGCTCGGTTTCGAACCGAGGACCTTTCGCGTGTGAGGCGATTTCGCGTTTTCGCATGGTTGTTTCATAGATGTTCTGCGCATTTTCTCTCTTTGCAAAACCTCCCTAATGGCCAATGTTCTTTCTAACCGATCGTTTTTCACGTGCAAGGTGAATGTGAAGGCCTAAAATCTACACCTGCGTGTATCTCTGAAAGCACTTCAAGACACAAGCACATTCCATGAATGACATTTGACTCGCATTTTTGTAAAAACTTTGGATTGTTTCTGCTCGGTTTCGAACCGAGGACCTTTCGCTTGTTTGGCGAACGTGATAACCACTACACTACAGCAACATGCCTTTCACGAAATTTGGCTGTTTTTAATTCAATTCAATTTTATTTATATAGCGCTTTTCAAAAAAGTCAATTGTTTCAAAGCAGCTTTACATAAATAGAAGCAGTGAAAAGCACAGAAAAACGACAGATAGCACAACAAAATACATGATAGCATGAGCAGTTAAATTTGCTGCGGCTATGACTCAATATTATAAGTGCACGTATTACTAAAGCAACGTATAGAAGAGGAAGCTAGGTAAAGCCCAAAAAGGCTGCCTCCCCGGGGTGAAAAACCCCCTAGGAGAAAAAAAACCCCGGGCTTTTATCAGAGGAAAAATAAGTCCTAGGAGGGAAAAACCCTTGGGAGAATGGATAAGGAGATTTAGAGGAGATTAAGCGGTTCTGCCGGTGATCGTTGGTCAGGCATCAGCTGGGCATAACGTTGATGGACAGCCAGTAGATCAGAGGTGTGCCGACTTTCACATCTACCGGGACTGGGTCTGTTTGTCTCGTTGTCCTCGGGTCGAGGACGAGACAGGGAGAGAAAAACAAAATCGTATTAGCGTAGCGGCCGTTCATATGTATTGAAGTGTCCCACAGTGATGTGGTTTAACTCAGCTTAATTCCAGACAGACTAACTATTGCGGCATAATTATATTATCCACAGTTGAGGATTTAGCAAATTGAGGGCCCAATGCGAGGGTATATATGGTAAATAAGGGTCACCTTCCGATCTTTAAGAGAAAATGAAACCTGACGACCCGTTTGATTAAGGCCTAAAGCCCCACTGTCGTCGTTAATGCAGGTTCAGTGGCAAACGGGTCTATATTGTATACCATTTACAGGACCAGGAGAAAACGCCAAAAACATCGCAACCCGACCATACGTGCTAACCCGTTTGACTAAGGCCGGAAGCCCCACTGTCGTCGTTAATGCAGGTTCAGTGGCAAACGGGTCTGTATGGCATACTATTCACAAGACACACGAAAGCGCGAAAAACGCAACCCGACCATACATACCAACCCGTTTGACTAAGGCTGGAGGCCCCACTGTCGTCGTTAATGCAGGTTAAGTGTCAAACGGGTCTGTATGGCATACTATTCATAAGACTTACGATAGCGCCAAAATCGCAACCCGACCATACGTGCCAACCCGTTTGACTAAGGCTGGAGGCCCCACTGTCGTCGTTAATGCAGGTTCAGTGGCAAACGGGTATGTATGGCATACTATTCACAAGACACACGAAAGCGCGAAAAACGCAACCCGACCATACATACCAACCCGTTTGACTAAGGCTGGAGGCCCCACTGTCGTCGTTAATGCAGGTTCAGTGGCAAACGGGTCGGTATGGCATACTATTCACAAGACACACGAAAGCGCGAAAAACGCAACCCGACCATACATACCAACCCGTTTGACTAAGGCTGGAGGCCCCACTGTCGTCGTTAATGCAGGTTCAGTGGCAAACGGGTCTGTATGGCATACTATTCACAAGACTTACGATAGCGCCAAAATCGCAACCCGACCATACGTGCCAATCCGTTTGACTAAGGCTGGAGGCCCCACTGTCGTCGTTAATGCAGGTTCAGTGGCAAACGTTGGCAAACTATTTAATGCAATTCATTTTAAGTGTTCATGCAGAAAAGGTTTTTATTTATTTATTTGGTTGGTCTGTGTTATGACCGTGAGTGCTTTGTTCCGTGAAAATAACTATTGCGAGTTAAGAACCTTTACTAGACAAATTATGTGAATGCTTTGTTGAAGAGAAAAGTTTTAAGTCTAGATTTAAAATGATGGACTGTTTCTGATTCTCGGACATCGGTTGGTAAATCATTCCAGAGCTTAGGGGCCAAGTAGGAAAAGGATCTTCCACTTTTAGACACTTTTGATAGTCTAGGGATAATCAATAGGCCAGAATTTTGCGACCGTAGTGTGCGTGATGGATTGTATTCTGATAGTAATTCTCTAAGATATGAGGGTGCTAAGCCATTTAAAGCTTTGTAGGTGATTAGTGATATTTTAAATTGGATGCGATATTTAACTGGTAGCCAGTGTAAAGATGCCAGAATTGGGCTTATGTGGTCATACTTCTTAGATCGAGTAAGTACCCTTGTAGAAGCGTTTTGAACTAGCTGAAGCTTGTTGACCTGATTTGAATGGCATCCCCCGAGTAGCGAGTTACAATAGTCTATTCTAGAGGTCATAAAAGCATGAATAAGCTTCTCTCCGTCAGATGTAGACAGTATATGGCGTATTTTGAGATATTTCTAAGATGGAAGAATGCTGTGCGGCAGACGTTGGCGATATGACTATCAAAGGATAAGTTACTGTCGAACATCACACCTAAGTTCCTAACCGTGGAAGATGGCACCACAGTACAGCCATCTATGTGCAATTTGTAGTCTGACATATTTTGTTTGTAGCGATTTGGTTTAATAATAAGTACCTCTGTCTTATTGGAGTTGAGCTTAAGAAAGTTATGTGCCATCCAGTCACTAACATTGCTAATGCAGTCTTTTAGCTTAGAAAACGTGTGTGTTTCGCTGGGATGCGAGGAGATGTAAAGCTGGGTATCATCCGCATAGCAGTGAAAACTTATATTATGTTTCCTGATAATGTCTCCTAGGGGTAACATGTATAACGAGAACAGGATAGGACCTAAAACTGATCCCTGCGGTACACCGTATTTAACCAGGGAGTGATATGACTCTTCCTCATTTACATAAACAAAGTGATAGCGATTGGTTAGATATGACCTAAATCAGGCTAGCGCCTGACCACTGATACCAACATAGTTTTCTAGTCTATTGAGTAAGATTGTGTCATCTATTGTGTCAAAGGCTGCACTAAGGTCTAGTAATATAAGAATTGAGATTTCACCACGATCGGATGTTAATAGGAGGTCATTTGTAACTCTAAGCAACGCTGTCTCTGTGCTATGGTGGGGCCTGAATCCTGATTGGAACTTTTCATATGTACTATTATTTGTCAAGAATGTGCCTAACTGGCTTGCCACTACCTTTTCTAATATTTTCGAAACAAAAGGGAGATTTGAGATTGGTCTAAAGTTATTAAGTTCTCCTTGGTCAAGCTGTGGTTTTTTATTCAGCGGTTTAATAACTGCTAGTTTGAAAGCTGTTGGAACGTATCCTATTTCTAGCGATGAGTTAAAGATATTTAGAACCGGGGTTGACACTACAGGGAATACCTCTTTAAGTAGTTTTGTGGGAACGGGGTCTAATATACAGGACGATGATTTGGATGATGTGACTAGTTTAGAGAGCTCATCTATTGTAGTAGGTTTAAATGAATCAAGATGTTCGTATAGTAGTCTAGTGTTAAGTGAACTAATGGGTAGAGTGGTGGCTGCCTGGGTAGCTACAATGTTTTCCCTAATAGCCGAAATTTTGTTAGAAAAGAAGTTCATGAAGTCGTTACTATTGTGTTGAAGTTTACTATTGGTTTCTGTTTGTTCTTTGTTTCTAGTCAGTTTCGCAACTGTGCTAAAGAGGAAGCGAGGGTTATTATGATTCTCATTTATAAGCTTGCTAAGATATGTAGATCTGGCGGTTTTAATAGCCTGTCTGTAGTGTTTAACACTCTGTTTCCATGCTGCACGCCATACTTCTAACTTTGTGCTTCTATAATTTCTTTCCATTTTTCTAGCTGCCTTTTTAAGGGCTGCGGTGTGATGGTCACATCATGGAGCTGGCGGTTTTTCTTTGAATCTCTTTTTTCGAATGGGAGCAACGGCATCCAATGTGTTAGAACAGACATTGTTTAGGTTCCCTTTCAGTCAGTCACTACGACGTCACATCGTGACCGACGAATTGGGAACTCGCTTAGAGAGACCAATCTGCTTCATACTCTACTAAAACGCCAATGAACTTGGCATTGAGATATTTGCATAATGCTGGCGCCGCCCCGCCAGGTGCGTATATAAGCCACAGGTGCAAATATGGAAATTAGCTTTTTCACTTCGAAAGCCGGCATTATCTGCTACTGAGAAGCTACTCTCTGCTCTTCTGGGAACGGTTGCTGAAGTTGATTGACAAGCAGTACTAACACAGCGGACGCTCGCAGTATTCCACTGCTCTGCATATTTTTTGTTTTGAGTTTAGTGTGTGCGTTGCCTCTCCCTGTGCGCATCATCAGCTGAGCACCTAAGAGTGATTTCCCTAAAGAGTGATACTTTTAAAGACAGCCACTCTCTCGTATATTCGGAGATCAGCGTCCTTTTCAGGATAGCTTTTCCTCCGTGCGATCTTGGATGCGAGAAGTACAAGGATTCCAGTGACGGTCACGAGCGATGTCTTCGTGCTTGGGCATCGAGCACTCCGAGGCTGCGTTCGTGGAGAACTTTTGCCCTCTCTGTGAGAGCATAACCCTCTTGGATTGCGGAGACGACTGTCGTTTCTATGGGTACGACGTCCGCGCCTTTGCAGTGCTGAACGCCGCCATGGTGCGGCTGTCAAGCGCCGCGCAGGACGCTCGCATAACTACGCTGAGTAGGACGGAGGATGCGTCCTTCACCTACCGGCCTTCTCATCCTCAGCCGGTTGAGGCTCCGGTGGAGACTGCAGAGTCGTGTTCTACGATTTCTGCCGAATCCATTGGACCTCCTTCTGATCCCGTCACTTCTGCAGCATCAGAGGGGTGCCCATTTTTTCCCTCCGAGGGGGAGTCGTCCCGGAGATGGCGGCCGTGCCCGCTCGAGCGGCGGAAACGGTAGAGTTGGAGGGGTTAACCCCTCTTCGCCCGAAACCGTCCCGCCCACATGATTGGTACTTCAGAGCTGCCCGGGCCTCTACGGTCCTCACCTCCTGTGCCTGCCTTTTCCGACGGCACGAAGAGCTGACGTGATTTGCGGCCGTCTCGGCCGTTCAGCTTTCACCCCTCACCTCCCTCACCAACGGAGCCGCTATAAGGACGGGGATCCCTTCAGTAAAGCGGGGGGTTGCGTTGCAGCTGCGTTCCTGGAGGGACCACCCAACCCTTCCCTCTCGTGTTTGTATAGACAGTAGTCCGGTTACGGGCGCTGCCTATCAGGCATGCGGAGACGCGGCTTCAGCCCTGCACGCAATAACGTTGCTGCAGTGACTTTAGAGATTTACAAGGGAGGCCGCGACCTTCAATCGTGCGATGTCCACCACAGTGGTTCAAGATCGCCACTTTTGGCTGTGTCTGGCTTACATGACGGACGCAGATGAGAACAACTTCCCGAATGCTCCTGTCTCACAGACCGGCCTCTTCGGCGAGCCTGGGGAGTCGTACAGCTCCGCTGCACAGACTGAGGCGATCTCCTAGGTCGTGCCCCGGCGGAAGAGAGCTGCCCTGGTCCACCAACGCCGGCTCCTCAGTCTGCCTCTCGCCGTCGGCGTCCTGCGGCGGCCACCTCCGTTCCCCTCCTCGGACCCCATCTCGGCAGCCCAGGGGAACCGGTCGTCAGCAGCTCGCCCCGCCCGCTTAGCCGCTTCCCGTGAAAATCGGGAGTTTAAGTGGCCAGAGACGGGCGACCCGGAGTGGCAGAGGATCACTCTTCAGGAGACAGTGATTCGCTCCTTCCCCCGGTAGAGGGTCGGGTGGAAAATCCTTGGTTTGCATATGTTCCACTGGCTGTCCAGCCGGTACCCACTTAACCACACATAAAAGTGCATTCCTCTTTCCTCTCCAGGTTTCCGGAGGATCGAGAGAGCCGTGAGCGTACACCTGCTCACCCTACCTCTCCTCTATCGCCAGCGGGTGTCCTGAGGAGTCCGAGCTCTCCACTGAGGAGACCGGACCACCAGCACCCTCATTGGAGTCTGCGCTCTCCGCAGAGGAGACCAGACGACCATCATCCTCAGCGGGCTCAGGTCAGTGTCACACACGCACACATACTGTAGATGTTTATGCTGTCACAGCAGACGCACCGGCAGTCCTACCTGTCTCGCTTCGCTGCCCCACCGCGGGTACTTCGGTAGTGTCGTTAATTCTCCTCGTACGGGCCCTGGATGCTTCGCTTCAGTTCCCAGCCCGTCTCGTTGGGTTTTACGCACTATCCGCCTCGGTTACGAAATACAATTACCGGCACTCTCCCAAATTCTCGGACATTCGTTTCACTATAGTGAAAGTGTCCGATGCACATGTACTGCGTGCAAAAGTCGATGTCCTGCTGGCGAAGGACGTTTCGAGCCGGTCCCTCTTACCGAGAATGATGATAGGGTTTTTCCAGCCTTTATCTCATAGTACCCAAAATACGCGGTGGGTTACGACCGATTTATTTACGCACCGGCTCTACAAATGTGATCCTCTAGGATGATACGCCGAGGCTCGTATTTCAATATTCAGATCGGTTTGCAGCATAGACCTGTAGACGTGTACTTCATGTGTCCATCTCCCCTCGCCTTAGACCGTTTTTCGCTCTGCGTTCATGGAGTGGACATATTAATACTAAGTACACCATTCAAGCTGTCTCTCTCTCCCCGTGTCTCCATGAAAGTGCTAGTCACGGCATTAAAATCTCCGAGACAGAGAGCGTTATTCGCATTCTGCTTATATTTGCGTCAACTTATAATAGCTCGTTCTTGGCAGACGTGCGCGAACACAGAGATTTAATGTTTCAGCCTCTCGCTCGTTAAGTCATCAGGTCAACTGGGAAAAGAGCAACTTTGCCCCGTGCAGAGGATCCTTTTCTCAGTATGGAAATAGACTCGATCAACTAATTGGCGTGTTTTACAAGAGCGCGCAACCAGTTTAAACGGTTTAATTCGAGGGAAGTACGCGGTCCCTCTGAAACAATTTCAGAAGCTCCTGGACATATGGCAGCAGCTGCAGCTGTGACACTGCTCGAGCTGCTTCATATGAGACCGCCTCAGCATTGGTTTTACGATCAAGTCTCGAGGAGAGCGTGGCGCAATGGCATACACCGTGTAACCATTACACCTGCGTGTCATTTCTATTTTACCCCGTGGTCAGACCCAGCATTTCTGATAGCAAGATATGCCTCTGAGTTGGGTCTCCTGGCATTCTGTAGCACATGCGATGCCCCCAGCACGGGATGAGCAGCCACGTATGACGGGCTTGCAGTCTCAGGGGTGTGCATAGCACCCCAACTGCCGCGAGCGGTGCGCTGTATATCTGGGACTTGTACGCTCCGCTATGGAGATGCGAGGGAAGGATGTATTAGCCGACACCGACAACATTGCGACTGTTGTGCTATTTACCGTTAAGGCGGTTTTTGCGCTCTCGTCACCTGTCGCATCTCGCTCGTCATCTCCTCCTTTGGAGTCAGTGTTACGTGCCCATCAAATAAAGTATGGATCAACATAACATATAAAAGACACAGAGATTCGATGGCAGTTGAAGTGAATAATTTTAATTAAATAATAATATGCCTTGATTTAGGCAGAGCATGGTGGCAAGAATGAGCATAAAAAAAACAGAAAAACCCTCAGCCACACTATTCTTCAAAGCAGATTAAACTTGCCTGCCTCCCGTTTAAAATAAAAGACAGAGTTTTGTGTGAGTCTTCCGGGTCCTCTTTCTCCTGCTCTCCACTAATCTACACTAAATATGCAAAACCCATCACCAGTTACCACCAGCTCTAAATAAATAGGATGAACTAGAAATAACAAACATCCATTCCTTATCGGAAACATGCTTGTGAAAAACAACAGTAAATTAGGGTCTAAACAAATTCAAAAGGGAAAACAGCAGGTCGAGCCCGCACCAGAGCTAGAGGGCTCCGTCTGCCACCAGGAGCGGATGGGAAGTGAGAGAGAGCTCTACGATCTCCAAACTGGCGTCTTTAAAGCAGTTGCTCCGCCCACAATCACAGCCGACGGGGCTCCATGTGATCTGTACAGGAAATAAAGAACAGGTGGAAACAACCGCACTCAGCAGCAGTTAACCAAGTTAACCATGACCATTTAGCAACGTAACACCCCCACCCTTAAAGAACATAAATTGGGGTTTAAATCACAATATAAAATATACAAACCATTTATGTTCAACAGGGGGAAAAAAAACCCTGCTGGACTAAAAAAAATTTAAGTGCAACCAATAGTTTTCGTTTTACTTAAGCACAATTTATGTACCATATTTCCATCAAGCACGGGACAATGCATCTGCAACTACATTGTCGCGTCCTCGGATGTGCCTAATTTGCAAGTTGTACCCTTGCAAAATCAAACTCCACCGCATTAAGCGCTGATTGGAATTACGCATGCGATCGAGAAAAACCAATGGGTTGTGGTCAGTATATACCACAACCGGACATGCGGCACCTCCGACATATACCTCAAAGTGCTGAACAGCAAGCACAAGAGCAAGGGCTTCTTTTTCTATAGTTGAATAAGCACGCTGATGTAGGTTAAATTTGCGCGAAAAAAAACAAACAGGATGTTCCAAACCCTCCTTGTCATTCTGCAAGAGAACAGCCCCCGCTCCCAGATCGCTCGCATCAACGGCGAGAGAAAAGGGCAGAGAAAAATCAGGAGCAGCCAGCACAGGCGCAGTAGTCAGCAATGCTTTAACAGACTCGAAAGCCGCTTGACTCCGTGAAGTCCAATCGTAGGTCACTTTTGAACTAAGCAAATCAGTGAGGGGTGAGGCAAAAGCAGAGAAATTTTTACAGAATGACCGGTAGTAACCTACCATGCCCAAAAAACGGCGAAGTTCGCGACGAGTGGTTGGAGGAGGATAATTCAAAATCGCCTCAACTTTTGACTGGACAGGACGCACCTGCCCACGGCCAACCACTTTACCCAAATACACCACGGTGGCTTGGCCAAACTCACATTTAGCTAAATTGATGGTTAAATTAGCTTCTGATAGCTTACGAAACACAGTAGAAAGATGGGCCATATGCGAAGGCCAAGTAGCACTATAAATGACTAAGTCATCTAAATAGGCCTCGCAATTAGGCACACCCTCAAGAACGCCATTGATAAGCCTTTGAAAGGTGGCGGGAGCGTTTCGAAGCCCGAAGGCCATGACGGTGTACTGCAGGAAGTGATCGGGTGTCACAAAAGCCGAGATCTCTTTAGCACGGAGTGTCAGCGGAACTTGCCAGTAACCCTTCAATAAATCGATTTTACTGACAAATACCGCTGAGCCCAAACGATCAACGCAGTCGTCAATACGCGGTAATGGATAATTATCAGGTTTTGTAACGGCATTCACCCTCCTAAAATCCGTACAAAAACGCATGGAACCATCACTCTTTGGAACAAGCAAACAAGGCGAACTCCATGGGCTATGACTAGCTTCTGCAATGCCATTTTTCAGCATGAATTTTACCTCACTTTGCAACAACAACCTTTTGTGTGGATTTGTACGGTAAGGATGCTGTTTAATTGGACATGTAACCCCCACATCAATGTCATGTTCAATTGCCGTTGTTCGACGAGGCACATCAGGAAACAAACTCTCATTTTGTTTAATTAAGGAGATTAAATCACTGCGTTCTGATGTTGATAAATTAGACAAAAATAAATCTAAATCATTAAGAACTTCAGAATTCTTCATTCTCCCTTCAATAACCTCCATCGATGGAGTACGACCCTCATCTTCAAGAAAAGAACTCGCCACAGTACTGTGTTGTACTAACGGAGACGCATTTTCCCCTTGCCCCACAACCGCCAGTGAAGAAACAACTTCAGCACCACATGACTTGGACAGCGCCAGTTTAGTTGCGCGAGCATCTTCACGGACAGTGGAAGTACCAGGCGGGGTGAGTTCCGAGATTAAATCTTCTCCTCGATCACAGTACAGTTTTAAACGGTTAATGTGACACAGTGTGGTTTTTCTCCTTCGGTCCGGAGTAAAGATGACATAATTCAAATCATTCATTTTGCGAGCAACGCGATAAGGTCCACTATAACGAGCATGTAAAGCGGAACCCATCCCCGGAATCAGCACAAGAACTTTATCACCAGGACTGAAACTTCGGGAAACAGCCTTCTGATCAAACCTCTGTTTCATTCTCTTCTGACAAAGACCCAAATTGTCCCTAGCCAACTGACATGCACGGCTGAGCCTGTTACGCATTTTGGACACGTAATCAGTCAAACTGGAAAATTCTTTAGGCTCGGCGAGCCACGACTCTTTCAACAGCTTTAAAGGTCCGCGAACCGTATGCCCGAAAACCAGCTCTGCGGGGCTAAACCCCAAACTCTCCTGCACCACCTCGCGTACAGCAAAAAGAGCAAGCGGTACACCATCATCCCAATCACGCTGGAACTCGAGACAAAAACACTTGAGTATACTTTTCAAAGTTTGATGGAACCTTTCAAGGGCACCTTGTGACTGTGGGTGGTACGGGCTGGAAGTAACATGATGGACAGCGAGCTGACACATAGCTTGCGCAAACGCACGGGACGTAAAATTAGTACCGCGGTCAGTCTGAATGGTTTTCGGAAGGCCAAAAACAGAAAAAAAACCCATCAGGGCTTTAATGATGGCAGGAGTTGTGATTTTACGGAGCGGTATTGCCTCTGGAAATCGAGTCAAGCTACACATTATGGTGAGTAACCACTGATTCCCAGACTTTGTTCGGGGCAATGGGCCAACACAGTCTAGTATAACATGTTCAAACGGCTCAGATGTAACCGGAATCGGCTGAAAAGGCGCCGGCGGAATCACCTGGTTCGGTTTACCAGTTACCTGACATAGATGACATGTTCGGCAGTATTTCACAACATCCCTTTTAATACCTGGCCAAAAAAAATGGCGTAAAACTCTGTCAGTAGTCTTATTTACGCCGAGATGACCTGCAAAGTGATGGTCATGAGCTATACTCAAAACTTTATCCCGAAAAGAAATTGGGACAACAATTTGAAAAAGAACTCTCCACTCATCTTGCGCTGAGGCCATAAGAGGTCTCCACTTGCGCATTAAGACACCATCTCGTAAAAAATAGCCGTGCGGCGAATACTCAATGTCTTCTTCAGACATAGCTTCTGACAAAAGAGAAGACAGAGACGGGTCGATTTTCTGTTCCTGAATAAGCTGCTCTCGACTCATAGATAAATTAGGAACAGAAGAAAACGACGGTGAAGCAGAATTGAAAGATAAATCACTATCGCTAGCGAGTGAAGGTCGAGCAATAAAGGTATCACTAAGATCAAGTTGATCCTCAATTTCGTCTTTTTTTTCGTTTTTCGCTATGGCACGAGTAACCACATTACACGAAAAAACCTCAGGGAATTTGATTGACAGGTCATCAATACATAATTTTGGAAATGCATGAGACACTAGTGGGCAAGGTAAAACTTTTCCACCACACACATCGTTACCAAGCAGCACCGCTACATTTTCAACAGGCAGGGAAGGGCGTACTCCCACAGTAACTTTGCCAGTGACTAAATCAGACTCAAGAGAAATCTCATGCAGAGGGACAGTAACATAACCCATTTCAAATCCACGTACAAGAATACTATCCCCAGTAAAAGTCTCCTCACAAAAAGGCAACACATCTTGTACGATAAAGCTCTGTGAAGCGCCAGTATCACGCAGAATTTTTACAGGAATTTTTGAGCGTTCACCGGGCAAAGAAACAAAGCCATCCATTATAAAAGGCGCAAAACTGTTGTGATCATTAGTAGTATCGTCCCTACTCACAGGCAGGTTCGAAATGCACAACCCCACCTCTGGTCTACCAGAAGCTGGTGGACTCGCTACCTTATTTTTACGTTTTAGAGAATAACACTCTGCCAGAACATGACCACGTTTCTTACAGTATGCGCAGGTCGGAGCTATAACATTAGACCCCGGCGGACGCCAGTCCGAAGGGCGGCCAGAAACCGGCACAGTTTCCCTAAAAACTTTGGGCACATTTGGATGACTAGAGACGTTTTGTGAACTTTTTGAATTAGAAGGAACACGCTTATGTGTGAGTACATACTCATCCGCAAGCACAGCCGCACGGGCCGAGTCAGATTCTGATGCTCACTCACATGGGTAGCGACTATTTGAGGAAGACCGTTTTTAAAATCTTCAAGAATAATCAAATCACGAAGAGACTGAAAGGTTGTCACTTCTTGCGAACTAAGCCAGCGATCAAATAGCATTTCTTTTTCTCTAACATACTCGACATGTGTAAGAGCTTCAGGTTTATGATAATTGCGAAATTTCTGTCGATACGCCTCCGGCACAAGAGCATAAATGCGTAAAACAGCATGTTTAACTTTCTCGTAATCTGCTGCATCTTCCAGAGTTAACGAGGAATAGGCTTCCTGCGCTTTCCCAGTAAAAACACACTGTAACGTCATTGTCCAAATTTCTTTGGGCCACTTAAAGGTTGTTGCTACGCGCTCAAAATGTGCAAAAAACTTATCAACTTCGCTCTCATTAAAAGGTGGAACAAGGCGAATGTTACGAGTTATGTCAAATTGATCTTGCCTAACTGAAACACCAGCCTCCCGAGCCTTCAGCTCGAGCTCTTTGATGCGTAATGCTTGCGCAAACTCAAGATCTTTCAATCTAAATTCATGTTCCCTCTTCTCCCGTTCTCGTACTGTCTGTCTATCAGCCTCTAATCTAGTCTTTTCGCGTTCCCATTCAATTTCCTTCTCTCTTAACTGTAAACGTTTCAATTCTAGCGTTGCTTTGCTAGGGGAAGGTGGAGGTTCAGTAGGAAAACGCTTACCATCAGGTAATGCAGCTGCATCCGAAGACACTTTCAAAAATACTCCAAGTTCTCGTAAAGCTTCCAAAAGCCTATCCTGAAGTTCAGTCTTGGAAGGGTTACCACTCACCTCAAGTTTATAGTGGCCAGCAATTCTAACAAGATCATCACGCGTAGCAGTTAAGAAAATCTCCTGTGAAGGAGCCAGAATAAAGGCATCTAAATTAAACATTGCGAAAAATACCAAATAGGTCCACCCTAAACGAGAGAGTTAAAAAAAAAAACACTAAAAACTATCACCGAAAATCCATGGCATAATTAACAAAAAGGCGATCACAACAAACTAATGCGCACTCACAGCGCGCAGTGCGACCACCACAGAAAAAGATTTTCACTAAATGAAAATCGGACTTCAAAAATGCCAAAAAAAAATATATTGACAAATATAGGTTGTTCAAAACCCGGCTAAACGAGCCCCCATTTATATGTTACGTGCCCATCAAATAAAGTATGGATCAACATAACATATAAAAGACACAGAGATTCGATGGCAGTTGAAGTGAATAATTTTAATTAAATAATAATATGCCTTGATTTAGGCAGAGCATGGTGGCAAGAATGAGCATAAAAAAAACAGAAAAACCCTCAGCCACACTATTCTTCAAAGCAGATGAAACTTGCCTGCCTCCCGTTTAAAATAAAAGACAGAGTTTTGTGTGAGTCTTCCGGGTCCTCTTTCTCCTGCTCTCCACTAATCTACACTAAATATGCAAAACCCATCACCAGTTACCACCAGCTCTAAATAAATAGGATGAACTAGAAATAACAAACATCCATTCCTTATCGGAAACATGCTTGTGAAAAACAACAGTAAATTAGGGTCTAAACAAATTCAAAAGGGAAAACAGCAGGTCGAGCCCGCACCAGAGCTAGAGGGCTCCGTCTGCCACCAGGAGCGGATGGGAAGTGAGAGAGAGCTCTACGATCTCCAAACTGGCGTCTTTAAAGCAGTTGCTCCGCCCACAATCACAGCCGACGGGGCTCCATGTGATCTGTACAGGAAATAAAGAACAGGTGGAAACAACCGCACTCAGCAGCAGTTAACCAAGTTAACCATGACCATTTAGCAACGTAACACAGAAGCATCTGAGGTCCCTTCGTGCCATTCACATTCCGGGTTCGCTCAATACAGCGGCAGACGCGCTTTCCCGGGCTGCGCGCCCCGGAGAATGGCGACTCCACCCCCAGACGGTCCAGCTAATTTGGAATAAGTTCGGTCGTGCGCAGATAGATCTATTTGCGTCACCGGACGATACCCACTGTCGCCTGTTTTATTCACTAACCAAGTGCAGCCTCGGCGTGGATGCGCTGACACACAGCTGGCCGCGGGGAATGCGCAAATACGCATTCACTCCAGTGAGCTTAATCGCACAGACACTGTGCAAAGTCAGGCAGGACGAGGAGAGCCTTTTATTAGTCGCCCCGTACTGGACGACCAGGAATTGGTTTTCAGAGTTAATGCTCCTCGCGACAGCCCCTCCCTGGCGAATTCCCCTGAGGAAGGACTTTCTTTCTCAAGGAAGGGGCACATTTTGGCACCCGCGCCCCGACCTTTGCGATTTCCATGTATGGTCGTTGAGCGCGCGCAAGGTTTAGGTGATTTATCGCAAGCGGTATCTAACACCATCGACGCGGTACGAGCACCGTCCACAAGACGGGCTTACGCGCTTAAATGAAACCCTTTTTCGTCACCTGGTGCTCTTCACAACGCGAGGACCCCAGAGAATGCTTAACATTGTGCTTTTATATCTTCAACATAGGTTAGATGGTAGGATGTCCCTCCGCCATTAAAGTTGATATCGCCTCTATTTCTGCTCATCACTCGCTTATTAACGGCAGATCAGTTGGCCAGCATGATTTGGTTATTAGATTTTAAGAGGCGCTCGCAGGCTAAACCCCTCGCGCCCTCCCTCTATTCCTCCTGAGACCTGTCCATGGTGCTGAAGCCCTACAGGTCCCCCGTTCGGTCCTTTGCAGTCTGCGAGTCTGAAGTTTTTATCAATGAAAACTCAGACCCTGCTAGCATTGGCCTCCGTGAGGCGAGTAAGGGATTTATATGCATTCTCTGTTGACGATTCGTGCCTTCAGTTTGGTCCCGCTGTCTCACTGAGACCCAGACCAGGCTACGTGCCCAAAGTTCCCACCACTCCCTTCAGAGATCAGGTGGTGAGCTTGCAAGCGCTGCCCCCGGAGGAGGCAGACCCAACCATGGCTTTATTATGTCCCATACGAGCTCTACGCCTCTACGTGGATCGCACACAAAGCCTCAGGACCTCAGACCAGCTCTTTGTTTGTTACGGTGGTCAGCAGAGAGGGAAAGCTGTCACTAAGCAGAGGATGTCTCATTGGATAGTTGTTATTATCGCCCTTGCTTATAATCTGCAGGGCATTCCGTGTCTATTTAATTTGAGAGCTCACTCTACTAGAAGTGTTGCCTCATTTTGGGCACTCGCTCGTGGTTGCTCGCTAACAGACATCTGCAGAGCTGCTGGTTGGGCGACACCTAATACGTTCATTAGATTTTAGTGTTCGTGTCGAGCCTGTCTCCTCTCGTGCCCTTTCCTCGTTAGGGGAAGCACAGAGAACAGGCTCGCAGGTCGGCTTGCAGCCTCAGACTGCTGCTCCAAACTGAGCTCAGTATGGAAGGCCATCAAGGCAAAAATGCGTAATAATTTGTTTTGCCTTCCTCCGCTGCCTTGGCAGCCTGATGTTGCGGATCATCCGCTGCCAGCCTCTCACTAGCTGCATCCTCGCGAACCTGTGTTTGGCTCGGGCATCCACATTGCGTCCCACCGGGTTCCTTTGTGAGTGTTTTCCGTGGGGTTAATCCTACCAGCCCACGTTTCCCTCAGCAGAGCACTGCTTTGCTTACACAGCCACGGCTGTCATTTATACCTCAACTACGGTTGACTTTCGCCCACCAATAGCCCTTAACGAGGCGGTGGCTTCCGCAGCGTCCCTATACTGCTCAGATAGGGCGCTTCCCAGTCGCTGGCACTACTGTGGGGTTAAAGGAACATCTAGTGCCCGGCCTTCTGCCTTAAAACCTAATTCTCCTTATCCTTAAGTGGAACCGGAGGGCTTTACGCAGACACTGGAAGAGGTCAGCCCTCAGTGGCGTTTTGGTAAGGATTCCCAATTCGTCGGTCACAACGTGACGTCGTAGTGACCGACTGAAAGGGAACGTCTCAGTTACGTATGTAACCCTCGTTCCCTGAAGGAAGGGAACGGAGACGTCACGTCCCGTTGCCACAGGGCTGCTCCCTGCTGTTTATCGGCCGGTCACACTTTCCGGCTTTCTCAGCGAAATGAAGCTAATTTTCATATTTGCACCTGTGGCTTATATACGCACCTGGCGGGGCGGCGCCAGCATTATGCAAATATCTCAATGCCAAGTTCATTGGCGTTTTAGTAGAGTACGAAGCAGATTGGTCTCTCTAAGCGAGTTCCCAATTCGTCGGTCACGACGTGACATCTCCGTTCCCTTCCTTCAGGGAACGAGGGTTACATACGTAACCGAGACGTTTTCTATTACAATATCTAGATCTTCAGGATTATCTGCTACATGTTTCATTTGGGACAGGTCTGGAAGAGTGCTAATAAAGCTATCTTTAGTGGTCGAAATTATTGTTCTGGCTAGTCGGTAGCATGTTGTGGACAGCAGAGAGGGAAAGCTGTCACTAAGCAGAGGATGTCTCATTGGATAGTTGTTATTATCGCCCTTGCTTATAATCTGCAGGGCATTCCGTGTCTATTTAATTTGAGAGCTCACTCTACTAGAAGTGTTGCCTCATTTTGGGCACTCGCTCGTGGTTGCTCGCTAACAGACATCTGCAGAGCTGCTGGTTGGGCGACACCTAATACGTTCATTAGATTTTAGTGTTCGTGTCGAGCCTGTCTCCTCTCGTGCCCTTTCCTCGTTAGGGGAAGCACAGAGAACAGGCTCGCAGGTCGGCTTGCAGCCTCAGACTGCTGCTCCAAACTGAGCTCAGTATGGAAGGCCATCAAGGCAAAAATGCGTAATAATTTGTTTTGCCTTCCTCCGCTGCCTTGGCAGCCTGATGTTGCGGATCATCCGCTGCCAGCCTCTCACTAGCTGCATCCTCGCGAACCTGTGTTTGGCTCGGGCATCCACATTGCGTCCCACCGGGTTCCTTTGTGAGTGTTTTCCGTGGGGTTAATCCTACCAGCCCACGTTTCCCTCAGCAGAGCACTGCTTTGCTTACACAGCCACGGCTGTCATTTATACCTCAACTACGGTTGACTTTCGCCCACCAATAGCCCTTAACGAGGCGGTGGCTTCCGCAGCGTCCCTATACTGCTCAGATAGGGCGCTTCCCAGTCGCTGGCACTACTGTGGGGTTAAAGGAACATCTAGTGCCCGGCCTTCTGCCTTAAAACCTAATTCTCCTTATCCTTAAGTGGAACCGGAGGGCTTTACGCAGACACTGGAAGAGGTCAGCCCTCAGTGGCGTTTTGGTAAGGATTCCCAATTCGTCGGTCACAACGTGACGTCGTAGTGACCGACTGAAAGGGAACGTCTCAGTTACGTATGTAACCCTCGTTCCCTGAAGGAAGGGAACGGAGACGTCACGTCCCGTTGCCACAGGGCTGCTCCCTGCTGTTTATCGGCCGGTCACACTTTCCGGCTTTCTCAGCGAAATGAAGCTAATTTTCATATTTGCACCTGTGGCTTATATACGCACCTGGCGGGGCGGCGCCAGCATTATGCAAATATCTCAATGCCAAGTTCATTGGCGTTTTAGTAGAGTACGAAGCAGATTGGTCTCTCTAAGCGAGTTCCCAATTCGTCGGTCACGACGTGACATCTCCGTTCCCTTCCTTCAGGGAACGAGGGTTACATACGTAACCGAGACGTTTTCTATTACAATATCTAGATCTTCAGGATTATCTGCTACATGTTTCATTTGGGACAGGTCTGGAAGAGTGCTAATAAAGCTATCTTTAGTGGTCGAAATTATTGTTCTGGCTAGTCGGTAGCATGTTGTGGATTGAGTGATCCTATCTAGAAGTACAGTGTATGACACAAGGTAATGGTCAGAAACTGCATCACTCTGAGGTGATATTTCGACGTCATTAATATTGAGTCCGAGTGACAGAATTAAGTCTAATGTGTGCTTACGAGTATGCGTTGGCCCTGTCACGTTTTGTCTAATATTGAGAGAATTTAGAACATCTATAAACGCACGTCCTAATGCGTCTTTTGGGTTATCCACATGGACATTAAAATCACCAACAATAAGAGCTTTATCTACAGTGACTACAAGCTCAGATAGGAAATCTGCTATTTCTTTAAGGAAATCTGCATGGTGGCCCGGTGGTCTATAGATTTGTGACGTCACGCTGAACAGATCCTGCATCGTAGCTCCGTCGAGTTCATCATCTAAAAGCTTCTTTTTACCATCTTATTCCTATTTATATAATATAACTTATTAGTTTTACATAGGAATACTTTACCGTGACGATTATTGAGCAGTACTACCACGTGAAACTATTTATCACTAATAAACACCCAGTGTTAGCTTATAGCCCGCTAGCATCCACACGGTGGAGGCTGAAGCTAGCTTTTTCCGATCTAATGGCGGATTCATCTGATATATGCTTTTCTGACCTATCCTCACCTGAGCGGGAAGCTGTGGAGGAGTTGTTTCCCGGTTTTAGCAGATCCAAGGCGAGGTACAGCGCCCACTTCACCCTGCCTTCCGACGTCCACAAGCGAGCAACAAACATGCATTCCACGCGATGCAGCTTCACGGACCGTGAACGACATGAAAGCGATCGGGAAGCTGTGGAGGAACCGCTGCCCGGCCTTCGCAGATTCAGCAAGCCAAACATCACCCTGGACCCAGACGTTCGCAGGCGACCGAGGCGTGTCACCACCGAACACCCCACGCGATGCAGCTCCGGGGACCGCATGAAAATGCTAAGACTCCGCTTGTTATTGTAACATGTACTACTTGCCACATGTATAGTTTAGCTTCTGCTGTTAGCATTTCAACTGTATCTGTTCCCCGAACAAATAAATACAGGGCACCGCTTGTTACATCTGGTACAAATCTGATTCAAATAAAATTAGAAAACAATACATTAACAGATGAATCTCGAATGTTAAAATTCGGCCTTCTTAACATTAGATCGCTTACCAATAAAGAACCTATTGTCAATGAAATAATTACAGACCAAAACTTAGATGTACTCTGTTTAACAGAAACCTGGCATAAAGCAGACGACTACATTAGTTTAAATGAATCCACCCCACAAGACTATTATTATAAACATGAACCTCGATTAAAGGGGAGAGGGGGTGGTGTAGCTACAATATACAACACAATTTTTAAAGTAAACCAAAAATCTGAGCTAAAATTTAAATCATTTGAAGTAATGTTGTTAAATATGGAAATAGCTGATCCTAACCACAAACAGCTTTCTTTTGCTTTAGCGACAATCTATAGACCACCGGGCCACCATGCAGATTTCCTTAATGAAATAGCAGATTTCCTATCTGAGCTTGTAGTCACTGTAGATAAAGCTCTTATTGTTGGTGATTTTAATGTCCATGTGGACAACCCAAAAGACGCGTTAGGACGTGCGTTTATAGATGTTCTAAATTCTCTCAATATTAGACAAAACGTGACAGGGCCAACGCATACTCGTAATCACACATTAGACTTAATTCTGTCACTCGGACTCAATATTAATGACGTCGAAATATCACCTCAGAGTGATGCAGTTTCTGACCATTACCTTGTGTCATACACTGTACTTCTAAATAGGATCACTCAATCTACAACATGCTACCGACTAGCCAGAACAATAATTTCCACCACTAAAGATAGCTTTATTAGCACTCTTCCAGACCTGTCCCAAATGAAACATGTAGCAGATAACTGTGACGATTTAGATATTGAAATAGAAAACCTAAACAATGTCTGTTCTAACACATTGGATGCCGTTGCTCCCATTCGAAAAAAGAGATTCAAAGAAAAACCGCCAGCTCCATGGTATGACCATCACACAGCAGCCCTTAAAAAGGCAGCAAGAAAAATGGAAAGAAATTATAGAAGCACAAAGTTAGAAGTATGGCGCGCAGCATGGAAACAGAGTGTTAAACACTACAGACAGGCTATTAAAACCGCCAGATCTACATATCTTAGCAAGCTTATAAATGAGAATCATAATAACCCTCGTTTCCTCTTTAGCACAGTTGCGAAACTGACTAGAAACAAAGAACAAACAGAAACCAATAGTAAACTTCAACACAATAGTAACGACTTCATGAACTTCTTTTCTAACAAAATTTCGGCTATTAGGGAAAACATCGTAGCTCCCCAGGCAGCCACCACTCTACCCATTAGTTCACTTAACACTAGACTACCATACGAACATCTTGATTCATTTAAACCTACTACAATAGATGAGCTCTCTAAACTAGTCACATCATCCAAATCATCGTCCTGTATATTAGACCCCGTTCCCACAAAACTACTTAAAGAAGTATTCCCTGTAGTGTCAACCCCGGTTCTAAACATCTTTAACTCATCACTAGAAATAGGATACGTTCCAACAGCTTTCAAACTAGCAGTTATTAAACCGCTGATTAAAAAACCACAGCTTGACCAAGGAGAACTTAATAACTTTAGACCAATCTCAAATCTCCCTTTTCTTTCGAAAATATTAGAAAAGGTAGTGGCAAGCCAGTTACGCACATTCTTGACAAATAATAGTACATATGAAAAGTTCCAATCAGGATTCAGGCCCCACCATAGCACAGAGACAGCGTTGCTTAGAGTTACAAATGACCTCCTATTAACATCTGATCGTGTTGAAATCTCAATTCTTATATTACTAGACCTTAGTGCAGCATTTGACACAATAGACCACAGAATCCTACTCAATAGACTAGAAAACTATGTTGGTATCAGTGGTCAGGCGCTAGCCTGGTTAAGGTCATATCTAACCAATCGCTATCACTTTGTTTATGTAAATGAGGAAGAGTCATATCACTCCCTGGTTAAATACGGTGTACCGCAGGGATCAGTTTTAGGTCCTATCCTGTTCTCGTTATACATGTTACCCCTAGGAGACATTATCAGGAAACATAACATAAGTTTTCACTGCTATGCGGATGATACCCAGCTTTACATCTCCTCGCATCCCAGCGAAACACACACGTTTTCTAAGCTAAAAGACTGCATTAGCGATGTTAGTGACTGGATGGCACATAACTTTCTTAAGCTCAACTCCAATAAGACAGAGGTACTTATTATTTGAACTACAAACATAATATGTCAGATTACAAATTGCACATAGATGGCTGTACTGTGGTGCCATCTTCCACGGTTAGGAACTTAGGTGTGATGTTCGACAGCAACTTATCCTTTGATAGTCATATCGCCAACGTCTGCCGCACAGCATTCTTCCATCTTAGAAATATCTCAAAAATACGCCATATGCTGTCTACATCTGACGCAGAGAAGCTTATTCATGCTTTTATGACCTCTAGAATAGACTATTGTAACTCGCTACTCGGGGGATGCCATTCAAATCAGATCAACAAGCTTCAGCTAGTTCAAAACGCTTCTGCAAGGGTACTTACTCGATCTAAGAAGTATGACCACATAAGCCCAATTCTGGCATCTTTACACTGGCTACCAGTTAAATATCGCATCCAATTTAAAATATCACTAATCACCTACAAAGCTTTAAATGGCTTAGCACCCTCATATCTTAGAGAATTACTATCAGAATACAATCCATCACGCACACTACGGTCGCAAAATTCTGGCCTATTGATTATCCCTAGACTATCAAAAGTGTCTAAAAGTGGAAGATCCTTTTCCTACTTAGCCCCTAAGCTCTGGAATGATTTACCAACCGATGTCCGAGAATCAGACACAGTCGATCATTTTAAATCTAGACTTAAAACTTTTCTCTTCAACAAAGCATTCGCATAATTTGTCTAGTAAAGGTTCTTAACTCGCAATAGTTATTTTCACGGAACAAAGCACTCACGGTCATAACACAGACCAACCAAATAAATAAATAAAAACCTTTTCTGCATGAACACTTAAAATGAATTGCATTAAATAGTTTGCCACCGTTTGCCACTGAACCTGCATTAACGACGACAGTGGGGCTTCCGGCCTTAGTCAAACGGTTTGGCACGTATGGTCGGGTTGCGATTTTGGTGCTTTCGTGTGTCTTGTGAATAGTATGCCATACAGACCCGTTTGCCACTGAACCTGCATTAACGACGACAGTGGGGCCTCCAGCCTTAATCAAACGGGTTGGTATGTATGGTCGGGTTGCGTTTTTCGCGCTTTCGTGTGTCTTGTGAATAGTATGCCATACATACCCGTTTGCCACTGAACCTGCATTAACGACGACAGTGGGGCCTCCAGCCTTAGTCAAACGGGTTGGCACGTATGGTCGGGTTGCGATTTTGGCGCTATCGTAAGTCTTATGAATAGTATGCCATACAGACCCGTTTGCCACTGAACCTGCATTAACGACAACAGTGGGGCCTCCAGCCTTAGTCAAACGGGTTGGTATGTATGGTCGGGTTGCGTTTTTCGGGCTTTCGTGTGTCTTGTGAATAGTATGCCATACAGACCCGTTTGCCACTGAACCTGCATTAACGACGACAGTGGGGCCTCTCAGCCTTAGTCAAACGGGTTGGCACGTATGGTCGGGTTGCGATTTTGGCGCTATCGTAAGTCTTATGAATAGTATGCCATACAGACCCGTTTGCCACTGAACCTGCATTAACGACGACAGTGGGGCTTCCGGCCTTAGTCAAACGGGTTAACACGTATGGTCGGGTTGCGATGTTTTTGGCGTTTTCTCCTGGTCCTGTAAATGGTATACAATATAGACCCGTTTGCCACTGAACCTGTATTAACGACGACAGTGGGGCTTTAGGCCTTAGTCAAACGGGTCGTCAGGTTTCATTTTCTCTTAAAGATCGGAAGGTGACCCTTATTTACCATATATACCCTCGCATTGGGCCCCCAATTTGCTAAATCCTCAACTGTGGATAACATAATTATGCCGCAATATTTAGTCTGACTGGAACTAAGCTGAGTTAAACCACATCACTGTGTGACACTTCAATACATATGAACGGCCGCTACGCTAATACGATTTTGTTTTTCTCTCCCTGTCTCGTCCTCGACCCGAGGACGAGACAAACAGACCCAGTCCCGGTAGATGTGAAAGTCGGCACACCTCTGATCTACTGGCTGTCCTTCAACGTTATGCCCAGCTGATACCTGACCAATGATCACCGGCAGAACCGCTTAATCTCCGCTAAATCTCCATTTCCGTTCTCCCAAGGGTTTTTCCCTCCTAGGACTTATTTTTCCTCGGATAAAAGCACGGGGTTTTTTTTTCTCCTAGGGGGTTTTTCACCCCGGGGAGGCAGCCTTTTTGGGCTTTACCTAGCTTCCTCTTCTATACGTTGCTTTAGTAATACATGCAATTATAATATTGAGTCATAGCCGCAGCAAATTTAACTGCTCATGCTTTCATGTATTTTGTTGTGCTATCTGTCGTTTTCTGTGCTTTTCACTGCTTCTATTTATGTAAAGCTGCTTTGAAACAATTGACTTTTGTGAAAAGCGCTATATAAATAAAATTGAATTGAATTGAATTGAATAGATTGTCGCTAAGGCAAAAGAAAGCTGTTTGTGGTTACGATCAGTTATTTCCATATTTAACAACATTACTTCAAATGATTTAAATTTTAGCTCAGATTTTTGGTTTACTTTAAAAATTCCTTCTCAGTTAACCTTAATACTTCAATACACTTAGTGCATGTAAACCCCTCTATGCTAACAGCAGAAGCTAAACTATACATGTGGCAAGTAGTACATGTTACAATAACAAGCGGAGTCTTAGCGTTTTCATGCTGGGCGATGGCGTCTTCGTTTACCCGAACGCGGTCCCCGGAGCTGCATCGCGTGGGGTGTTCGGTTGTGACACGCCTCGGTCGCCTGCGAATGTCTGGGGCCAGGGTGATGTGGGGCTTGCTGAATCTGCGAAGGCCGGGCAGCGGTTCCTCCACAGCTTCCCGATCGCTTTCATGTTGGGCGATGGCGTCTCCGTTCAGTCGTTCACGGTCCGTGAAGCTGCTTCGCGTGGAATGCTCGTTTGTTGCGCGCCTCGATCGCTTGTGGACGTCGGAAGGCAGGGTGAAGTGGGCGCTGTACCTCGCGTTGGATCTGCTAAGACCGGGAAACAACTCCTCCACAGCTTCCCACTCAGGTGAGGACAGGTCAGAAAAGCATATATCAGATGAATCCGCCATTAGATCGGGAAATGCTAGCTTCAGCCTCCACCGTTTGTGGATGCTAGCGGGCTATATGCTAACACTGGGTGTTTATTAGTGATAAATAGTTTCACGTGGTAGTACTGCTCAATAATCGTCACGGTAAAGTATTCCTATGTAGAACTAATAAGTTATATTATATAAATAGGAATAAGATGGTAAAAAAAGGATTTTAGATGATGAACTCGACGGAGCTACGATGCACGATCTGTTCACATGACGTCACAAACCGGATGTCACAAAAAAGAGTCCTCCTCTCAGAGTCCAACCCAACTCCTGTCGAAGTCTGTTAATACCTCAATAAGGATGGTGAGAGACTGATTGGATGCCTGAGTAAAATGAGTCCACCCCCATGTCTCTGTGACACTGTGCTGCAAAGATATCCATCTGGGCATTTTATAATGGCAGTCTATGGTAGATGTTGCTAGGGTGCCCAAAATGGTTGCTAGTGGCGTGGCTTGATAGCTCAATAAGGATCCTAAGGGACTGATTGGATGCCTGAGTAAAATGAGCCCACCCCCATGTCTCTATGACACTGCGCTGCAAAGATATCCCATCCGGGACGTTTTTAGTTCCTTATATGGGCATGATTCCTGCCCCATTATAAGTCTATGGGGAAATTTGGGGACCTCTTACACCCCAGGGCTACAACTTACAGCCCATTGTGAGGTATGTTCTTACAGAGCCTGCCAGCCTCTTCAAATGTGGCAAGTCACAAGTTTCTGTGAAATCCTAGGTCTGAGCTACGACTCGTCAAAGTTTGTCGCAATGTTAAGTCTATGGGATTTTTCGGCTGCTTTTTCGCCCCTGGGGCGAAGACCGTACCCCCGATCGCTTATAAAAGTTATAGCACACTATTCCCGAATAGTCCGCACGTTTGAGAGTTTGAATGAAGTTTCTAAGTTAAACGGTTCGAGCCGTATTAATTGCGGAAATTTGGTTGGAAGAATAATAATAATAATAAAAAGCCCAGTAAGAACAGTACAGCGCATTTTCAATGCACTGTAATAAAACTTCTAAATATACCTGTGTGTGTGTACACGTGTGCGCGTGCGCGCTTGTGTATGTATGTACAGTATGTGCGTGAGTTTTTAATTTAAAATGTCTTAACTCGGAAGGATCTGGAACACAGGTCATTTCATCTGAGATCAATCCGCACCTTACAGCAGGAATCACTCTCTGTTTTACACAAGGACACAAGTCATCAGCCGTTTCCTCAAGTTCACGTCAGGTAAGTGTTTGTAAATAAATGTTAATTCTAGACTATATTAATTGGCAAAGACGCAAATACTCGACGTTTTTGTAAAGATATAAGTTATATAAAGGTGTGTTATGTTATGTGTCCGAGTTAAAGTGGAGCTATTTTAGTTAAGATTACCGGACAGGGTTTATTACTCCGTCTTAATTATAATTGGGACATTTTTACAAACAAACCTTATAAAATACAATACTGGCGTGCATTTTGAGACAAAACAATATCACTCATATGTTAATGTCAGTATTTTAGTCAGTGATAAGTCCTGTCCGAGAAAACCGCCCAATAGTGTTTATTCAATTACGTGTGATGAGGGAAATTTGGCAATTTTAGGGTATAAAGTCTTTCACCGTCAAGCTTTATAATATTAAACATCTATTTATGTATGTATTTATATTCCTCTGTTTATCAAACCAGAGCGGTGATGATGTGGAGAGAGGCAGACCAGAGGGTTACATGGCGAAAGAAGTTCTGCTAAATGGAAGTCCTGCAGATGTTCTGACTGACTTTGGAGTGCTTTTGGAGTGTTTTATGCCCTCTATTTAGAGAAGACTTAATTCTGTATGTTCAGTTTGTATGATAAGTGAATAAAGCTTTTGTTTTTATGTGACTGAAGTTAATAATTTGTTAACAACACCAGCATAAATTATTTGATAAATCATTTTAAAAAGTTTATTAAGTATTCCCAAATAATAAATATTAATTGAAGTAACACATAAAACATTGAGTAAATACTTAAAATTTAATTGACAGAGTCTTTGCTGTAAGTTTTTAAAGATTCAACTGATTAAAACATTTTAGTTTAATGAGCTATAAAGCTAGTTGAGCAAACATACTTTTTTATATTTGAGTCAAAATTGGGCCAATTAAAAAACATTAATCCAGGTAACACTTTGGAGTCAGAAATTGAGTGAACGTATAATTTCTGTGGAACTAGTTACTAAAAAATAATTCATTGAGCCAACAATTAATTTTTTACAGTGTATGACTTTCTCCATTCCTCGGTGTGGCCCTTATACTCTGTTGTATAAAATACACATTTCATATAAATATAAAAGCACAAAGTGTAACACCATGTTTCTTTATATATATTGAATAAGGACAAAACAAAGCAGGTAAACCATCAGCTCCTTCGAAACTGGAGTCACACAGTGACTCTACAAGATGGAAAGCACAGAATCAAAGCATATGACACAGCCAAAGGATAAATACACATTCAAAGGTCTGTATATAACACACCCTGCATATCTGCACACTGAAATAAATGCAGGACAAATCCATACACATTAACTGAACAGACAATTTCAGACAACTGAAAACAAGACAATTAATGGATGCAGTAGCCTCCCTGCAAGCTTGTATTACAAACAGTATACACACAGTATACAGCACAAACATCAAAAGAGGCCAAATCAAAAAAAAAAAAACTAACAAAATTGAAAGCACACATACTAACTAAAATAATTCAACACATATTGGTCCCTCAGCAGCCGACCACTGTTGTCATCAGGGAAGATTTCCGGATTGTCCCAGTCCATGGCCGGCGGCACTCTGGGTGCCTTCTCCTTCCTCAGGCAGGCCACATTGTGGAGGACACCACAAGCCACAGTAATGTCACATGCCCTCACAGGGCTGACCCTTAATTTGTGAAAGCAGTGAGAGCGTGCCTTCAGAAGGCCAAAGGTCATTTCAACTCTGGCCCTAGCATGGGCATAGTTGTAGGCCTGCTGTGCTTCCTGGCAGTCTTTGAAAGGTTTCAGGAAAAAAGGCTGGCAGCCATACCCCCTCCCAGCAACACACCAGAGAATTCACCTGTCAACACAAAATCTCATCATTACTACCTCATAAACACAGTGATATTGTTGACACAGCCATGATGTAAAAAGTGGTTATTAATAGGGGTTGTGTGGCTCACCTTGTGATAGGTGCCGATAGATTTCAGAGGTCCGAAAGATTCTGGAGTCATGGACTGAGCCAGGCCATTTGCCAGTGTTCAATGGAAAAGATCAAAAAGTTATGTTCACCTGAACATTAATGCTGTAAAAAGATTTCATATTTACAAAATCTGCCTCATGGGCACCTGAGGGGGCTTTTATCCTTATGTGTGTGCAGTCCAGTGCACCAATGACACTGGGTCCTGTAAAAGAAATGAGATTTTGTGATGGCTCCAAATGATGACTCCTCACCTGAATAGTACTTTCACAAGTTTGACATGATACCTTATGCCTTTTGGAATCCAGAGAGATGGTCTCCTCATCATCATCGCCGTTATGTGCTGATGAAATGGGGCCTTGACCCCATCACATTTAATCGGATTCATATTGAAGCTAGTAGACAAGACATGCCAGGCCTACAGTATGCCTTTGATGGAGTACTCACTGGTTCAGCATCGTCAGGTGCTCGTGCTGGTGGCTTTAACAGTAACACAGTGCTGCCAGACACTGCAAGGCAATAGGCAAACCAAAGTCAGACAGTCCAAATAGATTCAATATGAATGGGATTGTGTCCCATGTAGAGATGGAAGAACATACCTTGTATGAAGCGGGTGGCATCTTGGGAAGGACCTATGCTTGTCTCTTTTCCCCCAGGGATCCCCTCCAACAGGCCTGCCTTTATTTAGCTGCAAAGCTGGCCTCTGCTGGGGTGAGGTCAGCTTTTGGTGACCCACCACCCGTGCCTTGTCTCTGGGTATTCTTTTTCACTGCTAAAACAGTAAAGACAATGTGTAAGCAGGCACCTTCTGAGTACAATCTATGCTTGTGCATTATTAAGTATTAGTCAGGGCCCTTACCATTCTGCAGATTTTGATTTTGACCTGCTGCCATGTCCGTTTTGGCCCCATCATGTTTAATCTACATCACACACACACACACACACCACACACAAAAAGAGAGACTTTCTTTATCACACAAGAACATTCAATGGAGTCACACTGCAAAAAAAATTACTTGCTTTGTATTTTTGTCTTGTTTTCAGTTAAAATATCAAAAAATTCTTAAATTAAGATGCATTTTCTTGATGAGCAAAATGACCTAGGAAAATAAGCAAAAAATCTGCCATTGGAATAAGAAAAATTGTTTTAAATTGTTTATGAAAAAGTATATTTCAAGAAAACTTTTAATACATCTTAATTTAAGAATTTTTTTATATTTTTACTGAAAACAAGACAAAAACACTAAGAAAGTCATTTTTGCAGTGCAATGAGCAAGTGACCTTGGGTCCTTTAAATTAAATTGATTATTATTAATAGCTCATCTATTTATTCAATTCAATTTTATTTATAAAGCGCTATTCACAGTTGTTTCATTGTTTCAAAGCAGCTTTACATTAATAAAAGCAGAAAAAAGAAAAAAACAGTGGACAACATAAGCAGCGGAGTACATAATGAGTGTAGTTATAATGTAAGGCTTTCATAATAATTTACTGAAGCCTTATCCAGTGTAATGGAGTTACTTTACACAATTTCACTCATATTTGCAGTCCATTTCAATAAAAAAAATTAACCGTTTCATAATCAGAGTACAATTGCGTTTTTGGAGATGTGAATTAAATATTTTAATTGTAATAGTGATGTTTTTAGCGGAGCGGTGAGTGTGTAATTGTGCACTACTAACACATTCAGGCGGTTTGCAATAATATGCCACGCTTTTTCTCTTTGCTTTATCACTGTGGCGGTGTTGCCTTTCTTTTTAATTATGTCTTTTACCTCCTCGTATGGATTTGTGCCTCTGATGGGGAAAAGAACGCCGCTCCAGTTGCCATGGTGAATCGGTGAATCTGTGATCGGTGGCGGGGTGTAGTTGAGTGAGCCGTGAGCGCGCACCTATCCAGGATTGGTTTCACCTGGCTTGATGAATCTGTGTCTGATCATCCTGGCTTGGTTTTTGTGCAACGAATTAAGCCTGGACGCACTTGTTTTGGCTTCATTGAGCTCAGCTCAGTGATTTATACTGGATGTCTTACTTCTACTTTTGAGCAACAGGCCCCCGAACTCAAAAATGTGGAGGATGGAGTGGCCTTTTATTGTGGCAAGCCTAAGGCACACCTGTGCAATAATCATGCTGACTAATCAGCATCTCTATATGCCACACCTGTGAGGTGGATGGATTATCTCAGCAAAGGAGAAGTGCTCACTTACACAGATTTAGACAGTTTTGTGAGCAATATGAGACAAATAGGCCTTTTGTGTAAATAGAAAAAGTCTTTGAAGATCTTTGAATTCAGCTCATGAAAAATGGGGGCAAAAACAAAAGTGTTGCGTTTATACATTTGGTCAGAGTATATTACAAAGGGAAGCGGGTAACAGGCAAGTATATTTCAAAGGGAAAGGGGTAACAGGTAAGTACATGCACAGGTAAGTATATTCCAAAGGGAAAGGGGCAATGGGTTAGTATATCACAAGTATATTCAATTGTGTATTAACTTATGTTAAGAGATGTATCCTTACTGTAAAATCTTTTCAAACTTATATGAACTTACCTCCAATTTCATCAAGCGTTTTTCCTCATAGCTCATGCAGCTTTCCTTTCTCAAGGGCAAGAAGCAGCTTGGAAATTTTTGCACTCTGTATGGTGGCCTCAGAAAGACAGTAAAACTGTCTGTGCACTGTTATGTCGTGTCCCAAAAAGTCCGCCAGCTGATCCATTTCATTGTTCTTTCAATTTAATATCTGAGAAGTAGTTGCCATTTCTTTCTTCAGCAGTGTAGATCATAAAAAAATCTGATTTTTAGGCACCTCTGCAAACTTCCTAAGACATTAATGTCTCCTGTAGCATGTGAGGCAGTGAGGAACGGCAAATAAATACTAGTTCTTGTTGGGCACACCACACTGGAAATTCCAGGAAATTTTTAAGCTTCATTTTTAAATTCCTATTGAAAAGCACAATCTTGGTCAGCGTTGTTCTTGCAACATTGGAATAATTCTGTGGTGTTGCTGCCTTCTCCAGTGCTGTCTTTGGTGAGAGGAAGTTTCGTCGGTTTGTTGTATTTTAAATCACTAATTGTGTTAAAAGCACTGTGTGAAATGTATTCAGACCACTTGGCCCGATAAAGCTTTTAGAAAGCATCTGAGGACTTCACTAGGTTTTCACCTTCAGCCATAAGGGCATGGCAGTGAATTATGTCATTTACATTCAACACGGAGTGGCCGATTTTTAATACAAGACTTGGAGTCTTATAGGTGTTATTGTTCTTATCAAACCCTGCAGTTTCTTTCACAGCCTTAATAACATTCAGGAAATTTAATGGTTTAACCACATCCTCTAAAGTTAGGACTGGAGACCTCTTGCGCATTGTCTGTTAAAATCGGCCAAGCTGGCGGATTTTTTGCTGAATATAGTCGTGTTTTGAGGGATCATGTTCATGTTTACTGTAAAGGGAATCTGCAATCCGTTCTTTGCAATAGATGTTGAGTCTGTTATGTTTCCGGATGTTTTCTTTGCAGCTATTCCACTGATGTGACATATATCCATCATTGATGATTCTTTCTCTGCCAGAGCTGTAGATTTTTCCAATCTGCTTGGTGGTTCATCATCTTCCAAATGGGTTTTGAAGCTGGAACATATTCTGGATCATTATCTGATATATCCCCTTCACTTGTTTCAGTTTCATTCTAATTCAAAGTTCAAAGGCTGCATCGATCTGCTTCAGAGGACTTATTCCTTCAAAATATAGGAAATTATTCCTTTAAATATTCAGATATTTTTGGTCATATAAATATAACTAATACATTATTTCACACCTGTGAAAGGTCTACTTTTGTGTAAACTCATTACAGCAGCACTTTGTGCATTTGTAATAATAAATGAATACCAGTCACTAAAATGAACAAACTCACAAGAGATATATATTTAGAAAGCTTGAAGTGTTTATTAACCCTTGTGCCTTGTTCCAATTCACTACCCTTTCGTGTTGTTAGCGGCCAAAAAAGGCCACTAAATTAAACGGCTGTAAAAATGTATCAGATTAATATTTTTTTCAATTTTTTTTGCATAAATCTGTTAATCAACCTCAGAACTGATCAAAACTACCAAATGTTTCCAAAAATGTCATGATTTTAACTCTTTAATTGCCAAGCTCATAAGTGATGCCACTGATTTGAGAAAAAAAAAAACACAAAATCACTGATTTTCAATATAAAAAGTGATTGTGGACTGAATTTTTTTTCACCCTTTTCACAGTCTTGGGCATGCCAAAAATTGGTAAAAACATTGGCTTTGATGCATTTTTAGTTTTTGTGCAGCATCAGATTAAATTTTTTTCTCCCTCATTTATTGTTTGTGGCCATTTTTTCCCCATTGACTTCCATTATAACAACATTTTTTGATTGCAGAGCCATGACACCTTATTACCATGCATTTTTGATTCTTTGTGGTTTTAGTTTTTGCAAAGAGGTAAAATTTGTCATTTTTACTGTTGATCACCATGTGGCACAATTAACCCTTTAGTAGCCTGTGCAAAAAAAAAAGAGCTTGAATTCTGGATTGTACATTGAGTTATATGGACTATAACAGCATATTAGAGAGAGAGAGAGAGAGAGAGAGAGAGAGAGAGTGTGTGTGTGTGTGTGTGTGTGTGTGCGTGCGTGCGTGCGTGCGTGCGTGCGTGCGTGCGTGGGTTAGGGTTAGGGTCTGTGTGGAAAAATCTGTAAAAAATCTTCTCTTCATCAGATTTATTAACAACATTTATTATGAACCAAAATGCAAAAACAACTTCAAATAAACTGAACAATGAAGCAAGAGTAGAGGATGGATGGAGAACTAAACAATCAAACTAATTTTTTGGTGTGTATATGTGTACGTGTGTGTGTTCAGTCTTTTTAGCAGGACTTGCAGCATATTACTTGGTGCTCTCTGCAAGTGTGTCTACCACAACGGATACAAATGCTGACTGTTCTTTTTTTGGTTCTGTACACCACTTGCATGTTCCCCTCTTCACTCCTGAGCTGCTGGTGCCTGCTGGTGTCTGTGGATTTGTGTCTAGAGGGACAGCTACAGGAGACTAAATCCCTCTCACCAGTGCAGCACTAACTGGTGCGCGAGGGAGGTGCTCTCTCCTCAATACTAACACTAACCCTACACACACACACACACTCGTACACACACACACTCGTACACACACACTCGTACACACACAATGGTTTTATAGTCCATATAACTCAATGTACAGACCAGAATTTATGCTCTGTTTTTTTGCACAGGCTACTAAAGGGTTAATGGTGCCACATGGTGATCAACAGTAAAAATGACAAATTTTACCTCTTTGCAAAAGGAAAATGCACAAAGAATCAAGAATGCATGGTAATAAGGTGTCATGGCTCAGCAATCAAAAAATGTTGTTATAATGGAAGTCAATGGGGAAAAAATGGCCACAAACAATAAATGAGGGAGAAAATTTTTTTATCTGATGCTGCACAAAAACTAAAAATGCATCAAAGCCAATGTTTTTACCCATCTTTGGCATGCCCAAGACTGTAAAAAAGGTAAAAGAAAATCCAGTCCACAGTCACGTTTTATATTGAAAATCTGTCATTTTGTGTGTTTTTTTTCCCCAAATAAGTGACACTACTTATAAACTTGGCAATGAAAGAGTTAAAATCATGGAATTTTTGCAAACATTTGGTAGTTTTGATAAGTACTGAGGTTGATTAACAGATTTATGCAAAAAAAAATGTGAAAAAAATTTCGTCCGATAAATTTTTACAGCAGTTTAATTTAGTGGCCTTTTTTGGCCGCTAACAACACGTAAGGGTAGTAAATTTGCCCACGGTATATTGTTAAGTTTTTGAAAAATTTCAAAGCATTTTCTTAAAATATGTGTAAATATAAGATTTGTCACCAAAAATCATTCCATTTGCTGAAACACAGAGAAAGTTGTGGCCAAATTAAGACAAAAAAATTGCAAAAATGGCCAAAAATGGCCCCAACAACACATAAGGGTTAAATTATCAAAATGCTAGAAAAATATACATATTTCGTAATTGATATGGGACAAAACTGAGGCAGATGGTGAGTGAAAACTAGTTGCGCAGGGCAAATCCGCGAATTAATTTTCCCAAAGTGGCCTGAGGGGAGAAGTCCTCTGTGACGTTTTCTGAAAGGTGGGTTACGCTTGGCAGAACCGCTTGACTTCAGCTTCCAGGTCGGGCCAGTGGAAACGATGACGGATGCGTTGGGTGATGTTGGCTGCCAATCAGCAGAAAGAGGTGTTTAATTCCCGCCCCTGTGTAGAAATTGAATATATAGTTTATAAAAAATTTTACCCTTGAACGTAAAACAAAAAATTAAGCTTAATTCCTGTTTTTCGTATCTTGGAAAAAAATTGAAAAATGAAAAAGGTGCCGTTTTCTAATGTAAGAGGGGAAATATTAAATGAACATAATCCAGTCTTCAGAAGGGTTCGAATAATGCAGGCACACACAATGGTAAACATTACTTTGTGTAAAGTTTATTTCAGAGCGTTCGTTCCATGTCGACACCAGACCAACTACCCCACACAGCTCTCCACGCATGCGCCACCGCGCCAATACCATATGTATCCCCTAGATACCCAATAAACATTCAGAACAGTTGTCCCACTCATGCCTGTTTAAAAATTAAAATCTCACATTTTCCCCCCTTAGAAAAAGAAATGTCCTCATTTCCTGAACCAAAAAAAATTATAAATAAATAAATGAATAAAAATCTCACATATCACAATATTAACATAACATATAGTGAGGAGGAAAAACAGGCTGGAGAACAATAGAATAACAGGCTTACATCTGAAAATAATGTGAACAAAACAAGTTAGTTTTTTTTTCAACAACTACAACACAATACTTCAATTATGTTTCCACAAAAATGCATGAAGAAACAGATTACACTAACTGTGAAAAAAATATCTATGTCCTCTCATACATTTACAAAACATGTCAACATTTTAAAATGGATAGAAAAGAAAGTTAAGTAAATGAAACCATTACATTAGCATGTTTTAAGCAATAACCAATGACAACCTCAACATGAAAACTTTCTAGGCCGTTTGATAACACGTCCTGACGTGTAACTACACCATCTGATGAACTGTGTTCCCTAACTGAAGGAGATGCACTTTCCATCAATTGAGGTCGCTGTGTTTCTGGTTGATGAACAGCAGGCATTCGCCCTGAAGGCCTTCGTGCATGAGGGACAGAAGGTAAGATTTGAGTCTTGTTCGCACCACCCTCAGGTCCTACTAAAGTCCACGGAAGAGACCCTGACAAGGCAGTGTAGGTGGTGTTTGCTCTTTGAGCCCCTTTATCAACACCCTGACCAACACATGTGGAGGAGTTCACAGGTGTATTCCAATCAGACCTGTAAGGCTTTAAGAGGTCATAATGGACCAGTTTTGTTCCTGCTTTACCAGTCCTGAGGTCTAACACTGTGTAAATTATGCCCTCCATATCAACAGAAATGACCTCATAAGGTCCTGTCCATTTTGGATCCAATTTCTTTATTTGGGTAGTGGGATCAGTCATCCACACCCTGTCTCTGACTTTAAATGGCTGAAATCTGGCATGTCTATTGAAATAATACTCACGCCTAAGTGTCTGATCTGCCCCATTATTGAGTACTTCTTGAAACACCGTTGTCATCCGACTGGCTAAAGCAGACCCATAGGTCTGTGGAGTATCCAAGGTAGCACCTAAGGGAGAATCAATTTGTACATGCACAGGTAAACGGGGCTCTCGGCCATGAACTAAGAAAAAAGGTGAATAACCAGTGCTGGAATGGGGTGTAGCATTAAAGGATAGTACAACTGCAGGCAGGTATTGATCCCATTCGCCATCTCTGTGAAATAGAACTTTAGCCAACTGATCCTTCAACGTCCGATTGAATCTCTCTACCATTCCATTACCACGTGGATGATAAGGAGTGGTTCTTTTCTTTTTTATGTTTAGTCTCTGACAAATGTCCTGAAAAATCGGTGACTCGTAATGACGGCCCTAATCTGAAAATAATTCCTTTGGGACACCATGCTCAGGTATATATTGTTCACAAAACAGCTGTGCAACTGTACTGCCTTTTTGATCCACCATTGTATATGCATTGACATACCTAGTAAAATGATCTTGCACTACCAACACATATCGATTTCCTTTGGAAGTTGCAGGCATTTCAGTAATATCAGTGCACACAAACTGAAATGGTCTAACAACAGTAATAGACTGGAGAGGTGCCTGCCAATGAGGAACAGGGTTTCTCCTGGACTCGCCATCAACACATGACTCACAATATTGCTCAATAACACTCCTCATTCCTGGCCAAAAACACAAATTCTGGGCTCTCTTGAGTGTGCGCTCAGCACTATAGTGTCCAGCACATGGATCCCCAAGCAAATCATGTAAAGTGTCTTGAATGAGGGCATCAGGAATAATCACTTGGTAAATTTCAGGTTTACCAGGAGCAGTACGAGCTGTACGGCAGAGCACTTCGCCCTTCAACACCATATGTGAAAACTGCCACCAGAAATGTCTAATTTTCCCATATACATGTCTAAGATTAGGTCTCTTTTGGTTCTGAACCCAATCATACACCTCTGAAAGAATATGGTCTGTTTTCTGGTACAGGGAAATGTCTTTTACATCACTACATAAAGCAGCATGCCATATATTTCCATCACCCTCAGTGCTTGTGACAGTATTATCATGTTTAGTTAAGCAAATCTGAGACTGCAGACGAGACGGAGTATCTGTACAACTAATAAAACAGCTTCCTGAGAGTTGACCGGCAAGTTTTCCGTTTGAACAGACACATTCTTTGTAAGAGGGTCTTGTACCTTCTGCAAAACTACAGGAATTCTCGACATAGCATCCGCATTGTTGTGTCTCTTGCCCTCTTTGTGTACAATCACCCACTCATATGGGTCCAATTTCATAGCACACCAACCTCTATGCCCTGTGGGGTCAATGTGAACATTCAACTTCCCAAGACCCACAAGAGGTTTGTGATCTGTGACTATGGTAAAGGGGCAGTTACTCAGGTAATGACAAAAATGCCTGAAAGACCAAACTATTGCCCACAATTCCTTGTCATATGTAGACCATTTTTGTTCAGTAGGAGACAGTACATGGCTAGCATATGCCACAACACGTTCTGTGCCATTCTGCATTTGAGATAAAACAGCATCAATGGCAGCATTAGATGCGTCAGTACTCAACATGAATGGCTGATCAAAATTGGGAAATGCCATGACATGAGGTGATGTTAGAGCATCTTTAAGCTGCTGAAATGCAGCTGAGCAGTCATCCGTCCATTCAAAGGCAACATTCTTATGTGTAAGTCTGTGTAAAGGTTGAGCTTTAAAGGCATAATTCTTCACAAAACGCCTATAATAACTACATAATCCAAGAAATGCTCGGACCTCAGTGGGAGATCGAGGTGTTGGCCAATCTCTTACCCGCTGACTATGATCTGGGTCGAGGGCCAACCCATCCTTTGACACAATGTGAGCCATGTACTTTACAGACACTTTGCAAAACGGACATTTTTTAGGGTGAAGTTTAAGACCTGCTTCCCTGAACCTTACAAAAATGTCTGTGGGATTCTTCAGATGATCATCAAAGTCTTTTCCCATACAAATGATGTCATCTAAATAAATGACACACTTCGTCCAATGCAGACCTCTAAGAACCAGTTCCATCAACTGTTGAAATGTGGGCAGACTGTTCTTGAGGCCCATAGGCATAACCTTAAATTGGTATAAGCCATCACCTGTAGTGAAGGCTGTTTTTGGTCTGTCACCCGGGTCTAACTCCACCTGCCAATAACCAGAAGACATGTCCATGGTAGAAAAATAATAAGACCCTGATAATGCATCAAGACTGTCATCCACCCGAGGTAATGGGTGTGCATCTGTAATAGTCACAGAGTTCAGTTTGCGGTAATCTACGCAAAATCTGTATGTGTTGTCTTTTTTCTTTACTATGACTACAGGACTTGACCATGGGCTATCACTGTCCTCAACCACATCTTGTGCTTTAAGATTTTCCACCTGACGGTGAATTTCTGCCTTTATAGCAGGGGAGGTCCTGTGTGCCCTACTGCGAAATAGGAGTGTCATCTCTAGTCCTGATTTTGTGAGTGACCACACTGGTCCTACCATAGTCATAGGTATGTTGACTGAAAACATCAGAGAAAGAGGTTAGCGATTCTTTTAGAAATATCTGGCGGCATCGACAACATGGGCACTGACATTGAGCTAGACACACCAGCTTCCCTTATGTTAACTTTATTCACACATTTGTCAACAACTACATAATCATCCTGTTCAGCCTCAGAAACAGAATAAAATGTACCAATTTGTGTGCCACTGTGAAGGGAAATGTCATCAGAAGAAGGATTTACCACTTTCACAAAAATTGAACCATTAACAGCTTTAGTAACAGTCCACGCAAATCCTACTTTGGAGTCCTCATGAGAATGAGGCTCAAACACACATGTGTAACCATTAGGCAAAAATCCCTTACGAGGTGGTGAAAGTTTGGCTGAAATTACAGTCTCTGAAAAAGAAGGAACAACCATAGTGGTAGACACTGCAACACCCTTGAGTTTAGGAACATGCTGGTTAGCATTTAAAAATGGTATGGTGTCCCCACCTATTTGAATAGACTTTTCCTTGGTGTTTACCATAATCTTGTGAGCAGACAAAAAGTCCCGACCTAATATAATTGGCTTTGAACAGTTTCTGATCACTTGAAATGAATGTGACACCGTATGCAGTCCCAATGTTACATTTGCTGACAATGTACCAACAGAATCTAAAGCATCCCCAGAAATAGATGTTAGAGGTATGAACTGCTTCACTAATGGTCTTTGACGTACACTTGCAGTAGACATTCTGAAATCTTCACTGATAAGAGAAACATCAGCACCACTGTCTACAAATGCATGAACTAATGTGTCTTCAATTACGATAGGTACATATTGAGTCATAACATCAACTGAATCAGAACTCACTTGGTGCTCACCAGTGTCACTAGGGGGCCTGACTTCATCAGCAGTTGTCAATCGGCCCTCGTTGTCAACTACTTGTAGTTTCCCTGGTGTTCATAAGCACGCGAAGGAGACTGAAAACGTACATGCCCTGGACTTGGTGATCGGCGACTCTGTCGTTTAGTCGAGTAGTCATCCAGTGAGCGGTCACTCGGCCCACGCTCACTACGTGCTGAGCGTTCTAGCAATGCTCGATTTTCGCTGTCATGTGATCTTCTGGGACTCTGAGCGACGTAGTCATCATGTCTGCCTATTGGCATACCTCTGCCTGCTGATCTCGAGTTGGAGCTGATCCACTCTATCTGACAAACTCTCCAAGGTCCTCCGTAGTTTTATGAAGTCACCTGATGTAGCTGAATGGACTGCAGGGGGGGGGGGGCGTAGTTGCAGGAGTGCAAGGAGAGGCAGGTAAAGTCTGCTGAAGCACGTTAAAGGTAGAGCCACTGAAGGGTCCTGCTGTGTGTGAAGTCCACTGTTGTGAGTATTATGGTAGCACGACTTTGCTGGCTTGATGTGCTTGTTCAATCTGAAGAGCAAAATTAAGAGCAGCCTCCAATGTGTTCACACCTTGTTCATGTATGCGAAGCTGGAAGTAAGGTTCAATTCCAGCAATAAAACGCCTGAATTTTTCTCCATTCTTAGCATTAGCTTCATAAGTGGGAAAAGCCTCATCCACTAAACGCCTAATTTCAGCAGCAAAAACATGGAGAGCTTACCCAGGCAGTTATGTGCGGGCATTAACATAACGTTGAAATGTGGACAGGTAAACGCTTTGGCCAAAAACTATGGAGCGAATTTTGTGCCAAAATTTTACAAACAAATACAGCATTTTGCAAACAAACTCAATCTGCTTTGCAAAGGGAAAACTTGACTCGCAAACAAACAGAAAACGCTTTGCAAATAATAAAGGCAATTTGAGAGAAAATGCAGAGGTGTTACAAATATGTACTGTGTTTTGTAAATGTGACCATGATTTTTTCACAAATGTGACCATGATTTTTTCACAAATGTGACCATGATTTTCTCACAAATGGGACCATGATTTTCTCACAAATGTGACCATGATTTTCTCACAAATGGGACCATGATTTTCTCACAAATGGGACCATGATTTTCTCACAAATGGGACCATGCAATCCAGAACAGCAGATGGCGCTGTTTCAACTTTTTCAGGCATTGGAAAAAAGCCCAGGGGAAAAGCCCTGAATTTTAACATACATATCACCCCTGACAGTGGCAGCAACTGAATAAAGACATTTCATTTGTCGGGCTTCATTCTGTTAATCTCACTGATTTTATTGTAAGTGTTAATAATAATAAATGTTTGTTAATAGTAAACAAATTCTGTGTGTCAAGACAATGAATTCAACTTACAATGCTTATCAAAAGATGCAGGATAATAAATGAAACTCTTTGGAGAAAGAGTGTGGTAGGGACATAATAAACCCAACATCGGCTGTCTGGACAGAGTGGCCAGTTCAAGCAACAGTAACCAACCAACCAGGATCATAGTCATTTGAGCACTCTGAACAAGATAAACTTCTACAAAATGTTAATCCTTTTAAAGTTGGTCTTATCTTGTCAGGCTAGGAGGACCAGTTTAAACCAGCTTCTTTCACAATAGCCAAGCTGGCAAAGCTTCCAGCCTAGTCAAGCTGGTTTGGGCTGGTGTGATCAGCCTGACCAGCTACAGTATAAAAGCAAAAATCCTTCTAATACTAGCTTAAGCTAAAACCAGGCTGGAACACCATCTTAACACTCTGGGGTCGGCTGCGGCGCGGGCGCCGCAAACTCTTTATTTTTCAATCACTCCCCAAAGAGACTAAGATAACTCTGCTGATTTTGGACATACAGATATGATTTATACATCATTTAAAACGTTAAAGTGTCTAGTTTTTTTCTGTCCACTCCCAATAAAAACAGAATGTTGTGCTTTTCGCAAAGAATTAAGAAAATAAACATGATGCGCGTTTTGTTCTCTCTCCCTAAGTGAATTCCTTTCTGAAACACGTCAGAAAAATGAACTGTAACTTAACGAATACTTGTCATACAAACAAAAGATAAATTTCTACATAATGCTTCGAATGTCTGCTTTTAAATGATGTAAGTGAAATCGAAAACAAATATTGTAATTAGTTGTTAACTGTATTAGAAGAGAGAGATGTACCGTCTTTCTTCTGTTGCTTCATTATCTATAATGAGCCACGCCCCGCTCCATTGAAGAGAAGAGCAGAGATCATCCATATTCATTAATCAACCTCACAGTCAATGGACATTGACGTCCAAACTCACACACAAACATACGATGCCTCATATTTGACGCACTTTGTGGTGTTCTTATAAAAGATGCAAGTGTGTGTGCTTCGACGGTGTGACGCGATGTACAAATGCACACACAAAGACACGATGCCTCATTTGACGCGCTTTTTGGTATTCTTATAAAAGACGATTGCAAACATCACATCTACTTGGTTACTCTCGCCTAGTAAATAAAAGTTATCTCCATGCGCTTATGTTTTCTTTGTGCTTCCGTCAGACGTGATCAACGGCCAAACGCATACACAAACACACAGGGCTCTATCTTACACCCGGCGCAATGCAGCGCAAAGCGCGACGCAAGTGTCTTTCGCTAGTTTCCACCCTAATTTTCACGTTTAGCGCCGCGTTGTTTAAATAGCAAATGCATTTGCGCCCCCTTTTGCGCCCATGGGCGTTCTGGTCTAAAAACGAGGTGTGTTCAGGCGCATTGTTGGCGCGTTGCTATTTTGAGGCAACTAAAATAGACTACGCCATTGACCAACAAAAACCTGGTCTAAAGTCTAAAGTCAATGGCGCAATGTGTTTTATGTTATTTAAAGAGCGCATTAGTAAAATGCGCCTATAAACGGGAGGACAACGCAGGTTTGCTTATCACAAAGTACATGAATGCGCAGCAGCACAAAAATGCTTTTAAATATGAAAGATTAAAGGATTGAATGTAAAAGATTATTATTGAGTCTCTTGGACATAAATGAGGACTAATTGTGAGACGTTAGAAGGCGCAAAGAGTTGCTTCAGCTGCTGCCTGGTAAGTAAATAAATGCTTTGCTTTAAACAAATGCATCTGTTTTTAAATGTTTTTTTACTGCTACCTCACGGATTTATTGTATATGATGACTCTGTACCTGTGGATATGGTGAGATGAGAAACATTTTTAAGTCATGCTTAAAAAAACTCTTTGCTAAAAAAAAAACGCTGTCCAAAGTGCTGAAACGTGAGGAGACGGGATCTTCTTCCTCCGCTTAGTTTTTCAGTTTACAAAGTCCGTCATCTAAATAGGGATTAGACATAACGCCAGCGCAACTGGCTTTTAAAGGGGATGAGAGCTGTGACTCTCATTGGTTTACTGCACGTTACGCCCAAAATACTCCCATTACAATAGGACCTACCCTATTCGACCATGCGCTCGGCGCAAAAACCATTTTTCCCGTTGTTAAATTAGCAAAAGTGGATTCGGACACGCCCATTTAGACGTTGCGCTGTGCGCTTTAGACAATGCGCTTAGATCGTTAAAATAGGGCCCACAATCATATTTGACGCACTTTGTATTAAGACGCATCTAAACACATCTAAAACCCAGTTTATTCGCGTATATCTCTGCACAGTAAGTTTATTTAATGCAGGATCATGCATGTGAAGGCATTTCTTTTGTCTTGCTTTCACAAACAAACACTTAACAATAATGGCATCTTCACATTCCTGCCTAAAGGCTCATTATGCAGCTCATTATGCAAGTGTATTGTTCTTCAGCAGTGTATTGTCAATCACAGATTATTCAAGAGCTTCCAGCCTCCTTGCATATTGCCTTCCTAACCAAAAAGTGACTTTGAAATTGTAAATCAATATATTGTGTTATGTGAAGGAGTAAGCAGAATGATTTTCACATCATTTTAAAGAAAAAACTCTAGACTACTAGATCCTGCTTTGAAAAGTTTTAGGAAAACATGTTTAGAATGAGTTTTGTGGACTTATATCAGTCACTTAAATTTTTTTCTTTTTCAAAAACCACGCATAAACATTTTTCTCTCAAAAATACAAACATGTACATACATGTTAATCATATAATATAGTAGCCCAGTTTGTGCTGAATGCAGTGTTATAAGACTTTTGCCATTATTATGTTTTTAAGCAACTGAAAAAAGCACAAATGTCAGTGCAGGTCAAAACTTCTCCAGGGCCCTAAAAACCCCTTAGACCCCAGAGGGTTAAACCAGTCAACCAGCATAGGCTGGTATTAGCTGTTATTTTTCTGCAGGGGATATAATACATTTTATTTATAATGCACTTTCTAAAACTCAAAGCACCATAATATATGAGATTCTCAGGAACATACACATACAAAAGTAAACAAGTTAGTAATAATCATTTTGCAATAGTAAGCTATTTTAAAAGGATAAGTCTTTAAGTATCACTTAAAACAGTCCAGTGATGGTGAGTTTCTTATCACCAAAAGAAGAGAATTTAGAGAATCAGACGGGGTATAGGGATTGACAATTGCAAATGTATAGAATTCAGATGGAATTCAATGTCTTTACACACAGAATGTGTTTACTATTAACAGACATTAATTATTATCAACACTTTCAATAAATCCAGAGATTAACAACATGAACCACGAAAAATTAATTTAGTCTTCATTCAGTTGCTGGCACTGTCCGGGGTGATATGTAAGTTAAAATTCAGGGCTTTTCAGGGAGACTAGTTGAAAATGCCTAATAAGATTGAAACAGCGCCATCTGCTGTTTTGGATTGCATGGTCCCGTTTGTGAGAAAATCATGGTCCCGTTTGTGAGAAAATCATGGTCCCATTTGTGAGAAAATCATGGTCCCATTTGTGAGAAAATCATGGTCACATTTGTGAGAAAATCATGGTCACATTTGTGAGAAAATCATGGTCACATTTGTGAGAAAATCATGGTCCCATTTGTGAGAAAATCATGGTCACATTTGTGAAAAAATCATGGTCATATTTACAAAACACAGTACATATTTGTAACACCTCTGCATTTTCTCTCAAATTGCCTTTATTATTTGCAAAGTTTTTTCTGTAAGTTTGCGAGTCAAGTTTTCCCTTTGCAAAGCAGATTGAGTTTGTTTGCAAAATGCCAAATTTGTTTGTAAAATTATGGCACAAAATTCGCTCCATAAAAAACATCTTTCATTTTCTCTTTTACAAGTTTATAGTCTTTCTTTGGACGCTGAGAGAGAGCGACGAGGAGTCGCAAGCCCGAAGCTCCGTTGAGCTTAGCAGCTAAATCCTATTTCTTCACTATCTTATTCCTATCTATATAATATAACTTATTGCTTATCTTAGGAATACTTCACCTTGACGATTACTGAATTGTATTACTAAGCGAAACGATTTTATCACTTGTAAACACCCAGTGTTAGCATATAGCCCGCTAGCATCACCACTCGGTGCAGGTTAAAGCTAGCATTTCTTACCGTCTGTTTACTTAAACCTGCCTTCGTTGGCGATCTAATGGCGGATTCATACGATGTATGCTTTTCTGACCTGTCCACACCAGATCGGGAAGCTGTGAAGGAGGTGCTGCCCGGCCTTCGCAGAGTCAGCATACCTCACATCACCCTGACCACAGACGCTCGTAGGCGGCCGAGGCATGCTGCGAGCCAGCACCCGTCTCGATGCAGCTTCACGGACCGCGTTGGGGCTAACGGAGACGCCATCGCCCAGCATGAAAACGGTAAGACTCCGCTTGTCATTGTAACCTGCACTACTTCCCACATGTACAGTTTAGCTTCTTCCGTCAGCATAGAGGGGTTTACATGTGCTAAGTGTATTGAAGTAGTAAGGCTGACGGAGAAGGTTGCAGAACTAGAATCGCGCATCCGAACGCTAGTTGAGGACAGTAAGACCGCGTATGTTAATGTTACAAACACTGTTTCGGGTGCGCCTAGTGTTATGCGTAATACACCTGGCTCGGTTCCGACTTCAGAGTCAAGGCGGCTGACTAACTGGGTGACTGTCAGGCGGCATAGTCGCATTCGTCACCCAAATCACGCTCCTGTTTTAATATCAAACAGATTTTCTCCACTCAGCAATACACCGGCTGAGACGTCTGTTAAAAGTGCCCTGGTTATTGGAGATTCGATACTCAGGAACGTTGACATTGAGGCACCAGCCACCATAGTCGATTGTATACCGGGAGCCAGAGCATCTGACATTAGATCAAAACTTAAAGTGCTGGCTAATGCTAAACGTAAGTTTTCTAAGATTGTTATTCACGCCGGCATGAATGACACCAGACTCCGCCAGTCGGAGACCACCAAAGATACTATTAAAGAGGTGTGTGAAATTGCAAAAACAATGTCAGACAATGTAATTTGCTCTGGTCCCCTCCCCGCCTACCGGGGGGATGAAACTTACAGTAGATTAGTGTCTCTTCATGGCTGGATGTCAAAGTGGTGCCCTCAGCATAACGTAGGGTTTATAGACAATTGGAAGCATTTCTGGGGAAGACCTGACCTGCTAAAGAGAGATGGCCTCCATCCGTCTCTGGAAGGAAGTGCTATACTCTCTAGAAATCTGACCAATAGTCTTACTTTTGATATTGTCTGACTATCCAGGGCCCAGGTCAGGAAACAGACAGATCGGCTTACCCGTCAGTCTGTTAGCTGCCTTGACATGTCAAGATCACATATATCCCAGCACATAGAGCCTTTTTTACCAGAGTACCAACACATCTCGACTGTGTCTGTTCCTCGAACAAATAAATTTAATTATTTTGAAATAATACTGTTAAAAGCACCAATTATGCTAATAAATTAGCACGTTAGCACGTTATTGTAATATCCCATAGTACATACATGTTATTAAAACTTGAACTAATGCACTGTGAGTCTTATAAATTGCTTACATACCTCACCGATTTCTGCATGTCTGGAAAACGCTCGGTTTAGTTCCTGTCTCCGCCTCCCAAAATGTCTAGTGTATTCGGATTGGTCCGATGACTACTCAACTGTTATTGGTCAACTGGGTTCGGCGTGTGTTTGAAAGGTTACGCCCCTGACTACGCGTGGATTTTCCGGTTCTGACTGAGAGTCACAGGCAACGTAAACAAGCGCTATATTTCTCTATAAACGATGGTGTCTGTACTGCCTTACCACTTCAAGCTCGATCCAGAGAGTTCAGACGGCCGTTACGATGTAAACGATCTCCGTCAATGAACGCGATTGGATTTAACTTTTTTAGGTGTCCTTAGCTCTGCCAGAATGCTAAACGAAGACGAAAATGTGTTGCAAAGACATCCAAAAGGTAATTATAACGTACTACATTACTTTGCAAACTATATGGAAACACCAAATGTAGCACATAGAAGGTTTTATTTGAAATGATTATAAAACTATTTCACTTATTAACATTATTTTACTATAGTAAACTTTATTATAAAAGACCGCTTACATACTATATTACTGTGCAAACTATATGGAAACACCAAATGTAGCACATAGAAAGTATTTGTTGAAATGATTATAAAACTATTTCACTTATTAACATTATTTTACTATTGTAAACTTTATTATAAAAGACTGTTACATACTATATTACTGTGCAAACTATATGGAAACACCAAATGTAGCACAAAGAAAGTATTAATTGAAATGAATGTTCTACATTATTTCACTATGGTAAAGTTTATTATGAAAAACTGGTTACTTATAAGTGCTATGTTTTTACTTATTAGGTTTTAAGGAGAATGCAACGTGTTCCAGGGCCTCTTACCTGCGTGATTCATCATCCAGGTTTTGCACAAATTGTCTAAATCCCTACACACAGAACATTTATTGTACCGACTATAAGCCTTTGAGGTGCAGGACTAGAGTAAGTTTTATTACATTTTTAAACCAATAACACTAAAGTATCATTATAGTAACAAAGTACCCAAAAGAACAAAAGATGCAACTTTAAAGAAAATATAATAGTCAGTCAAAAGTTTTTTTTATTTATTACAAATATATATTTAAATGTTAAACAATATACAAATAAACATACTTTAGTAACCATATTGTGCTCTTGTTTCAAAAATTGTTCAATTCATTTCTTACAGCTATCTATTCAGATAAATGGCATATCAAAGCTTTGTCAGCTGGTGCTATCTAAGACGACACTATAAGGTTATCATCCTGTCGTGTGTTGTTCTCCAGATACGCTTGGAGCTTCCTGATCAGATCGGTCACAATTTTGGCTTTCGACGACCCCTGCACTGAAGATGGCATGCAATCACGTCCTCCTTTGAAGGTCTCTCAAACTGTGATGCCAGGTCCATTGGAATCAGGGCTTCCTTCAGCTTATCTTCAAATACCTCATCAAACACAAGCCTGATCACATCATCCACATAACTGTAGAAATATTGCAGTCAATAAATCTTTTGTTTTGATAATTTATTTCCCTGCTTCATACATTAAGTTTTTAATTATGAATGTATTTGAAATAAAACATTACTGCTTACGGTATGTCATTTGTGTTTTGGGAACATAGCCTTGTACTTTCCCTCTCCTGCTTTTGTTACGGCTTGGTGACATTGTAATGGATGGCTGCAAGGTACAAATACCTGTATAATATAAACAAGCAATTAATTTATTGTAAAAGTAAATACTACTTTATTTAACACAGTTACTAAAATACTTAAATACCTGCACAGCATTCCAATAAATGAGAAAATCAATTTTTTTTGCTGCAAATCTGAAATCTCAGGCTACGGACGGCAAAGGCATCCACTGATGATGATGATGGAAACATTGTGAAACGATGCTACTGCGTGGGTTCCTATGATTATGCAGAGAAAAAAAACTTTGTCATCATCAGTTATACATCTAAGACTGGTAGTGGTTTCACTAGGTAAATACATAATATGTGTTAAACACCTTTGCTCCTCATATGCCAGTCTGACTCCTTGTACTGTGTGTAATGATGTTGCATGTTTGCATACATTGTAGAAGGATGTGTACAGCTGCGAATCTAGGATATAGACAAATAAAACAAACATGTATTCAGTCAAAAAGACATATTATAACAATAGAGTACAACGACTATAAATCGTTAGACTATTCATTAAAACGTAAATGTATTACATATTACATGGCCCAACATTAGCAACACACATTACGTGTTTACTTCGTTTCAAAATCTAAGAAAGCTTCAAGTAAATACAACAGTAAAATACATATAACTTTAAACAAATCATCTGTAACTTACTTAGAGTTTCTTGAGTTTGATCATGAGAACAAATTTTACCGGTAACAGTTTAGCTGGCATTTGTATTTGTATTTATCTTAGCAACTTAGCAAGTTTGTAAACATGTCTAAACCAACATCGATAAAAAAAACGAAAGCCTGCATAATTCAACATACACGTGTGTAAATATGGTACGTTGTTTATGAAATACAGTATTACAACACAAAACAATTAGCTTGCAAGCTTAGCTCTACACGCACATTATGTTAATCTCCGGTTACCGGTTACGTAATGTACAGTAAAAGGCAAATAATAAACATGAATACTTACAGTCTGTGATCCAGAAGTGCACAGTAATCCAACTTTCAAGAGGAGACGTCGCGCAAATCCAGCTTCGGTTCATGAGAAGCAGTTATTGTGAAAACTCCGTGAACAACTTCTGACTGGATTTTTCCGGAACCGTATTAAACATGATGTCCTCTGTGGAAGTCCATAAAGTGCTATTTTGCCCTCGCATCTAAAGAGACAGCGTCTACTCGAGAGATTTAATCGCTTAAACAATGAAACAAGAGTTTGCAAACAGAGTCAAAGCAGGGACTCCCAACCTCCGCCATTTTAGCTCTCTTCTGACTCGGCGCTCCCCACCCCACCCTCGTCTTTGAGGGCGTACCCAAGCAAAGCAGAAAGGGCTGAACTATGATAATGTTGGTCTTATCTACGTCACTAATCCCAGGAAGTAAACTGTTGCCTACAATCCGAGTGTTTTTTGTAGTCCTCGAACGTTAGAGACGATAACTCGCGTCATCGTTTTCTTTGAGGTATGTACTTTTTGAATATCGTTAGCATGTACTAATGCACACTTACACACAAAAGGATGTTTAAAAACGTGTTTCCCATAATAGGTGCTCTTTAAAAATGGAAATAACTGATCGTAACAACAAACAGCTTTCGTTCATTTTAGCTACCATATATAGGCCTCCGTGCCACCACACAGATTTTCTTAAAGAAATAGCAGACTTCCTATCTGAGCTTACAGTCACTGTAGATAAAGCTTATCGTTGGTGATTTTAATATCCATGTGGATAACTCAAAAGATGCCTTAGGACGTGCGTTTTTGGATGTTCTAAATTCTCTCGGTATTAAACAAAACGTGTCAGGGCCCACGCATACTCGTAAGCACACATTAGACTTAATTCTGTCACTCGGACTCAATATTAATGACATCGAAATATCACCCCAGAGCGATGCCGTTTCAGACCATTGCCTTGTGTCATACACAATACTTCTAGATAGGACCGCCCAGTCTACAACATGCTACAGATTAGCCAGAACAATAATTTCCACCACTAAAGATAGCTTTACTAGCACTCTTCCAGACCTGTCTCAAATGAAACATGTAGCAGATAACCGTGAAGATCTGGATATTATATTAGACAACCTGAACAACGTTTGCTCTAGCACGATGGATGCCGTTGCTCCCATTCGAAAAAAGAGAATCAAAGAAAAAACGCCAGCTCCATGGTATGACCATCATACTGCAGCCCTTAAAAAAGTAGCTAGAAAAATGGAAAGAAACTACCGAAACACAAAGTTAGAGGTATGGCGTTCAGCATGGAAAGAGAGTGTTCAACACTACAGACAGGCTATTAAAACTGCCAGATCTACCTATCTCAGTACGCTTATTAAAGTGACACCATGTAATTTTTCAACCTTCATAATAAATTTTCAAGACCCTTGTGATAGTACATCTACTTTAAATAGGTTGAATGACATGTCTACCATAGCCTGACGGGGTCTGTATCACTTTTACTCGTATTTTAAAACTTAGGGTTTCTGGTAGTAACCAGAGCACAAAAAAAACTACAAAATTCGACTGCTTTACGGCATACGTCACTTCCTCCACACAATTTGTTTTTAACGTGAATTTTGCTGGAGGCTACTTAAGGAGTGTAGAGAGCAGTTTCTATTATGTGACTCTGTGGCACAGTCTTTAGTGTCACGGACCTATGACACGGGCGACCCGGGTTCGATTCCCCTTTAAGGCAATTTTTTATATAAACTGTTGATTCATACATAAATGCGATGTTCTTTATAAATTACGGCGATTATATTGCATATAGTTCCCTGTATTCAGATGCTGTGTTCACGTATTTACCTTTCTTTTACTGTGTCTATGGTATTTACATTACAATCCAAGATGCTACAGCAGTCAAACTTGCTCACAGTGTAAAACCAAACCCTACTCATTCACCAATCAGATCCGAGCGTTTCTCTCTTCTCTCTTCCTCATTTGCTGCGTTCCGCTGTCACTCGCGTGACGTATTACAAAGCGGCAGACCTAAACGCATGGGTTTACTTGGATTTGGAGCGATTTTCACACAAAAAAGAGGAATAACGAGCGCCATTGCGGAAAATCCTGGTGGCGAGGGAGAGAGAGAGGATGCAACAATATTTGTTTGGAAAAAGGCAAGGAAATACGTCTGGTCGTTTCTGAATTGGAAGGCTGCAGCCTCCGGAGGTCAAATATGCAGGCTGCATACGTCATCAAGCCTGGGTTATTAAGGTAAACTGAGCATTACATTCGCAAGTCATAAGCATACTGCAACAATTTACGATTAACTAAGTATAATAGTCAACTTTATAATTTTTAATAATGTGAAATAAGACAGTCTTGATGATGTATGCAGCTTAGAAATACGACATCCGGAGGCTGCAACCTTCAGATTGAGAAATGGCTTCTGCCACGACGAGTTCCTCATCAGAAAGTTGTAACATGACTGCGTTTCTCCCTGTTGTCTCAAAATTCTGATCGTTTAGCATTTTAAATGTTTAGTTTTTAGTTTAGTTTTAAGGTTGGCCAGTTCCTTTCCTTTGCGACAGTGCTGCGGCGCTTGTGGGCTCTAGGGGCGCTAGAAGTGAAAAATACGTGTCTAGCACCCCCTAGTGGCCAAAAAGTTTCATGGTGTCCCTTTTAAGAAAATCATAACAACCCTCGTTTCCTCTTTAGCACAGTTGCGAAACTGACTAGAAACAAAGAACAAACAGAAACCAATAGTAAACTCCAACACAATAGTAAAGACTTCATGAACTTCTTTACTAACAAAATTATGTTTATTAGGGAAAACATAGAAACTATGCAAGCAGCCACCACTATAACCAATAGTACATTTACCACTAGTTTACCATACGAACATCTTGAGTCATTTAAACCTACTACAATAGAAGAGCTCTCTAAATTAGTAACATCATCTAAATCATCTTCCTGTATATTTGACCCCGTTCCCACAAAATTACTAAAAGAGGTATTTCATGTAGTGTCCGACACGGTACTTAATATCTTTAAAGGGATAGTTCACCTAAAAATTAAAATGCTGTCATCATTTACTCACTCTTATGTAGTTACAAACCCACATAAATTTCTTTGTTCTGATAAACATGGAGGAAGATATTATAAGAAATATTTGTAACCAAACCGTTTGTGGACCCCATTTACTTCCATAGTAGGAAAAAAGAATACTATGGAAGTAAATGGGGTCCACGAACGGTTTGGTTACAAACATTTCTCAAAATATCTTCCTTTGTGTTCATCAGAACAAAGACATTTATACAGGTTTGTAACTACATAAGAATGAGTGAATAATGACAGGATTTTCATTTTTGGATGAACTATCCCTTTAACTCATCGCTAGAATTAGGATACGTTCCAACAGCTTTCAAACTAGCAGTTATTAGACCGCTCATTAAAAAACCAAACCTTGACTGGGGAGATCTTAATAACTTTAGACCAATCTCAAATCTACCATTTCTTTCTAAAATATTAGAAAAAGTAGTGGCAAGCCAGCTACGCACATTCATAGCGAATAATAATACATATGAAAAGTTCCAATCAGGATTCAGGCCCCACCATAGCACAGAAACAGCGCTGCTTAGAGTTACAAATGACCTCCTATTAGCATCCGATCGTGGTGAAATCTCAATCCTTATATTACTAGACCTTAGTGCAGCCTTCGACACAATAGATCACAGAATCCTACTCAATAGACTAGAAAACTATGTTGGCATCAGTGGTCAGGCGCTAGCCTGGTTTAGATAGTATCTAACCAATCGATATCACTTTGTTTATGTAAATGAGGAAGAGTCCTATCACTCCCCCATTAAATGCGGCGTACCTCAGGGATCAGTTCTAGGCCCTATCCTATGCGGATGATACCCAGCTTTACATCTCGTCACATCCGAGCGAAACACACCAGTTTGCTAAACTAACAGACTGCATTAGTGATATTAGGGACTGGATGGCACATAACTTTCTTATGCTAAACTCCAATAAGACAGAGATACTTATTATTGAACCAAATCGCTCCAAACATAATATGTAAGATTACAAGTTGCCCATAGATGGCTGCACGGTAGTGCCATCTTCCACGGTTAAGAATTAAGGCGTAATGTTTGACAGCAATCTATCTTTCGATAGTCATATCTCCAACGTCTGCCGCACAGCATTCTTCCATCTTAGAAATATCTCAAAAATACGCCATATGCTGTCTGCATCAGATGCAGAAAAACTTATCCATGCTTTTATGACCTCTAGAATAGACTATTGTAACTCGTTACTCGGGGGATGCAATGCAAATCAGGTAAACAAGCTACAGCTGGTTCAAAACGCCGCCGCAAGAGTGCTTACTCGATCTAAAAAGTATGATCACATTAGTCCAATTCTGGCATCTTTACACTGGCTACCAGTTAAATATCGCATAAAATTTAAAATATTACTAATCACCTACAAAGCATTAAATGGCCGAGCGCCCTCGTATATTACAGAATTACTGTCAGAATACAATCCACCACGTAAACTGCGATCACAAAATTCTGGTTACTTAATTATCCCTAGAATATCAAAAGTGTCTAAAGGTGGTAGATCCTTTTCCTACTTGGCCCCTAAGCTCTGGAATGACTTACCAAAAAATGTTCTAGCATCAGACACAGTCGAGCAATTTAAATCTAAACTTAAGACATTCTTCTTTAACAAAGCATTCACATAGAATGTCCAATAAATGTACTTTTTCCCGCAGTAGTTATTTTGTCTAGAACAAAGCACTCACATACCTCATATGGGTAATTTACTCTTGCCGCAATAGTAAGCCTGTCTGGAACCGAGCTGAATTAAACCACTATAATGTATGACACGTGCATTACATGCGAACGGCCCCTACGCTAATAGAATTCTGTTTTTGTCTCCCTGTCTCGTCCTCGACCCTGAGGACATTGAGACAAACAGACCCAGTTCCTGTTGCTGTGAAGGTCATCGCACCACTGATCTGTCCTTCAACGTGATGCCCAGCCGATGCGCGACCAACGACCACCGGCTGAACCAGTTTAATCCGCTTACCCGCTTCCTATCCCTACCGTGTCTATATATATATATATATATATATATATATATATATATATATATATATATATATATATATATATATATATATTAATCTCTCCCTAGGGTTTTTTGTCCTTCTAGGAGTTTTTCCCCAGCGGGTTTTCTCCTAAGGGGGTTTTTTAGTCCCAGGGAGAGTCAGCCAACTTTGGCTTAACTTAGCACTTTACTGTATACGTGACATTATTAATACGCTCGCTTACACGGTTTATCCATAGCCGCTTTATTCTACTTCTTATACTATGTATTGATTTTCAGTGTTCTCCTCTACATCTACTCATGTAAAGCTGCTTTGCAACAATTGACAATTGTGAAAAGCGCTATATAAATAAAATTGAATTGAATTGAATTAGGCAAACTGTCCCAATAACTAAAAGCTGTTCCTCCAAGGTAGGTGGGCAAAAGCTTAGCTAACTTATCATTATCAAAATCAGAGCTAGCCTCCACAGTCACTTCAAAACGTCTGCACCAGCGAAGAAAATCTTCTTTCCCGTCACCCAAAAAGACAGGCGGGAAATGTCCACTATAGCGGTGCATTAAACGTGAGGGATTATGAATAGGCAAATCACCCCCTGCATCAGCTTCACTCATTTTTCTTTTTTTTTCACCTCGTTGTGTTAAAACACCATAATGAAAAGTCCAACCGTATAGCAAAATGGTGAAAAAAAACGATGTATGCACAATAACAAAGTGCTGTGTTGCCAAAAATATGAATAGTAAATGTTCACAAAGAGTCGGTTTAATGACTACAACAAAAATCCCAAAACTCTAAACAAACCCCTGCAGGTAACATTCCGTTTAGAGGAGAGGTTCTCAACTCTGGCCCTCGAGATCCACTTTCCTGCAGAGTTTAGCTCCAGCCCTGATCAAACTCACCTGCCTGCAATTTTCTGGTATTCCTGAAGACATTGATTAGCTTGCTCAGGTGTCTTTGATCAGGGCTGGAGCTAAACTCTACAGGAAAGTGGATCTCGAGGGCCAGAGTTGAGAACCTTTGGTTTAGAGTATTAATTATGTCACAGCCAAAAACATCTTTCAAGTCCATCAAATTAGACGAGATTTACCTTTTCTCTCCTCTGATCTGCATATAAACAAAACATCCGTCACAATTTTTTATTTCAAGAGAAATAAATATAATTAAAATAGTGCATATAAAATATAGTGCAATCAGTTCGACGCAGCATAGTGCTCATTCAGTAAATGCATAGCTAAACAGATGTGTCTGGATTTAAATGTGACTACTCTTGGAGCACATCTGATCTGCAGTCTGCAGATATGCTTGGTGTTAAAGATATAGCCTTCATAAACAGCACACTGGTGTTCTCATTTAAGGATCTCTTTTTGACAGACACAGATCTAGTTTCAATAGTAGGGGAGATTAATATATCAAAGAAAATACAGAAATGGTCGGACAGTGCTACATCCTTAATAACAATTGATGAAATGTTTACACCCTTACTGATAACTAAATCTAGAATGTGTCCACGATTGTGTGTGGGTCCATGTACATGTTGAGTCAGATCAAAAGTGTTTAAAACAGCTGTGACATCTTTTGCCATAATGCTTTCTGGCTTATCTATGTGAATGTTAAAATCTCCAGCAATAGCAAAACAGTCAGACTCTGAGGAAATCGTTGATAACAGTTCTGTAAAGTCCTCAACAAATGCTGGAGAGTATTTTGGGGGCCTGTAAATAATGATAAGTAGAATGCATGGGGTACCTTTCAACACAATACCTAGATATTCAAAAGACGGGTAATTACCAAATGACACTTGCTTACATTGATAGACATCTTTAAAAAGAGCAGCTACACCTCCACCTCTCCTAGCAGTTCTGCAGACACTCTTAAAAGTAAAGTTAGGAGGGGCTGTTTCATTAAGGACTGTTGCACTGTAGCTTTCTTCTAGCCATGTTTCATTTAGAAACATAAAATCCAGGTTGTTTGTAGTTATTAAGTCGTTGACTAGAAGTGATTTATTTTTAAGTGAACAGATGTTTAAAAGTGCTAACTTAACAGTACTATTTTTTTCCCTAACAGAAAACTTATTTTGATATGTAACAGGCAGCAGATTAGATTGATTTGCCCTACGGTTTGATAAGGCCTTGCTGGGCTTTCTATCATGTAATAAAACAGAAATTAAGAAAGATATAGGTACACTGAGTTCCTGCTTTTGTAAACATTTGATAAAGGTAATAGTATTTTCATAGCAGGAATCCGACACATATCACTGAGAGCCGTTATCAGTTGTTTTTGGTTCACCTACAGTAGATGGAGGAGGGTGTGTGCCTTGGCGTTGTGTCTGACACCGAAGAGCTCTCACAGGACGAGGAGGGGGAATTGGGGGGGGGAACTGGGCCCACTGGCTTTGGTGGTTGTGGGGCTTGCCGTTTTCTGGTTGAAAGCTGCGGGCTCGCAGCAATAGAGTGGGATAGTTTAGTTCCAGCATAAACCAGTTCCTCCATTTTTCCGGAGAATGTCAAAAGCGGGGATGCTGGAGAGAGGAATGACATATCTAGTGAGGAGGAGTCCTGTTGCTCTGATGTGATCGGAGGCTGTGATATGTTGTCCTGGTTTCCATGGCTGTTTTCCAGAGAGTTGTCTTTGGGTGCTGAATCTTGGAGCCGTTCTAATCTGACACAGTCTGACTGTGGTGAGCTCTGTGGGCAGGACTCAGCTGAGATTGTGTCCATGAGCATTGGTTGTTGTGGCTGCGTGGTGTTATCTCTGTCCTTGTCGAATATGTTGACGGCATGTCCATTCAGGTGCTGAAAAGAAATCCTGTGGTCATTCATACTCTTTCCAGGTGTGTGTGTGCCATTCAGGTTGAGTGGATTGGCACACACTGCTGAAGGATGATGAAGGGAGAAGTAGATATTGTCCTTTAGCACTCTTGCACCCAGTCTGTTTGGGTGGATGCCATCCTGTTTAAATAGTTGCCTCTGACTCCAGAAAAGATAAAAGTTGTTTATAAAGTTCAGTCCCTTTATGTTGCAGGTTTTTTGCAGCCATGCATTAAGTCCAAGCAACCGTGAAAACCTATTTGTTCCTCTTGCTGGAAGTGGTCCACTGATGAACGGCTGAACTTTCACTCTTCTGAGTGTTTCAAAAAGTTTGTTGAAATCCCTCTTAAGGAGTTCAGATTGCTCTTTGTGAATATCATTCTTCCCCACATGGATGACAACTCGATTTACAGTCTTATGTTTCATCAGAATGTTCTGAAGTTCCCTGTTTACATCAGAAACAGTTGCTTGTGGAAGGCAGCATGTAGTTGACTCCCTGTTGCTAATGTTTCTGATAACTGAGTCACCCAATATCAGAGTTCTGGGCTCGGATGCGCTCTGCGCTGAGTGCTGCTGTATGCTCGATCTTGAGCGGCAGTTTGCATCAGTGTTAGCTGCTGGCTGATTTGATCGGTGTTACAATCACATTTATCACATTTGGGGATTCCTCACTCATATTCATTAATACTTCAAATCTGTTCTCAAGATGTATAGGTGGTGGTAGAAAGTCAGTGTTTGCAATCCTAGCTGTATCTGGGGTAGAGGAAGCTACTGCGGCAAAATGTGATTTTCGTGACAGTCTGATTTCTCGAGTGATTTTGGGTCTTGCTCCCTGTTTGTACCATTGATTAGTGTGTTGATCATTAGATTCATGGGACTCACCGGCTGTATGCTGAGGGCGTCTATGATGACGAGGCTCTGTTGTGTGTTCCGTCTGGTTTGGCAGGGGACCTGCACAAAATTACAACTGTTTAAAACTAATAGCAATATTTTTTATATTTTTAAAATATATTTATAAGCTCTAAAATACTTACTAGTATAATATATTAGAAGAAATTGTAAGTCGAAAAGTATGCAGGCTTATAAGATCAAAAAAGTTTGAGATGTACTTATTTAGAAATTAAAATTGTTCATTTAATATTTTAAGTGAACTGGGGAGATTTGAAATTTAAGTATTCAATTAATTAGTTAATGAAGGATCATATATAATTAGTGAATTGCACTGTTAATAATGATTTTTTGTTTATTATAGATATATCTAAATCAAGAGCAGAGGATCCAAGACAGCCCAGACTAAAGCTCTTTCCAATAACCCTCCAGTTAAACAGAAGACGCAGTTTTAAGGCAGAATGGTACAACACTCACAAATGGTTAGAATACTCCCAGAGTAAAGACTCCGCTTACTGCTATGACTGCAGACACTTCAGCCTTCCTAACTCTGGTGATTCAGTCTTAACATCTGTTCAAGGATTCCGAAACTGGAAAAAAGCCACTTACAAAGACGGAGGGTTTGCAGCTCACTCAAAATCAGAATGACACATTAATGCAATGTTAGCATGGACAGAGTATAAACAATCAGCTACATCCAGCCCTTCTCTCATGAACTCTTTAAGTAATGAGTACAACAAATTGGTCAAAGAAAATCGTGAATATATTAAAACAGTTGCTGAGGTCTTGCTCATCACAGCAACACAAAATATAGCTCAAAGAGGCCACAGAGATACAGATGGTATTAAGGGTAATTTCCTTGCTTTAATGGAATTGATGGCAAAACATGATGAAACTGTTAAAAGAAAGATGACAAAACAACGCAATGCAACATATACAAGTCACAGAATACAAAATGAAATACTTGATTGTCTTGCTGAAATGGTCCGTTCATCTATAATTAAGAAGGTTAAAGAAAGTGAGTATTTTAGTATAATGGTAGATGAAACAAAAGATGTAAGTAAGAAGGAGCAAATGTCTATGGTGTTTAAATATTACTACAGTGGGGCAGTGCATGAAAGCTTGCTACATTTTGAACACTTAGATGCTGCTGCTCTAACAGAGAAAATCATTCAGAAGCTTCAGTGTTATGGCCTTGATTATAAAAATAATTTAGTAGTCCAAGCATACGATGGTGCCTCAGTGATGAGTGGGAAAAACCATGGGGTACAAGCGCGGATAAGAAAGGAAGCTCCTTTGGCATGTTACGTGCACTGTTATGCACACTGCCTAAATCTTGTGCTTGTGGATACTGTAAAAACAGTCCCTGATCCGCATTGTTTCTTTTCATTTCTTCAAAAGCTTTATGTCTTTATCTCAGGGTCTTACGTACACCAAAAGTGGTTGGATGTTCAGAAGAAAATGTATGAGGAGCCACCTCGTGAATTGCAACGACTGTCAGACACTCGGTGGGCATGTAGATATCTTGCCTGTAAAACAGTGAAAGACAGATTACCAGCTATTCTACATGTACTTGGGGAGATTTCGCAGGAAAGAAACGGAGAGAGGGCTGTTGAGGCACGTGGTCTTTTAGCCCAAATGGATTTAATATTTGTTTGACTGCTATTAACCTTCACTCAAGTTTTTGGAGATGCAAAACACTTGTCTGATATTTAACAGTCTCCACAACTGAACCTTTGCACTGCAGTTTCCCTTGTTGGTTCTCTTGTTGATACTTTTAATGACTACAGACAGAGGTCACACTTTCAGGAGATCTGGAACAATATTATGAGTCTTGCTAAACAGTGCAACATTTCACCTGCAGCTTCAAAACGTGAATTAAAAGTCAGCTCCAGACTAGACGGACATTATGTTACCTGCCCAATATCAGAAAGACAAATGGAAATGAACAAAGAGCCATTTTATACATCCACTTTCATACCTGTTCTTGATGTTCTGCTCTGTGAATTAAAGAGGAGATTTTCTTAAGAAAATTGTGAAACACTAATAGGAATACAGGCTATAAACCCTGCCAGTTCAACATTCTGTGACAAGGTTGCAATATCTGCGTTTGCCTTAAAATATAAATGCTGCATTGAAGGCCTTACACACGAGGTTCCTCAACTAAAAAGACCGATTTTGAGAAAGCAGGAAAATTGATTAAAAACACCCAGAAACCTACTAGAATTGTTTCTTGAGCCTTTTAAAGAGGTGTTTAATGAGTTTTTTAAACTGTGTAAAATTGCCCTTGCTCTGCCTGTCAGCACAGCAGCTTGTGAGCGTAGTTTTTCTGTTCTCAAGTGCACAAAGACATATCTAAGAAACACCATGAGTGATGAAAGGCTGAGTAATTTAGGGGTTTTGAGTGTGGAGTCAGGAAGAGCTCGGGCCATTAATCTGGATGATTTTGTTACTGAATTTGCACAAAGACATGGTAACAGGAGGTTAAAACTGCTTTAACCATCAGTTGTGTAAATATGTGAATGAACGCAGAATACAGTCAAATTATCACAGTGTTAAGTTAGTTTTCATGTGTAAATATGTACATTTCTACTGTGATATGCTTATGTTAACTGTAAATTGTGTATCCATGGGTTAATGTGTATAATATTGTCTTTTGTATTAGAGTTGTCAGATTATTTTCCTTAAATTTTTTTCCAATGTCAAATTTACATGTGCTGCAACATAAATTATTATTTAAGTATAAGTTAGACAGACAGGAAAAAGGTCAATGGTAGCTTTATGTGCTTTTGTACGTATTGTAGATTTCTCTGGATATATATGCACTTATGTAACCTCAAAAATGTGTGTCTCCATGCTTTGTTTTAGTGTTTTGCCCAGAAAGTGTTGTAAAAAATTTTTGCTCTAGTACAAATATGACATTTTAAGTACTTAATAAGTTTTACTTAAAGGATAGTTCACCCAAAAATGAAAATTCTGTCATTTACTAGGGCTGGGTTAGAATATTTGATTATTCGAATATTCGTTCGGTGGGTTGGCATTCGATTTTTAATTTTAAGATTCGAATATCCTATTGTTCTCTACATATTAGCTGAGAACCTGACTTGCAACTTCCACCAAACCCCACAAGAATAAGATCGCGCTTGTGTTGGCTAGAGGCTTGACCGCATTAAGGCTTAATAATTGTCAAATACATTACATTTCTTAAAAAAAAAGATTTAATTTGACTCACAAGACGCCATTATGTCACAAGGATTACTTGTATATCTGCTTTTGAGTTATCATAGTTGCGGATCTATTGACTTACAATTAAATGACAGAGCTCTGGGATATTTGCTGTGCTGCATTATTTTTCTACTGATGAAAAAAGTCACCAACATGTCTGATAGCCTGATGGTCAGTAAATAAACTTGATATTGAAAGTATGCTATGGTGTTCTTTCTTTATTATAGTTCTTTAAACTCCGTTCTTTTATTTAAATAGCATACCTTACCATTTATGGTGTTGGTAATTATTGTGCTGCTAATTTCTGATCAGAAAGTGAATTGTTTGTTCAAAAATTATAGGCTACTTTTCATAAGTATTGCTCTTAACAGTCTGTGTGTTTTGTTTAACTAGTGCAGTATTTCATTGTCAGAGCATAAGCTGTGCCCGTGTAAGTTTATTTTGAACGTGTCGCAAATCTATATTGCACCAAAATACAAAATTTTACTTTCTTGGCCTGAAGTTGATAGGATTAACGGTTCTCAACATATTAACCCTCTGGGGTCTAAGGGGTTTTTAGGGCCCTGGGGAAGTTTTGACATGCACTGACATTTGTGCTTTTTTCAGTTGCTTAAATACATATTAATGGCAAAAGTCTCACAACACTGTGTTCAGCACAAACTGGGCTACAATATTATATAATCAACATATATGTTTGTATTTTTGAGAGAAAAATGTTTATGCATGGTTTTTGAGTCAACATTTTTAAGTCACTGATATAAGTCCACAAAACTCATTCTAGTCTAGAGTTGTTTCTTCAAAATGATGTGAAAATAATTTGGCCTACTCATTCACATAAAACAATATATTGATTTACAATTTCTAAGACACTTTTGCTTGGGAAAGGCTGTATGCGTGGAGGCGGGAAAGCTCCTGAATAATCAGTGATTGACAGCTGAGGAACAAAAGAGTTGCATAATGAGCCACATAATGAGCCTTGTAGGAATGTTCAACAGGAATGTAACTTTCTC